>NC_044306.2:29584898-29931939 GCF_007474595.2 Lynx canadensis | reverse complement strand
TTATTTTGTCAAATACAGTAGTCAGAGAAGTCTTCTGGAAATGCAAATCTAGCCCATAGATTCATAGAATCATATCTAATGTCCTTGAAGGGCTAGGTCATCCCTGACTCCAGCCTCTCTCACTATGCTTCATCCCTCCCTCCCTCTGCTTCAGTCACGGAGACCTCTTTGCAACATGCCTCTAAAGCTTGCCATTGTTTCTGGCCTCAGTGCCTTTGCACTTGCTGTTTCCTATGCCTGAATTTTTCCACAACCAACCCACTTTGCCTAATCCCACTTATCTCTCAGCCTTGGAAAAGCTTGCTTGGAAAAGCTTTCACTTGCTTGGAAAAGCTGTCCACTGCCTTTGAAAACTGTTTTAATCTCCTAAGACACTTTTGTATCTCCTTCATAACATTTCTTTTTGTCTATTATTATATCATTGTTTTTGTGATTTTTTTTAAACAATGATCTGTTCTCATTGTATATTAACCTCTTTGAAGGCAAAGACTGACAATTTCATGTTCTCTTTTATATCTCTAGCTCTGTGTCTGTCTCATCATAGCCAATTTACATGCATTTTGTTAATTGATGAATAAGAATAAACAGAATTACTTTCACATGTAGATAAGGCTATACATACATATATATGTGTGTGTGTACTTTATTTGATCAAATTTTTAAATGATATGATGATGATGATGATGATGATGATGATGATACTAGACATAACACTGTGGGATAATTTCTATTGAAATACGCCTTTCCAAGAACAAACACATAAAATACAAATCTTGACTAATCAGTAAAAATCTCAATACTTTAGGAGATGTGGTGATAACTTTTGCAAAATGGTAAAACCCCAAGAAGGATGGCTTCTTTTCCCAAATTGCCTCTGTAAGTTTCACCTGTAGATTACATTTATTGGATCCATTTCCCCGCTTGGATTCTTGTGAGGTGTCAGACCCATAAAAGAGCTAGATCTTAGCAAGGATGTTCTAACAAAACGATAATGGATGAAAACCTGCACACACAGCATTATTAACAGGGTTAAAAAACCCCTTTCTAGCTGGGCCTAATATAAGATTGCTCTCCCCATAAGATTATATTTCACTTTGTAGACCCATGGTAAGACCCGATTTGGTCCTTGCAGCAAGTTGCTGTCCGTACCTACCTTAGACTTAGCTTTGAGTCTGGTTTTAATCCTCTAACATTTTGCTCTCTTCCCAGCATCTATAACCATGCAACAAATGCAAAGGGATTTCTCCATGCATACTTGGGATTCAGTTTGTGTGCACATCTCATCTACAGCCAAGAGAGACTCAGATGCATCGCGTCTTTTAGGAGCTGCCCCGTAAGATCCGCTCCAAGGTTAACATAATTTCCTTTCAAGAGACACTTTACTCGTTGTTGTGAAAAGATTCACCTCTGTGAAATTTATAACGATGTTAAAAGATAAATTTAATGTCATGAGTGATGAATTAGTACTTCAAATATTTGAGCAGTAAGAGTAATTTAACAGATCAACTCCTTCCTTCAGTGTGTCCCATAAGAGACACCTGGGGGAAAGCATTTCCAAAACAGATTATAGTATATTGGAGATTACTTCATAATGTCATCATGATACTGGGGGATGTATGAAATGAAACAATGACCCACAAATTCTGTACCTGGCTCAGGAATATAATAACATCATAATTATTCTTTTTCCTTCTTTCCCACATAATTTCTTCTAACCTCCTTATTAATCTTTATGAATTCCCTCCCTACCTCCCCCCAGACTTCTTTTTTTTTTTTTTTTTCCGTTTTCTCCTCATGTTAGAGCCTGATGCTTCATATATCTGATTTGACTAGGGATTTCTAGTTTTCAGTTAAGAGCCAAGAGTGAAGTTCTCAGTGGAATGTTTTAGTCCTCCCCACCCCTGGACCCAGGCCTAGAATTCAAGTTACTTTGCAACAGACCCACTTTCAACACACTATATGTTTGGGAACTTTGGTGTATGTTTGTGTTAAAAATATATATATGTATATATATCTTTCAATTCTCGTTCATTTGGGAAAAGAATTTCACAAGTATTAACAACTCAAGAAGGCAACTCATCTTTAAAGATGATTTAGCAAAACAATTAGCTAATGTGACAGAAACCAAATGACCATCCAAAAAATAACTGGTGACCAACCATGCAGAAGATTACATTCTTATGGAAAATGTTGTCTTTTCTGCTTAATCATAAAGATTGGGTATGTTCCAACTCTTTCCCATAGATGCAAGATAGAAACCACCTAATTCAAACGATGCAGGGAACTCTGATCTTGCCCACAGTCTTATCCAGTATGCAGGATTCTTTTGGGGCCCAGAGAAATTCTGGGGGTATCCTGAACCCTAGATATCCAACTGAAAATCTAAGAACATGCTTGGTTTAGCATTTTTGAGTCGTCTTTTTTTTTTTTTTTTTTTTTGGTCCCTGAGTTGACAGAAATCTCTGAGATCCCATAAAGCAGATATATTGTGGCACAAAAAATTTTGTCAGTCCAGTTGAGACTCATGTCTTTGAGACTGACCCAAACCAGTGCTGGTTTTGTAGGTAGGAAGAGAAAGATGACATTTATCTTGCTTTGGAATTGCACAATCTTTTTTTTTTTTTCTGTTGCTATTTCTAAAAGATGGTCTCATAGAACGAGGTAGAGATCCACTCTCCCTATTATTTTGATGATAATAAGTAGACCCCTGAGCACCAGCAATACGGTAGGATTTATGTCCGTGGGTGTTTACTGTGGATGCTAAAACCTCAGTTCCCTCTCACAAGCACAATGGAAAGAACTTAGGACATGCTTTCTCAACTCACTTTTTTTTAATTTACTTTTTTTCCCTCTTACCTAGGAAACTTTAATTAAAGTGTTCTCAATTCTTTCCCTCCCTTGTCCTAGTGCTGTACCTGCCCTGCCCATCTCCAATGCCAGGCCACCACAACTGCCCGGTTTTCTTTTTCCATGAACATTACCTTTCCCTATTCCAACAAAGAAACTAAAACAGAAGGCTTTCTTTTGACGTGGCCTTTCCTTTCAGTACCAAACGTCCTCAGTTCCTTTTCATTTACCAGCTAAAGGAATCCATCTCCTTCCCCAACTCACCACCAATTTAATGAAACTGCTCAAAAATTCACTAAGCCTTCCTAATCGGCCTATGAAGTGTTCTCTTTTTAGCCCTCATGCCTAGGGAATCCTGATGCACACGTCATCTTGAAAGCTTTTCCTGCGACTCAGAATAATATCTCAGTGGCAGAACTTTCTGTCTTTTCTGAAATCTTTTTTTCTACCTGTCTCTTAAATGCTGGCTCATGGCCCAATATCGAAAACCATTTTCTTCTTAAATACATGCTAATCCTATAAAAACATAATTCACTGCCGGCTATCTCAAATGTTGATAATTCACAAAGTGTGTATATATGTATATGTATATGTATTCCAACTACCTCAAACTGAACAGTTTATTAATCCCCATCTCTCCCCCAACTTAAAAACAAAACAAAAACAAAAACAGCTGAAGCTTATGAACAGATACTAGGCATCGCCCTTCATTTTTCTCCTCCGGTCTTCTTTACCTCCCCTGATTCCAGCCATTTGGTGTCCCCAACCCCAGTGCATTCAACACTCATCATTGCCACCTTGGCTTCTCCCTGAATCTAGGTCCACTGTCACTCTGTCACTCGACTTTTCTAAGTCTTCCTCTTCTTTTTTCTATTTTTTAATTTTAGGTTTTTTTTTTTTTTAATTTTTAAGGTTTATTTAAAAGAAAGAGAGAGCACAAGCAGGGGAGGGGCAGAGAGAGAGGGAGACACAGAATCCAAAGCAGGCTCCAGGCTCTGTGCGGAGCTCAAACTCACAAACCTCAAGATCATGACCTGAGCCGAAGTTGGATGTTCAACCAATGGAGCCACCCAGGCGCCCCTTAAGTCTTCCTCTTCTGTTTCTGCGCTCACACCCAGTCACCCTCCCTCCTGCTAACAGACTTAATCCTCTAAAATATGGCTATTACCTTGTCATTCCTTTTGTAATATCTTTATTGGATTCTTGCTGCTGTGAAGTGGAAACTTCTCTTTAGAGGGCAGCCAGGTCCTTCCCAGTCGAGGTACTGCATAAATTTTCAACCTCTCTCCTATCTTCTCCCATGCCTCTGGTCACAGTGAGCTTTACCTTTTCTTATTTCTATGGCTTTAACTCTGTTTCTCATCCTTCTCAGCCTAGTAAACTTCTACTCTTCTTTCCAGATCCAAGTTAAAACTCACCTCTTCTGTCTATTTTTCCCTGATCCTCCAAATAGAACCAATGGCTGTATCTTCCTTATGCATAAATATTTTCAGTTTAGCACCTACATTATTATAATGATTTGTTTTCAGGTGTCTCTGATCTGCAGGAATGACGCCTCAGGAATGATCTCTATGTCTCTTTAAAGTACACATTCAACGTTTGTATATGTATATTAAAATGAGTAGACTATACATGTACTCAAAGACTTCTCAATTGACATTGAACTCAACTTCAAAGTGAGCAGCAGTGGAAGGGTTTTTTAAATTTTGCAAATTTAACTTTTGACTCAAATGCAAACTGGGCTTTTACAAGGTAACTACAAATTTTCCAAGCTCTCTATTAGTTATATCTTAATTGATCTGTTCAACCAAAGTTACAGCTGGCAGGATTCAAGAACAAGCCTATTTGGTTTCTATCACTATATTTAAAAAAATTTTTTTACGTTTATTTTTATTTATTTTAAGAGAGAGAGAGAGAGAAAGCAGGGGAGGGACAGAGAGACAGGGAGACAGAATCGTAAGCAGACTCTGCACTGTCAGCACAGAGCCCAGGGCGGGGCTTGAACCCACAAACTGTGAGATCATGACCTGAGCCGAAATCAAGAGTCAGACGCTTAACCGACAGAGACACCCAGATGCCTCTATCACTACATTTTTATAGACTTAAATCTACTTTAGTCCCTTGCCTACCTCCTCAATGTCTTATGTCCCATATTAAAAAAAAAAACCCAAACAAACCCAAAAACTGGTGTGATAATATCAACACTGGTTACTCATTCACCATCATAATGAGGTATTATAAAGATCAAGTAATCCCTTATTTGTAAATTCCTCTGCTAAAGGAAAACGAATTTATTTATGTATAGTGTTCTTTGAGACTTCTGGAAAATTTAATTATAACTCTGGAAGGGAGAAATAAAAAGTCCCTTCGTATAGTTGGTATGTTTTGATTGCCTGATCTCCCTCTCAGAAGGTGCTTGTCACTCAGCGGCCACATCCACCATCCCCCAATCTCTGCCCATATGTCCTGAGAGCCTCTGAGGGTCACAGTCTCTGCTGTGGGCCTGGACAGAAGCCTGAGGAAGAGAAGCCTGTCTTCGAGAGAGCACCAGGGACTCAGACAGACCTCTGAATGCCGATCCTGCTTCACAGCTGTTTGCTTCTCAGTAAAATGCGGGTTATGACACCTATTGTAACAGGTCACTGTTGTAAGGATTAACTGGGCTCATGGGAGTCAAGTGTCCAGCCGCGAGTTGGCACTGTACTTGTCACTGTCCCCTGACTCCCAGCTGCTGCTCCTACCAACCCAGCCTCCATTTCCCCAAGCATCTCTGGATCCAAGACAACCTTACTAAAAGGAGCTTTATGCCAAAAGAATGAGTAATTTATTTTACTCTTCGACAGTTACTGAACAGACAGTTCCGAATTATCCCAGGGCCATTGGCACTTAAGGCTACAAAGAATAAATAAAACCGATAAGAATCACCTATAGTTTTATGGATTTGAAGTTTTCACCACACTGTTCTCGACTTATCTCCTGTCATCGTCCCTTTCTTGGATTTTCTACAGGAAAAGGTAATTCTGAAGTGGCCCAATGGGAGGCAGCAGAGGGGAAAGGAGGCAGAAATGAAAACTAGTTCTTAAATGAGTAGAATATTGGGGCGCCTGGGTGGCGCAGTCGGTTAAGCGTCCGACTTCAGCCAGGTCAAGATCTCGCGGTCCGTGAGTTCGAGCCCCGCGTCAGGCTCTGGGCTGATGGCTCGGAGCCTGGAGCCTGTTTCCGATTCTGTGTCTCCCTCTCTCTCTGCCCCTCCCCCGTTCATGCTCTGTCTCTCTCTGTCCCAAAAATAAATAAACGTTGAAAAAAAAAATTTAAAAAAAAAAATAAATAAATGAGTAGAATATTACCAATTTTGGCAAACAGAATTCTAATACTAATTACAAGATTCCTGGGCACTGGTGTATACATCCCGTGCGATGCCCTTCCCTTGAGTATGGGTGGGACCTACTGATATTATGGAATGCCACTTCCATGATTGGGTTACCAACCAGTTGATTTTGAGTGCTAATCAAGAGGGAGATTATCCTGGGTGGGTCCGATCTAATCAGGGGAGTCCCTAAAAGAAGGGCTGGGCCTTTTGTGAAGAGAAAGATCACCCTGCAGGCTTTGGAGTAGTGTCTGCCAGGCACCGAGAGGATCACTTGCCTAAGAATGGAGGGTGGCTCCTAGGAGCTTAGAGCCATCCTTAGCTGATGGCCAGCAGAACAGGGACATCAGTACCACCACAACAAGCACCTGAATCCTGCCGACAACCTGACTGAGGCTGGAGGAAGACCTAAGCTCCATGTTGGAACACAGCCCAGTCAATACCGTGGCTTCAGCATTGTAAGACTCCAAGCAGAGGACCCAGTTGTGCCAACAAAACTGGGAGCTAATAAACGAGTGTTGTTTTCCGACGCTAAGATTGGGGTTACTTGTTACAGAGCAATAAAAAGCTCCTGCAGTTATAAAGACATTTTAATGTACATAGTGTCTCAGACAGCAAGGTACGGGTCAGGGAGGACAGGTAGGAAGACAGTTTGGTGTCTGCAGTGACTCTCCCAGCTCTGTCACTTCCCAGCTCTATGGATCTAGGGAGTCACTTCACTCCCCCAGTCTTGATTCACTTCCTTCATCTGTAAACTGAAGAGGTGAATGATTGACAAGACGCCTGCAAGGTGCTTTCCAGGCTCTGAATGTCCTCTTACATTGTATTTTACCTCCTTTGGTTATACAACTTAGATTTTGAAAGGATAAAACAAAGCACGCAGGGAAGTAATTTGGAAATGTTCACAGAGAGCAGAGAATGAAACCGACTCAGCAATCCTAGGTCTTTATAGACTCTCCTGTTTCCAACCCTTCCTCTGAGCTTCAGCCAGACTCACAGACATCAAATGGACTCCAAGGAGGTTTATAAGCCTCATCCACAGGTCCAAGGGGAACCTAAAGAGTTGCGGCTTTTTTCTATTTTTAGAGGGTGAAGCTTTGTTTTTACTTCTCACAGGGATATTTTTGGTAAATGTTTCTGCCAAAATAATCCGTAAGATAAAGCACCTGCCATAGGGATGGATGCTATATAAACTTCGATGTGCGTTCATGGCAGACATAAAGAACTTTTCTATAAATAACAACAATTTAACTCAAAAATATATCACAGCCTAAGGATTCATCAGGGAAATGTGTACTTGTTCCTAAGGAAGGTCCATGGTCCTGAAGCAGCAAATTTTTTGGCATGGGTAAGAAATGTGTTGAACTCTGCTGTTTTTGCTCTAGTCCATAAGTTTTTATCTTTTGATATGTACAAATAACCCAAGTGGAAATTTCTTTTCAGAGACAGGAAAGCGGAGTAACATGTTTCAAGTTCCCAAAATCATCTGGAATGAAATGATAGCTTTGCTGCTTAGAAGAAATTCCTCTTAGCAAGATTTACTATGTTACTATGACTAGATGAATTTATCTCCTTTTCCCAACCTCATTAAAACATACAACACTTCCCTAAAGCCATTTTGGCTCAAATGTTTTTCTGTGAAAGTTGTGGTATGCATTAACTAATTCCAAGAAACCAAAATTATCTAAACCTTTTCAAATCCTAGAACAATCTGAGCATGCTCAATAAAATGCTTTAAATCAGCCCATAGATGACCTGTATAGGCAAAGTAAATGGGTGATAAAAGAATGGGTGAGACAGTTTTGACAAATTGCGCATGACTCTGAAAGAAATGTTGGAATTGCGATCCAAACTATTTGGATTGGACTGTACGTTGGTGAAATTGTCTATACATTCAGACATCCACATTTCCAAAGGCAGAGCCTCAGAACAATAAAAGCCACTCATGGGCTATCCCTAAATATTTTAACGTCGCCGTTCTGTGATGATGGGACCAATACTAATTAGACACATATGTCTTCAATCACACTTCCCATGTTTTGAAAATATCTGAACTAAGATGGAATTATGGTAAAACCAATAAAACCTAAGCTTCAGAGCTCCACACTTGCAAGAGTCCCATCCAAGTCCTGTAACTAATTTTGGATTAGTAATTTTTTTTTAAATCCTCCAAAATTTACTCCTATTTGAGGAGATATAAATATGGTTTGAGAAATATAGTAAAAATGCAGACAAGTTTACCAGTTTGAGTTTGCTATATTATCTGGCCAAATAGGTTTTTTAAAATTCTTAAATACTTTAAATTTTTCTTGGTTTTTGTATTACCAACCCTGAATGATTCAGACCAGCCTCCCATTGTCATCACAGAGAACATCCCCACCTTACCATGCTATGAGCACATAGGTTTGCAAAGCTTCTCCAAGTTTCTGGGTAAGGGGCAAATGGCTGGTAAAGAGAATGTCCTCTTGCTGTGCTCGTGAGTATGACATCTGCTTGTTCAAAGGCACAGTCACTCAAACTGCCAAAAGTAGAGTTCTGTTTGCATACATTTCTTACAAAAATGGTCTGGAGTACAAAAGTACTTAGGAGTTTTAAGATTACTCTTAGGCCTTACCTTTCTGTCTCACATTTTGCAAATCATAGAAAACAAGGACCATGCCTGATTATTTTGTTCAAATGACACTGATCAAAGATCTATCTGCTTTCCTGACGATGAATGAATGCATATTAATTTATACATAAAAAGGTGTTAATTACTTTGAGGGCAGATTCTGTGTTATTGGAATTTTATGGCTTCCATGGTACTGAATATAGTACTTTTAGCCTGTTAGGTATATTGAACATATTTGATGGATAATAAATCAGTCTATTTTACAAGGTGTTCAGTTAATTAACAGTGTTCAATTTTGATACATCCTAATAATTTATCTTTAAAACTGCTAAATGTATTGTTTTTAAGGTAATTATTTGGGGATAGAGTTAAGATAATCATTTTGGGTTAGAGTTAAGAATATTTTATTCTTGGGGCGCCTGGGTGGCGCAGTCGGTTAAGCGTCCGACTTCAGCCAGGTCACGATCTCGCGGTCCGTGAGTTCGAGCCCCGCGTCGGGCTCTGGGCTGATGGCTCAGAGCCTGGAGCCTGTTTCCGATTCTGTGTCTCCCTCTCTCTCTGCCCCTCCCCTGTTCATGCTCTGTCTCTCTCTGTCCCAAAAATAAATAAACGTTGAAAAAAAAAATTAAAAAAAAAAAAGAATATTTTATTCTTTTCTTTTCTTCTCTTCTCTTCTCTTCTCTTCTCTTCTCTTCTCTTCTCTTTTCTTTTCTTAATTTTTAGAGAGAGGAGAGCGTGTAGGCCAGGGAGAGGGAGAGAGGGAGAGAGAGAGAATCCTAAGCACACTCCGTGCTCAGCACGGAGCCCGATCCGGGGCTGGATCCCATGACCATGAGATCATGACCTGACCTGAAATCGAGAGTCAGACACTCAACTGACTTAGTTACCCAAGTGCCCAGAGTTAAAATTTTTAATGGTAATAACACAATACTAATTCAAAAGAGATTATCTCAGTGTCTACGTGATTCTAAAAGTCTGTCCTGTAAGTGTATCAGAGGAGGAAAATAACACAGAGTTAAGTTAATTATTCAAGTTAAATTCACTAGAATCAATCCAATCAAAACATTTAGCTGTCCAATGCAGACCTAGCCTAAAATTAAGATCTAGAGGTCTCTTATAGCTACCTAAGTAATCCAAATCACTTATGCTACTTAAATTTCTAGCGTTTCATATCCTGGTTACACGCTGTTTGTAAACAGAGGAGTTTAGGATTATACTTTCAAGGTCAAGCTCTTAACAGCAGTAATGGTTTTTGTTGATGGTGGTGGTGGTAATGACGTCTTCAAATGTTATTAACCTAGGAAATTGCGTATTTCTACTATTGTTTGTATATATGTATTATATATACACAAGAAAATATTTGTTATTTTTCTCAGTGTCATGGACCTAAACTATGAAAGATCAGACAAAATGCTAAATGTGAAAATGGAAGCATTCTTTTTTTTTTTTTTTTTTTTTTTTTTTTAGGTTTTAGAAAACCATCAGGAAGTCATGCGACCATGTAGTAAACTAAGACAGGTCATACTTATGAAATGCCAAAACATACAATTGAACATGGAAAAAAATTAGCAACACACAGAATTTTTTTTTTTCTAGACTGTGGAAATTATTTGCATTTTTGCCTTTTGGGAACATTTTTTAAATGTATGCAGAAATTATTTCTTTCTTAAAAGGCATTTTAAAAATTAAAATATTACCATAATCATGAATAAATCATATCTAGTCATGAACTGAAATTTTTGTTGTGAAACTTTCTACATATACATCTTTATAAATAACTCTTCATGAAATTTCTATTAATACATGATCAGTGTTTTAAAGAAACAACATGACTCAGGGCGCCTGGATGGTTCAGTCGGTTGAGTGTCTGACTTTGGCTCAGGTCATGATCTCAAAGCTTCTGAGTTCGAGCCCCACGTCGGGCTCTGTGCTGACAGCTCAGAGTCTGGAGCCTGCTTCAAATTCTGTGTCTCCCTCTCTCACTGCCCCTCCCCTGCTCATACTCTGTCTCTCTCTCTCTCAAAAATTAAAATTAAAATAATAATAATAATAATAATAATAAAGAAACAACGTGACTGAAAAGAAATTGTAATAAAAATAGCATTACCTATAATGCCAATTATACTTTAGGAAATGATATATCTTAAAGCAAATGTTTCTGAGAGATATTCTAATATCATTAAAGAGCAGCCTGATAAACACAGCTATTTGTGCCTTGGTTAGAAACACCCTGTTTCTCCAAGTTGGTTTAATTGCATCTCAAGTGAAAACATGTTTTGTTCTCATTAAGTGCCATTTTAATTTCTGATTGGAAGTCATAGGCACTTTGAAATAACAGCACCTTAACTGCATGGACGTTTCTGAGAAGAAAAAAACAAACATTTTGAAAACATTTGGATCCCATTTGGATTTCAATCAGGCAGACAGTAAACTCTTGGGGAATTTTCTGATTTATAGGAAAAGTGATAGAAGCCAAGTGAGCTTGTGGACATATTAGAAGAATCTTGGGTGATTTTTACTATAGTAAACACAACCTCTGATTAAATCATAAACCTAACAAACATTAGTTTTTGACATTTTGGTGAATTATTGGTATACAGTTGAATCAAGGCTCTGCTCGTCTTGTGTAAGTGTGATCTCAGAAAAAGAGAATGCTTATTGTTTGCCATGATAATAGATTATTGATAGAAAAACCACACATTCTGGCACGCCCAGGACCATTCAGCTTTACACCTGTGCTCCAGGTGTAATTACTAGTAGCACCTTTCTTCACTCTCAAATGCACTTGTATTGGTCCATAAATTATCACTCCATTACAATATAATTTTGTTTGTTTTTGCTTATCACTTATTTATCATTGACCTGTATCCCAGACATTGTGCTGTACATGCAGAACATCATATGTTGTAATGCCATTTACCCTTTACAATAACGTTAGGAGGGAGATACTATTTTTCACTTTTCATTTTATAAATGCACAAATTAAAGTCAGGAGTTTCAAAATCCTGTGCCTTAAAGAGTTACCTAAGACTTTGTCTACATGATACCCTAAGCACTACTAAAACCATCTCAAAATTTCAAATGTTTTCAGGTATTTGATCACTCAGGATCATTTTACACTGTCCCGATAACATTTGCAAATGGATTTTTTAAATATTTATTTATTTATTTATTTATTTATTTATTTATTTATTTATTTTGAGAGAGAGAGAGAGTGTGTGAGAGAGAGAGAGAGAGAGAAAGCACACGTAGGAGCAGGGGAGGGACAAGAGGGGAAGAGAGAGAAACCACACAGTCAGCCCTGAGCCCAATGCGGGGCTTGATCCCTTGAACCATGAGATCAAGACCCGAGCCAAAATCCAGAGTCAGACACTTAACCGACTGAGCCACTCAGGTGCCCCACAAATGGATTTCTTTTTAATTCAACTTGCATAGTTTCCCTTTCTTAGATTCTTCTTTTAATAACTTTGGATGAAATGTTTGGCAAAGAAACAGTAAGAAACTTCACTTTTCTCGACTAAATTATCAGAGCAATCTCTCCTCTAAAACTAATTAAGCATAATGCTTAATTACTTTTTAGGGGAAAAAGTAGGAAGAAACATATAATGGGAAGAATATGATGGTTTTCTTGGATGTACTTATAAGTGTCTGGGGTTTTATTCCTCTTAAGTAGGAAATTTTTTCAGTAGACAATACGATATGCTCAATCTACTACTTTTTCTCCTTTTTTCTAGGTTTGCTTTTCAGAAATTTCATGAGGATTCCATGGCACTAAATTTCCACTACATCACAGACAGTATCTCCCAAATACAACTTTTAAGTCCCAAATATTCAATGGCTTAATAGGTAGTTTGTTTAGGGGATATGGAAATAATTACTCACTAGAATAAAATGCCTAACTCTTTCTAGAACAACTTTATACAAGCATTGATTTGTGGATCTGGTTATCAAAAATCTTCATATATGAAGCAGGGATGGATGTAAGGGGAGGTAGGAAGGAATGCAGACGTAAATCAATTCCAGTTGAAAGGCCTATAATTCATTTAAATTCAAGTACTTGATTATCAAAATCACTGTTAGTCTACAATGTAAAGATCTTAATTTATTATTGAAAATGGTGTTTAAAAATGTATGCCCTGGATTATTTCAGAAAGCTACAGTTGTCCAAAGTAAGTGTCAATCAATTATTCAGTGGATGGTTCTGGCTGCCATGTTTTGATTAAAGGTGCCAACTGAGGCCAGGATTGGAGTGAGCCACCCAGTTCTCCACAATACAGATTTCGGTGAAAGTTACACAGGAACTAGTCATGTGGTGAATTAAAGCCTTGGTATTTTACAGCTCCTTGATTATCTACTCAGTGCTGGGGGAGAAGGAACAACAACAACAACAACAACAACACAACAAAACCACATGGCAACCTATGCATAGAGTTTCTGTCACTAATTCAAGTTTTAAAAACTCAATTTTTATTACATCTATCTACCTGTCTATGTATCTATCAGTCTATCTGTTGTTATACTTTACAATAAATTGGATTCTTGCCTCCAAGTTTGCTTAAGAAAGCTGATCATACAAGTTCAATCTTACCTAACAACTTGTTCACATATTCAACACTTAATTGCATGCCTAGCATGTACTATGCTTTGTTCTGGGTTACAGGAGTACAGTGGTAAGTGAAACAAAGTATTACACTCATAAAGTTCATACTCAGGCAGTAAACAACTACACTAAATGTATAACCACAAACAACACTTTCAAATGGTCATAGGTGAAAAATAAAACAACGGAAGAGGATAAAGAATAACAGAGGGTTGGCTATTTGACACAGAGTAGTCAAGGAAGGCTTCCTTAAATAGGGAATGGTTAAGCAAAGAATTCACTGATGTAAAGGAATGAGTCATGCTGAGATCACAAGGAAGAATCCCAAGTAGAAAGGACAGCATATGTAAAATTTCTGAGGCAGGAATAAGCTTGGTGCAACAGAGGAACAGCAAATGTGCCAGTGAGGCTAGAGGGGTAGGAACAAAGGAATGACAGTAGAAGATGAGGACACAGGAGACAGAAAGGCAGGGCCAGATGTCATGGACCTTGAAAGCCATGGTAAGAACTTTGAATTGAATTCTAAGTGTGCGTGATGTCATCGGGGAGTTTTGTAAAGGAGAGTGACGTGATCTGACTTATATTTTAAAAGACCACTCTGACTACAATATGGACAACAGATTGTAGCGGGGAAAGACTGGAAGCTGGAAGAGTAGTTAGAAGTGAATATAATTACCCCCTTGAGCCACAGTGGTGAGTGAGCCTGAGTGACAGCAGCCTGGGGAGAAGTGATTCAAGGATGGATATACATTAAAGGTGGGGCTGGCAAGACATGCTGAGTGAGAATTGCATAGGGGTAAAGAAAAGAAGAGATCTAAAGAAAGACTGCTAGATTTTCACCTGAGCAACTAGGTGAAGGTAGTGATATGTATTGAAATGGGAACCAATTTGGGAAGAGTGGGATGAGGGGAGGAAAAATAAGAAAATCGAGAACCCTGCACTAAATTTGAGATGTCTGTGTGCCCAGGTGCAGATGCAAATGGGGCATTGCCTGGAGCTCAGGAGAAAGTTTGGAGCTAGAGACACACATTAGGAAGTAACCAATATAAAGATGGAATCTAAAGTTATGAGACTTGATTTCTTAAGTAGAGTGTGTCATTACAGAAAAGTAAAGGACTAAAAGTGGAGCCCTGCAGCCCTCCAACATATAGAGGTCAGGAGGAAAGGAGAAAAAGAGCAAAGGAGCCTGAAACTCAGAGGCAAGTGATAGAAGCGGAGAAACAGAGAACTGAGGTATCCCAAATCCAAGGGAATAAAATGCTTCAAGAAGACAGTAGGTCAATTGCTGCTGGTTATTTGAGTATGGTGACGTCTTGAGACAGTTCATTGGCTTTTGCAAGGTGGAGGTCACTTTTGACCTTAGGAGGAGCAGATTTATTGGAGTGATAGGGGTGTACACTTGATGGAAGAGAGAATGGGGACTTCCAGTTTAACGTGGAGATTTGAACACATGTGTTAATCACCTATGCCTCCTATGCCAGGCCAACTCTAAAAGAGCCCCCACTCTACCTTTTAGTATTTACACCCCTCGTATAATGCCCTTACTTTGAGACTATGCTTCCAACCTATAGAATGTAGCAAAAGTGATGTCATTTCTGTGTTAGTTTCCATAAAATAGTGACTTCCAATCTTGCTAACCAGCTCTTGATCGTTGACTTTGATGAAGCATACGGATATATGGAGAGGACAATGTGGCAAGGGACCAAGAGTGACTTCTGGTCAACAGTCACTAAGGAACTGAGACTCTCAGTTCAACAGCTCAGAAGGAACTGAAACTTCCAATTATTACAGGAGCACGAAACCTGATGCTTCCTCCTTTGAGCCTTCACATGAAGACCCGAGCCATGGCAGGTACCTTGATTGTAGTCTTATAAGAGATCATAAAGAAGAGGGTGCAGCTAAGCCCCACCCAGACTCAGACCCACAGTGATTCTGAGATCATTCGTGTGTGTCATTTTAACCTGCCAAGTTCGTAGTAATTTGTTACAAAGCAATAGTTAACTAATACACCTCTTGAGATGCCACTAAAATGAAGTTGAAGAAAGGAATAACATGGGTACTAACCCACAAGGAAAAGAAGAAAACCAAGAAAAGATAAAAATAGTGGATACGATATATTCCAATTTTGTAAGATGGGGAGCTCACAGATTTGTAGTGACTAACTTGGTAAAGCCATAAAAGGTGAAACCTATGTCCCTATAAAAGAGGAAACCAACAAGAACAAAGTTGACTCTTGCTACAGAGACTCAAGAATTGGAAACACCAGGGGGCGCCTGACTGGATCACTCAGTAGAGCATGCAACTCTCCATCTCAGGGTCCTGGGTTCAAGACCCATAATGGGGGTAGAGTTCACTTTAAAAATAAAAAATAAAAAGAATTGGAAGCATCAGGTAAATGGAAAGCTAGGGGGAAAGGACTGAATGGATGGAAGTTTAAGTGGAAAGCACTTAGGCACACAGATCCACTCCAGTACCTTGGAAAGCAGAGGATGGAGCCTTCTCTCATGTGACAAGGGGACAGGAGGTTTATCCTCTGAAGAAACTGAAGCATAGCCATTTTGAGCTTGGGGACATTAGGTAAGGGGGTGCAAATATGAAGTCTCAGATCGCAAACAGGGAAATTAGGGGTGCCTTGGTGGCTCAGTCAGTTAAGCGTCTCGATTTCAGCTGAGGTCGTGATCTCATGGTTCGTGAGTTCCAGTCCCACATGGTGCTCTGCGCTGACAGCACAGAGCCTGCTTGGGATTCTCTCTTTTTCCCTTTCCCTCTGCCTCTCTCTCTCTCTCAAAATAAATAAACTTAAAAAAAGAAGGAAAATAGGGAAATTAAGTGAAGGCCTAATCTGGGATGATGGTGACCTCTACTTTCTAGCTCTCCCAGTTCCCAAAAGCTGGCAATCTGTTTCACTGTCTCTGTCTCTGTCTCTGTCTCTCTCTCTGTCTCTCACACATACACACACACACACACACACACACACCACCCACGCTTAAGATGAGAATAGTCTTGTCTAGAAAAATTGACTTGGGACAAGAGACAACAGCTCCATGGAGGCAGCCTCAGACCAAGGCTGAGTGGGTATGGCTCTGGGCTCTCCATCAACTTCGAAGAGGGCAGTATTGCCCGTCTTTCTCTCGAAAGAAACTCCTTAGCTTTGGCTTCCTCCTCCACTGGGGGAAGCCCAGGACAACCAGGAAAACAGTCTCTCTGATGGCCACCTCCGTGATTTCCTTCCTCTGTTGGGAGACAACCTACACAGCCTAGAAGCTTCAAACAGTTCTTCCATCCAGTTTTCTGTGGCAAATCCACCTGCATAGTCTAGGTTGCTAAATATTAGGTTTGGGTGTTTGTGTTGGTTTTTCTTTTTCTTTTTCTTTCTTTTTTTTTTTTGGTGGAGAGCGTGTTTCCTGGTTAAAAAAAATAAAAGTTGAAAACCAGTGATTTCAATGGAAAATCAGATGGAACTTAATTGGGCAAGTGACGTTCTCTGGGCGTGGAAGGGGAAGACCATTAAGAAGGGACTCTTGAAGTAGCCTGGGTTTGTGATGATAAACTGCCAGACATATGTTGTCTGACGGACTGGAGAAGCACAGAAGGGCAACCAGAATGCATGCAGGTGAGGTGGTAGGAGAAGGACCAAAAAAAATCTCTCTGGAGTTTTAACATCTGGTAACTAAGAGAATCGAACTTCTATAATAGCAGTGGTCACCAAAGTAATCAGCACTATTGGAGGAAAAGCTGTTCCGTTTGGCTTTACACCCAAACGATATCCTGAGATATAGGATATTCAGCCGGCAATTAGAATGCTTTTTGTTTGATACCCTGGGAAAGCCTTCAGATCTAGAAAGAAAGCTGGAGAAAGGAATAGGAAAGATAGCTTTAAGGGCAACCAGGTGCAGATAACTGAGAGGGGGAAAAAGTCTTAGGGAATAGGAACCAAGAGAGAGAAAGAGGGGAAATCAGGAAGGTGGGGAGCAAATCAGAGGGCTGTGCTGTTGTAGAAGAAAAAGTGTTAAGAAGAATAGAGAGGTAAACACTGTTAATCATCGCTGAGAAACCAGGAAGAAGGAAAGACTATGGACAACACTTTAACGGGAGAATAACTTTGAGAAATCTGATACGGGATACTGGTGGGCCAGTTCTCTGGTCAGAGATAAAAGAAGGAGAGGAGAGTGGTGAGGAAGGAACCAGGGACATAGACAGTTCCCAAACCTTTTCATCTCAAAACTGCTTCTCACTCCTAAAATGACTGAGAATCCCCAGAAAGCTTTGGATTTTGTGGGCTACCCCTCCAGTAGTTAGTGTCCTAAGAATTACAATTAAGGAAGCAAGACATTTTTTAGAATGTATTAATTCATTTCAAAATAATACTAACTCCCCTAGAAGTTCAAATAAATAGCATCTTTTTTTTAAGTGAAAAATAACTCTATACCTTCCCAAACAAAAATCATTTTAGTGAGAAGAAAGCATTGGTTTACATTTTTGTAAATCCCTTTAATGTCTGGCTTAATAGAAGACAGCTGGATCCTCATATCTGCTTCTGCATTCTATCTGTTGCAATATGTTGTTTTGGGTGAAGTATATGTAGCAAATCTGGCATCAAACAATTGGGTAGTTGCAAAAGGGACTTCCTGAGGACTCTCAGGACCCCTAGCGGTCCTCCAAGCATGTGTTGAGGATTCTGATGTAGGGCACTCCCTTGAGAAATTTAACAATGAAAATAGACAAATTGGGTGGCAACTCAAGAGAGGGTAAGGTTTGAGGGGAAGATTCAAGTTCATTTGATTTTAAGAATAACAAGACGGGCGCCTGGGTGGCTCAGATGGTTAAGCGTCCCGACTCCTGATTTCGGCTCAGGTCCTGATTTCATGGCTTGTGGTTTCGAGCCCCACGTTGGGCTCCATGCTGGCAGTGTGGAGACTGCTTGGGATTCTCTCTCTCTCCTCTCTCTGCCTCTCCCCAACTCATGCACATGCATGCATACACACACACGCTCACTCTGTCTCTCTCAAAATAAATAAGCAAACACAAAATAAGGAATAAGGAGAACCTAGGGATGCATGTAAGTCCATGTAACATCCAAATGTTGGATGAAGGTCCCCATGGAGGGCAGAAGGGAGGGAGAGGTGAAAGGTTAGCCTCTAAAGAGGGAGTGCTAACTTCTCCTGTTGCCACAAAAGCGGAAGGAGGATAGGTAGTCATACAGAGCAAATCAAAGGCAGGGAGAACAGGGCGATTAAGACGAGAAAAGGAGAGGCGCCTTCAGTCTTTTCGGTCAAGAATGAAGACGCAGTCAGTTGTGGACTGTGAGCAATGAGGAGCAATGTTGAAACTTGAGGACACACGGCTGTGGGGGATCGAAACAGAAACATCAAAACACCGATTCAATGAGCAGTACTTGTAGGATGCACAGCACAGAGCTTGGCCCATAATGGGGGCCCATGAAATGCTCTTTTCACGTAAATGACAGGGCATGGAAGAGGAGCTCTCACTGGAGGACACCAAGCAACATAGCCTGGCTGTCCAGGAAACTGTGTGGGTGGCTGACACACTTCTGCTTCCCTGGGGTGACTTCGCAGACTTCCGAGGGACTGCTTGTCCCTTTGAAACGGAGCAAGCCCAAGTCACACGGGAAATATTCATAATGGAGACGGACCCTTGGACTTGGTCGCCAAAACGTGAATCCTGCAGAGTATCATCACCCTCTTCTGAACATAATTCAAGCGAGCACTGTACTTCTTTATACTTATCATCTGGTCCTTATTTCAGGAAATCTCTTTCCAACTGTCTGCCATGTATTTATTAATAGCTCTCATATTCACATAAAAATCAACCAAAAGAAGGAGAAAGATAGAGGTGAACTAAAGTTTTTCTTGCGGGATTTTAGTTAGGCACACCCGGGACCACTCTTAACTAATGAGGTTAAAGGAGCCCTTTTCATCCCATAGCTTCTTTAGAAAGCTACACTTATTTTCCTTTAAGAATAGCCTAAACTCTTTCTCCAGAAATGCGTTCACTCAATTTGAATCTTTGTATCTTTTCTTCAACACCAGCCTTAGGTGGAGATCATTAATTCATAATATTAAAAACAATATTTTAAAGTTAATCTTTCAGGGGGTGCCTGGGTGGCTCAGTTGGTTAAGTGCCTGACTCTTGGTTTCAGCTCAGGTCAAGATCTCATGGTTTGGGAGTTGAAACCCTGCACTGGGGTTCATGCTGACAGTGTGGAGCCTGCTTGGGATTCTCTCTCTCTCCCTCTCTGCCTCTCCCCTGCTCATGTGCTTTCTCTCTCTCTCTCAAAATAAATAAATGTAAAAACAATAAACTCAGTTTTTTATTATTTCTCTCATGGAAATGAATATTAATTATATACTTTGTCTTTGATTTTTATTTTCCCAATTTATTTTCTTTCTTACACAAACACTTTAAAGTATCTTTTCTTTTTGAGAGAGAGGGAGGGAGAGCCTGACTTGGAGCTCGACCTCATGACCTGAGCTCAGATCATGACCTGAGATCAAGAGTCTGACGCTTAACAGACTGAGCCACCCAGGTGCCCCTAAAACCTTCTTTATTAATTTCTTCCATGAGGGCAATGAAGGAATATTGAACTTGGTTTGATTAGCACACTATTATTGTCCCACCATGGACTTGTTCCATAATCACGAGTAACTCCAATCTCAATGCCTGAACTTCTGCATTTATGGGAATTAAATATTGGGAAACTATGCCCTAAAAAAGCAGAATGTAATAGATTTATCTGATGCCTGAACTGACCAATCATTTAGACTTTCCTCATTTTTAAAAATTTTAGGATTATATGGACAAAACTAACAAACACAAAGGAATTATGTATCCATTTGTCTTTATTATCAGATAGGTACAGCCTATAATAATATTTGCACTATAACTTAATATTACATAAAAAGAGAACTAAGACCAAACACCATGTATCAGTCCTTACTAGATTGCCAGCGTTGTGGTGAGAGCTTTACATACATTATTTTACTTTGATTTCACAATAAACCTATGATGTTACTATTCTTACTTCCATTTTACAAGCGAAGAGCTTCAGTTAAGTAAGTTCTCCAAACTCATTCCAAAACTGAGTAGCAAAGCAGGTTTCAAGCCCCCTCTACTAACACACTCTGCTACAGTTCCACTTTTATTCTTTAGACTATAGATGCTGAGGACTGAAGAGCTGTGTGTGTGTGTGTGTGTGTGTGTGTGTGTGTCTGAGTGTGTGCTATACATATGTGTACTGCAAAAACTGAATAAGAGGAACAGAACAGTTCTAAAAATGTGAAAATTAGACGTAAAAACCTACCCCTTTTGTATTTTGCTTACGTGTCTCTAACATACAAGAAATCCTGGTAGCACAAAGAAGGAAATAAAGTTTTGGTAACTTCTGACAAAGTTACTTTGATCAAATAAAATGACTGACAAGTTCAAGCTTATCCGTCACAGCTTTCACATCTCTTTGAGTGACACTATTCTGCTTGGCTTGCTTTTGATTTGATCTTGGAAGTCTCTTGTGTTATTGGACACAAAACAATAGGTGTCCTTTCTGTCACCACATCAGATATTTCAATTTTTTTAAATTTAGTAAACAGGGGCACCTGAGTGGCTCAGTCTGTTAAGCATCCGACTTCAGCTCAGGTCATGATCTCCTGGTTTGTGGGTTCGAGCCCCGCGACGGGCTCTGTGCTGACAGTTTGGAGCCTGGAACCTGCTTTGGATTCTGTGTCTCCCTCTCTCTCTGCCCCTGCCCTGCTCGCGCTCTGTCTCCCTCTCTCCTTCTCAAAAATAAATAAATATTAAAATTTTTTTTTCTTAATTTAGTAAATAAAGGGTGCCTGGGTGACTTACTCGTTTAAGCATCTATGTTGATTTTGGCTCAGATCATGATCTCATGGTTCATGAGACTGAGACCCATCTCGGGCTCCGTGCTAGCATAGAGCCTGCTTGGGATTCTCTTTCTCCTGTTCTCTCTCTCCCTCTCCCGTTGTGTTCTCTCTCTCAAAAATAAGCAAACAAATATTTTAAAATTTAGTAAATAAAATAACACGCATGTGTACCACATTATTGTTAGTTTATTTCAGGATCCTCCAGTGGAAATCTGGTTTATGTAAATCTCTACCCAAGTCTGAAAATGTTTCAAATCCCACATGAAATCACATTATGATGATGATTTTCATAGCTATTATCTGAAGCCACTTCTATAAGGTAATGCCTACTTCCTCAAAACAAATCATTTATAAGTGATACATTTGCTTAATGAAATATCAGCCTCTAATTTGTAGCAAGAGACATCCATCAAATATATACATTTAAGGAGTTTTTAATGTTTAAGTTTTTTTTAGTCTTTATTTATTTTGAGAGAGAGACAGAGAGAGACAGAGCATGAACAGGGGAGGGGCAGAGAAAGAGGGAGACACAGAATCTGAAGCAGGCTCCAGACTCCGAACTGTCAGCACAGAGCTTGACGGGGGGTTCGAACTCACGTAAGTGAGATCATGACCTGAATCGAAGTCAGACGCTTAGCCAACTGAGCCAGCCAGGTGCCCTGGGAGCTTTTAATGTTTAAAGTAAAAGTGTCATTTGAGCAAACTAGTTCTAATTACAAAGCTACACCAGGTTTTTTTCCAAGAGTTCCTGCTTTCCTTTATAAGATTTCAATATGCTCTAGTTACCTCAAGGAGCTTAGTAATTCTCAAAACTAAATTAACTTTAATTCACTCTAAAAGAATAACCACATTATATGGCAAATTTCAAGGGTCTTTAAGTATAGGTCTATTTCATATCTAGAAAATATTTTCAAAATCTAAAAACGTCTCGGGGCGCGTGGGTGGCTCAGTCAGTTAAACATCCAACTCTTGATTCCAGCTCAGGTCATGATCTCACGTTCATGAGTTCAAGCCCCACATCAGACTGTGTGCTGACAGTGCAGAAGCTGCTTGGGATTCTCTCTCTCCCTTTCTCTGCCCCTCCCTAACTTGCGCTGTCTCTGTCTCTCAAAGTAAAAAAGTAAAACTTTTTTAAAAACTCTAAGAATGTCTCAAGAGAAAAAACAATACAATGTTATTATAATAACTTACTTTTATGACACTACTCATCATTTAAAATGCCACAGCATTAAAAAGGCTCATATGAAAACTTACTTATGATTTACTTCCTAATGTACCTGTATTCAGTAGTCTACTAGTTAATACATCTGACAATAAACTCTCTGTGAGGTCAGCCAGATTTTTCACTATGAACTAAATTACTATGGTCACCAAATCCTATTCATTCTGTTTGTCTGGTTTTGTTCCCCCTCATTTCCTTATCCAGCCATTACACCAAATCAGATGCTATTCTTTTAACAAGTGGAGGCACATTTCCCCCCGGTCTGGCTTTCCCACGAAACCCTCTGTGAATTATTTTCTCTCTGCATCTTTATGGTAATAACCACTGGGAAACAGTGCTCAGCAGAGTTGTAGGGTTGCAAACTGCTCTCATCCCTGTGCGTCTTGGGATCTCTCCAGTCCCTTCTTTTATAGTGTCTTGTGCTGCTCTTTGTGCAAGTTACCTTTCTGTGGAAATGAAAACAACAGGAATGGGAACTCTGAGCCTCACTCCTAGCCACACTCCAAATTTTATCATAGGTCAGTTTGTCACCCCCTCACTTGAGACCAGATATTGCAAGGACTTATGAGATTCTTTATAGGTTGAGAATAGAAGATCCCCCTCCATCTGGACTTTGTCTCGGAGGCTCTGGGAAGTCTGCTTGGCAGGTTCTGGTGATGGAAGTAACAAGCATCCTAGCGACAGGTGCCAGTGCAGTCATTTTACTCTGCTTCTAGATGCTCTTTGAACAGGGAGCATGATGGGGATCAAAATAACGAGCATGGGAAGGATGTGAAGAATGAGTACTCAAAAAAGGACCTGAAAATCTGTCACCAGCACTGGCCCAGGACAGAATTGTGAAATATGAAAATACATATTTATATCTGGTGCTAGCAGCCTCCTTTCCCTTTTCATCTTTTCCTTATATCTTGACATCCAGGCTTTTTATATACCACACACTGTTTCCTTGTCCTGAGTCTCATTTCTAGATAGCCCCTATTTTCTTCCCTTGTTCTCTCTCCCAGATTTGATCTTTACTACAAGAAATTTAAACCAATTTGTGTTTATAGAGTAATCTATTAACATATTTCTGCTTTAGGGGTGCGTGGGTGGCTCAGACGGTTGAGCGTTCGACTTCAGCTCAGATCATGATCTCATGGTTTGTGAGTTCAAGCCCTGCATCGGGCTCTGTGCTGACGGCTCAGAGCCTGGAGCCTGTTTTGGATTATGTCTCCCTCTCTCTCTGCCCCTCCCCTACTCAGGCTCTGTCTCTCTTTCTCAAAAAAAAAAAAAAAAAAAAAAAAAAAAAAAATATATATATATATATATATATATATATTTCTCCTTTATCTATTTTATGGACAATTCAGTAAGTATAAAGTAATAACCCAAGTGAATACTGTGGAAAAGTACTAGAAGTTAAAGAGAGCTCGTCTTCGCTCTCCAGTGATCCCATACAGGCCGGCTATTGTATGGTCTAGCACCTCACTGTATTATTCTGGATAGAAGATGAATTCTCGATAGGATATTTCTAGATAACATCTAGCCATCTCCTCAAATAAATCTGCAACTCAAGAAGGCTGTGCCCCTAACCTTGTTGTATATGCCACAGAGCTAGGCATGTTAATGCACGCGCATCAGGAACACAATACGTGTTGATGCAGTTTTCACCCCCCAGGATAAATCAATAAGATAAAGGTCTTTGAGAAACATATATAAACACATCCTTTATTTTCTTTTGAGGAAGCTTCTTACACACAGTCCCCTTCCTTCCAAATATGGCAGCCAACACAGACTCTCCCTCTTCTAGCTCCACACGTGCACAGCGTGGGGGTTCTGTCCTTGGCTGTGTCTAGCAGGAGAAATAAGCTTATTTATTATAAAGGAGGAATTTGTCAAGGAAGTGAATTTAAATGGAGACCTTAGTAGCTTAGTAAGAGTATGGAGAAAATACTCCAGACAGAAAACTGCAAAGGGGGTTGGGACATTCAAAGACAAGAAAATAAAGCAACATGGCTGGAGAACAACGAACTCACTTCGGACTCGAGCCATATTACTACATAGGGTAACCACCCAGGCAGACCATGCCTCACCTCAAACAGGCGGGAGCAGGCAGATGCGGGGAGCATGACAGCTTTTAGCCAAATGTCATGATCTTATTCTGACCTAGAATTACCCACCTTTACTTATAGAACTATTCAAATATACTCCTGTTTTCTCAGATCTTCAATACAGTCTTCTCTGAAGTCTCTTGAGTCCTCTAGAGAATTTGTCTTGCATCCCTGGGGGGTAGTGGTCACTTACCAAACAAAATTATGAGTTGCTATTCTTGATAAATTCTTTATTCACAGTTAATCATAACTGAGAAACCTGGCCTTATAGAATGGTAATAAAGTCTGAGCAACCCAACATGCAGTTTTATTTGAAGCAAGGGTTTATTAGTTACTTATATGTTTTATTTTATTTTATTAAAAAAAGTTTTTAAGAGAGAGCAAGCGAGCAGGGGAGAGGGGCAGAGGGAGAGAGAAAGAATCTTAAGCCGACTCCTCGCTCAGTGCACAGCCCTACGCGGGGTCAATCTTACGACCCTGGGATCGTGACCTGAGGAGAAATCAAGAGTCGGACACTCAACCGACTGAGCACCCAGGCGTCCCAAGTTACCTATGTGTTAGCGATGAAGCTCTCAGTGTATCAAATTTTTAAGCCTTACTAAATCTTTAGTAATAATTCACCTGACCCAGATACTTCATTATTTCCTACATACTGGCACAAGCAACCATCCATTTTTTTGCATTAAAAAAAATATACCCAGGTGTATTTGGTAGTGTTTGAAAATCCAGTTCATAGGCCAGTAAAAACGGACGATGGCTTACTTTGCCAAATATGCATAACCTACATTTTGGGGCATAATAAACATTTCCATACAACAGTAATCAAAACATTTGTTGTGTGATGCATGCACCCTATAAATTTAAGCATCAAATGTTTTTGAACATGAAGTACATTAGAAACAGCGGCTCTCAGAAAAGATCAAATGATACTCACATATGCAAGTGCTTTGAAAATGGTAAAGCACTATAAAATATATCAAGTTAGGTATGAAAGTAATACATACATACAATAGCAGAACCCAAATGTAACTGCATGCTGCAAATGACTGCATGTAATGATTCTTATTTGTCTCATTTGCATTTTCAGAAAAGACCGTTCATATGTTACAACAGCAGCTAAGTTTACAACAATTTTTCTTTGTTCTTGGCAAACAAAAAAAGGTTAAGAATGTGCAGACAAGTCTTGGCAAAGAGATATTCTGATTCAGCCCTGCCAATCCCTGAGAGCTACAGTATACAGCTGGAAAACGTTTGGAGGTTATGGACGTGTTAGAAAAACTTTGTTACTGTTGCTAATCAGTACAGCAACATCTTCAGGTCATATTTGGGTCTTGAGGAGTGTTACAATACGTCTAGAGCCTTTTACACACTGGTTGGCTCTTCCCAGTCTCATTTAGATGCTCTCATTTTTACGTGCAAACATCATTTGAGTTGAAATAGTAAAATGGTATAACCAATAAGTTCCCTGGCTCATCTAAATATGCAGCTTGACTTGGAATACAGCATTTTGTACCATCAGAGACCGACCAACTGGACTATGTCCCTTATCACAAAGTTTTGTTTTCTCACCCAGAGTTTCACTGATACACATGAAAACAAGCTGTTTGTTCTAACCTCAAAGAAGATACAAACTTTTTTTTGTATCCAATAATACTTCTGGCTGGACATGTGTATCCACAGACCAGACCAAGAGATTGAGAGGAAGGTGGAAGTAGAAGGGAGTTTTTAGATAATGTCATTGATTCCACTGACTCATTACCCCATTTGACAGACAGAGACTGAGCCCCAGGGAGGCATTTCTAGTCTATCTGTGTTTCTAGGCCTTTTATTGAAAGTGACAAATCAATTTATGTTGGCGAAATAAATGGCCACTTTTTTTTTCTAAAGAGCTACACGTTGCAAGAATTTTTACTCTCTTTCCCTATTTCTTGCTTGTTCAGACAGGATGCATTTCCTCTTGTCAGCCTGTTTCAGGCCCCACATTCTTTTGCCCCTTATATGGAAGGACTCCACTTGCTTAAACATGTTGAGAAGCACAAATAAAAAGGAGCCACTAAAAAGATTTAAATATATATCATTTACATAAATACCTATACAACGTTCAGTAAACTAGTGAATACAAAGAATTACCTAAACTATTTTACCAAACATGAGTATTTTGCTCATGACCTGACGTTATTTCAGTGTCATGAAAATGGCCTTATTTACATACTTCTCTGTCTTTTTATAGAAAGGTCACAATTTTACTGTCCCAAATTTTCATATATATTTGTCATTTTGGATCATTTGATCATTTTAAATTTGGATCATTTTATTTTTTTTTTTATTTTTTTTTCAACGTTTATTTATTTTTGGGACAGAGAGAGACAGAGCATGAATAGGGGAGGGGCAGAGAGAGAGGGAAACACAGAATCGGACACAGGCTCCAGGCTCCGAGCCATCAGCCCAGAGCCTGACGCGGGGCTCGAACTCACGGACCGCGAGATCGTGACCTGGCTGAAGTCGGACGCTCAACCGACTGCGCCACCCAGGCGCCCCAAATTTGGATCATTTTAAAACTAAAACAGATAAAAAGGAAAGAAAAAAAAACCTAGACCGAAATAGATACCCCAACACTATTTTTCAAAGAATAAGTTGTTTTTCTATTTCTTTTTGTTGTTTTCAAGTTATAAAATAAATGCACACTTACTATAAACAAATTCAAATAGTATATGACTGAAAAAATGTATATTCTTTCCTCTAATCCACCCTACTAATCTTCTTCCAGAAGCATCCATCATATACAAGAGGCAAATGGTAGTGTGTTTAAGACTGTAAATGCTGAAATCAACCTGTCTGGCTTCAAATTTTGGCAAGTCACTTCTTAGCTGCGTGGTCTTGAACAAGTTAACCAGCTTTTCTGTGCTTCATTCACATCATCAACAAAAGGCACTAACAAAAGCACTTACCATCTAAGGCTGTTGTGTGGGACAAATGAGATAAAGGCACCTAGAAGAATGTCAGGCATAAAATAAATACTCCATGAATGTTAGCTGTTATTATTAAGTCCTTTTGAAATGCAAAGAAAAGTATAAGCTATAGTGAATTACATAGCTATATGAATAAGCTACGTATTTCAAAAAAACTGGAAAAAACAGCCACCACCACTGCCACCAACAACAAAAAGCTATAAAAAATAACAAGAAATTCTTGGGTCATAAAGCTATGATTGAGTTTATAGTTCATTGTTCTGTTAATTCAATGTCAAATTTATTTAATAAATTATGAGGAGTATTGCCGACTGGCTAAACTATAAGGCCTACGTCAGAACCTTTTGAGAAGTAGACATGGTTTTTGACATAACTTGAATACATTTTATTTAAAAGTAATTCAAAGTAATCCAGAAGTAATTCAAAATATATTGACTGAATATGTATGTTTATGCTAGTATCAAACAGAAATATCTTTCCATCTAAATCCCAGTTCCTCTAGAAGTTTCTCCCCTCCCCACGTTCTCCCATAATGCAATGCCCTCTCTCCCACTTCTTTCTCCTTATTGCTGAATTATGAAGAAGGCCAGCTCAGGAGCTAGAAACTTGTGGCACAGAACAACCTCTCATCATGTTGCAGCTGCCTGCTCGTTGTGTCCTTGGCCATGAGGAAACCAAGACAATGTCCAGCACGAGACCGAAGCGTCTATGACAGTCCCACCCTACTGGTCCTGGTTCTGCCCGGTGAATCTAGCTTCCTAGCAGCCATAACATCACAGCATCCCCAGGCTGTACTCTGCATTCAGGGTCACAGCTGCACACTCCTAACCTGATGGCCACCCATCTACTCACCTGCTCTGAACGTCCCTCTAAAACACACCTTTGCCTTTACGTAGAGTATTTAATGTTACCAGAGTCTTGCCTCATTTGAGAGTTCTTAGTTTTTATCAGTGAGTGCGTCTGACTGACTCAAATACAAACCATGCAAGTCAATTGACAAATAGTAACTTGGATACGCTTTGAAAAAGTTCTCAACACCAACCGAACTAAAGAAACTTAAAATAATCTAACTACTCCTGTTCCTTTCAATTTAAGTATGAAACACCTGTGCATAATCAGGGCTATTAAACTGGTTAGAAGGGTCTATAATGGTCTAGGAAAATAGTGAGAAAAAGGGTATTCTTTTACATATTAAAGAAGAGGTCTTCTACAGAACTTCAGGACTACATGCAGTTTGTACTCACTCCTGATATATATGTTTCTAAGGAGTCTCTGTATTCCACAGAATCATGTGCATGTGTATGTGTGGTGTGTACATCTTGATGAGAACCAAGAACGATGAGGCAAGGTCATAAGTTTGCTTACTGATGTATTTGTTGATAAAAATCTGTTATATGTTTTTCATAATTGTTTGAACATGTGAGTCTGGTTGCTCTGTGATTTGGAACGGTTTCTACCTTATCTGGTCTAGCTGGTAAAAACCTCAGTCCATAATTCAACTATTTCAAAAATAGACCTTCATTTCCTCAAAGTTGATTTCAAATCCTTAATCTTTGGGATTGGTGAGAAAATTAACCACAGTCTTTTGGATCCTGTCCCCAGCAATTTTTTCCAGATACTGGGGGGGATGAACAGAAGCAGAATTGAGGAGAACCCCTGGTCCTAAAGTATCCATCTTCCTTGATTGCTGACAAGAGGCTATGTCTCAGTTTGCATGGCCCTTAGGAGGTGGTGATCCTGAATGCTTTGGGGCAACAATTTAAGCCTTTTGTGTGGCTATACACGAAGCCATTGGTCTCAACATGAACATAGTCATTTCTTCTCTGGAGTCATTCTTCCTGCACTCATCTGTCCCTCCATCCCTCTTCCTCCACCCTTCCTGCAAATGAGGTACAGGTGGTACTCATTAGGATCCTACAACCTCCTCTGGGTGTCTTTTTTTCCCCCAAAGTTTATTTATTTTGAGAGAGAAAGCATGCCTGCATGAGGGGCAGAGAGATAGAGTGAGAGAGGGAAAGAGAATCGCAAGGAGGCTCCACACTGTCAGTGCAGAGCCCAATGCGGGGCTCAAACTCATGTACTATGAGATCATGACCTGAGCCAAAAACAAGAGTCAGTTGCTTAACTGACTGGGCCCCACAGGCACCTCCCTCCACTGGCTGTCTTACTATCTCCTTAGCAACATCGCCCAGGAAGTGGAGTGTGAGTCCCCTTTGCTGTCCCCAGGAACCTGTAAACACTCCTCTTTCTTCTCTTCTTCTCCAACTTATTAGAATCTTAAAAAAAAAAATGTGTCTACGATAGATAGCCATGTTATTTCACCTGTTCTGACCAAAATATTTTTCCTACAGTTAAGAATCTTCTCTCTCTTATGGGGCTAAAGTTGAAGTGAAAAATAAACCAAAAAATACATCCTCACAGCCCATGCCACATTCCTTCCCTCCAGCAATAATTTCAGGGTCTGAATGAAAGGACAGTAAAAGGATCAAGACAGATAAAAATGTCAATCTCTAAAAATATTAACTCCTACCCTCCCAAACCATGCGCACACATCAACCTGCTAAGACATCATAAATATTAATGACTTGCTGGAAAGTAACATGGTTCAAGGCAAGTATATAGATGCCTTGTCAGGACCTTAAAAATGAACTCACAAAGTCATCTTGCTCAATTAAATTCTCCTCTGCCTTTTCTTTTCTCTATTTCTATTAATAGAATCAACAGACAACCAACATACCAAGCTAGAAATGTTGGTGTCACCTTCAACTTTTTCCCCTTTCCCTTCATCTCTTCTATCCCTCAAATAACAAATCATCTCTCATCTAAGTTGGTGACAGCTTCCAGGCAATCCTCTCCCGCCTGATGCCACTCTGCCTTAATCCAGCATTCTCTCTCTGTTTTAAAAGTCTTATGTATTCTTTTAGATTACAAATTAATATTTGAATACTACAAGCAATTCAAACTGTATAGAAGTATAAAAAATACACAGTGAGAGCCTCCTAATAATTTTATATACCAGAAAGACAACTGCTACCATTTTGGTATATATATTTTTCATATGACTACAGCCAAATAGAAAAGTTTGTTTTTCTTTTCACAAGTTTAATATTATATATCTATATCTATATCTATATCTGTATCTGTATCTATATCTATATCTATATATCTCACTTTGCAATTCTCCCCCTCATTTTATGGAGTTGTAATTGACATACAGCACTCTGTACATTTAAGTTGTACAGAATAATGACCTGACTTCCATATACCGTGAAATGAATACAACAGTAGGTTTAATCCATCATCTCAAAAGATACAATAAAAAGGGGGGGTACCTGGGCAGCTCAGTCAGTGAAGCATCCGATTCTTGACTTTGGCTCAAGTCATATCTCACAGTTCACGGGTTCAAGTCCCACAGTGGGCTCTGCACTGACAATGCAGAGCCTGCTTGGGATTCTTTCTCTCCACCTAGCTCTTTGCCACCCCCCCTCTGTCTCTCAAAATAAATAAACTTACAGAAAAGTTTTTTCCTTGTGATTAGAATACTTCGTATTTACTTTCTTTTTTACCCTCATTTTATTTATCCTCATTTATCCTCATTTTCTCAAGGTTGATTTCAAATCCATATTGGGATTGGTGAGAAAATGAACCTCAGTCGTCTTAGGATCCTTTTTAAACATGCCATATCTTCTCAAATATATCATACAACAGTGTTAACTATAACCATCATGTCTACATTACATCTCTAGTATTTATTTGCCTTGTAACTGGAAATTTGTATCTTTTGACCACCTTTATCCAATTTCCCGTTGTTTTGCAACTTAAAAAAAAAACACACCTTATATTGTGGACATTTTTTCATGGTAGAGCATTTATGTCTACAATTCTTTCTGATGGTTGAAAAGTATTACTTTGTTTAGCCATATCACACCTTCTCTGCAGTTGCTACTGCACTGAACACCCCTCTACATTATCATTGTGCCCTTGATTACCTTCCCCAAACAGTGTATATTCCCACGGAAACGGCATGAAGGTGCCCCTTTTGACTAGACTATTGCAACATAATTGTTAACTGCTTTCTTTGCCAACAAATTCTGTCCCCTCTGGTTTATCATTGTCATGGCCACCAAAGTTGTTTTCCTAAAAGGAGCAAAGCAGATCATAACACTTCCTAACTTAGATGCTTCTGTCAGATCTCTGTAGTCAAAAGATTCAACTAATCCCTGAAATGTTCCAATAGACTGGAACATAGACTGGCCTCAACTACCACCTTAGTTTCTTCAGTGGACATTGCCTCTTGCAAACCACACTCGGGACATGAAGAATGTGTTCATTCTTCAAAGATCTTACATATGCTCTACCACTAACCTGTCCCACCCTCTCCTTCCAAAAACTCTCTCCCTCAATCTGAACTCTTACTTGGCTTCAGGATTCAGTTCCTGGGTCACCTCTTTAATAAGCTGCATTGTCCATTCCTTATTCTTCCACAGTCCTTTTTTGTTTCACTGTACTGACTTAGTACTTGCCATGAACATGTTCTCTCACTCTCACCATTGGGTAAGAACTTTGAGTACAAAAAATGATAATAATAAATTTTTAAAAATTATTATTATTATTTTTTTTTAATTTTTTTTTCAACGTTTTTTATTTATTTTTGGGACAGAGAGAGACAGAGCATGAATGGGGGAGGGGCAGAGAGAGAGGGAGACACAGAATCGGAAACAGGCTCCAGGCTCCGAGCCATCAGCCCAGAGCCCGACGCGGGGCTCGAACTCACGGACCGCAAGATCGTGACCTGGCTGATGTCGGACGCTTAACCGACTGCGCCACCCAGGCGCCCCGATTATTATTATTTTTTGAGTACAAGAACTGGGCCAAATTCATTCTGGGGTTGGTTGGGTCCCTAAGTAGAGTCTTTATAACAAAGTGGTTTAAAAAAATTTTTTTAATGGTAATTTATTTTTGAGAGAGAGAGAAAGAAAGAGAGACAGAGGGAGCAAGCAGGGGAGGGGCAGAGAGAGAGGGAGACACAGAATCTGAAGCAGGCTCCAGGCTCTGAGCTGTCAGCACACAGCCCCACATGGGGCTCAAACTCACCAGCCGTGAGATCATGACCTGAGCTGAAGTCAGACACTTAACTGACTGAGCCACTCAGGCACCCCATGCAAACACTGTTCTAACTGCCTTGCCAACAAAGGTCTTTGCCGTCTTTCTCTTTGGCTCTCTTAGGGAGTAACTGTGGATCAGTGGGGCTGCATCTTCTGTACCCTCCTCGGGATGACTCTTGTATCCATGATTAAACCATAAAAAGGTTTGCTGGTTTTGCATCATATTTTGGAACAGGAATACTTTCACAGGTCCTAAATCATCAATGGCCAAATGGCAGTCTTTGGATTTGGAAAAGTTTTTATATTTAGAAGAATTTTTAAAGAATTCTCACCCTAAATAAATGCCCTATTGGTACCTATAGGAGGATCAATTGAGAGAAGAAAAAAAAAAAAAACGAATCCCATGGCTAGCCTAAAAGACTCCCTTAACAAAACTAAAGAGCAGAAAACAGATTTAGAACAAACTTAAGATCCCACCATAAACACCTCCCACCCTCACTGTTTTTTGTGATGCCTGCTTGAGAAAGCTTAACCTGTCAGAAGAATTCACTGTTTGTTCCAGAAAAAAACAAAACAAAAACAAAAAAAAAAACCCTGGAAATAGGCAAATATGCCCCTAAACTCCTTCTTAGAACTACTTGAAAGCTTGTGCCCTCTTTCTCCTGCTTTGAGATGTAAATCTCCTACCACCCCGGACTGTCTTCTCAAGGACAGGACACTTCTCCTTGAAACGTAAGCCTCTAAAGGAATAACTTTGGCTCCCAGTCCAAAGAGCACCTTGCTGTAACTTCTCAGTAGACCACAACAATCACCTGGGATTAAAGCCACAGTCTCCATCAAACTACGAGTCAAAGAAAAATCTTTCGAGTCTCCTCTACAAACACTGGTAAAAAGTTTTAGCTTTTTTGTTGGGCATATAGAGCAGGTGACTGGCTTGGTCCATCTGCCATAAATATAACTAGGATTTTTTAAAAAGACAAAAAATGAGAACTAATGTGTATATAAATTAGTGAGTTTTGTGTCTATTTATACCTGACCTATGGCTAAAGTCTTAAAACACACACACACATACACACACAAAATCCCATTAAATCTCTATTGTGTCTATATGTATATGTATGAATGTATGTATGCATGGTGTGTCTAATGTAAATATGTAATATTTTCTTATCTCTGAATGGTATTACCAAGATTGATAAAGGAGCACTATTCTAAATAGGCTTAGAAAAAGTAGGCACTTATAAAGTAAATGTTCTTAAAACTCTCAGAAATATAGGAGCTAACCCAAATGCTTTTCAAGTTCATGTGATCTGAAATAATCTTTCTTGAATAAAACTAGTTTATTAGAATTGATTTAATAAAATCGGCACATCTTCAGAGTTGCCAACATTAAATATAATACCCATTCACATCTTATTCTACTTGGGTTTACTAGTCAAATAAGCTAACATAAACTACCAGATATTTAAGATTATAAAAGTTATAGATTTGATTTTAATCAAAGTGAGTCATTGTTCTGACAAATTGTATTTCAACAGTAATTGTGTTTTATAATATATCAGTTTAAAAGTAACTTCCAAAATCTTTTTTGCTGACTTGAAAACTTCAGGTTATAGTAAGTTAAATGATAGATATTCACTGAATATCCAGATCATTACCAAATAAGATAAAATACTGAAATATTAATTACTAAGCATAACTTCAAGTTGATGTACTTTTGGCTTCTAAATTTTACAGAGAGACTAAAATATGTTAGTAAACATGCTCTTTTGCCACATTGATAAACTCTACTATGAGGAAACATATCTTTAGACACTATGAAATTGTATACTGATGAATTTGTTCATCTAGTATAGAATATAGAATATGACAGTTCCCATTGTCTACTTATTAGTTCTTGGAAATTAAGGCTACTACAAGTTAAGAATTCTAATCAATATATGCAAATGAACTATAGGAACAATAAGAATGAAGAAGGGGCACCTGGGTGGCTCAGTGGTTGCACGACCAACTTAGGCTCAGGTCATGATCCATTGGCCATGAGTTGGAACCCTGCCTTGGGCTCTGTGAAGACAGCTCAGAGCCTGGAGCTGCTTCGGATTCTCTGTCTCTCCCACTCTCTCTGCCCCTTCCCTGCTCATGCTCTGTCTGTCTCTCTCTCAAGAATAAATAAACATCAAAAAAATTTTTGAAAAAAAGGAAGAAAAAAAACCTCTCTCTGTATGCAGTGTGCACAAGGAAAATAAGATGTGTTTTCCTTAAGAAAAAAGGAGAGTGATTTTTTCCTAAAGTAGGTTAGAGAAAATTTAAAGCCTATTCCAGAAAGTGAAAGAGGAAAATGGACAAAAATCTGAAAAGATGAAGAAAACTGTAAAGGATCTATGAAAAAAAGAAAAAAAAAAAAAAGAGAGAGAAAGAGAAGAAGTATATCTCGTATGGTCAAGCTGGCTAAGATTGAATGGATTTATTTACAAGGTGTCAAAAAAATGAGCCCAATAGTGTACTGGTGTAAAACTCCAGTTTTGCTTTCTTTCTTTGGTAAAACAATAAAATTGTGTTGGATTATTGGTCTATTTTTAAAAATTTTTTGAGTATTGGTCTATTCTTAATAAAAGATTGTGAAATTTCTTCACTTCTTGAGTGATCCACCTAGAAAACAAAGATTCTGTGGTTCTTCACATCACCTTTATCATAATGTCTTTGATTATTTAAGTAAACTGAGTCTTTTCAATATTGAAATAGTTAAGTTCTTTTTGTTTGTTGTTGTTTGACAATCATGATATCTTCTATGTTTATCTTTAAAATATTTTATTTTCATTTTGGTTAAATAATTGGAAACTTAGCATTGCTTCTGCGGATCCCATTTAATAGAATGTTCAAATCTTTTGACATTTTAGACAACTTCTCAAAATCAAATTCTAATTGAAGTCTTCATAACCCTGAACTGACATTGGCATTTCCTTGGGGGGGGGGGGTGGTCCCTGGAAAACTGACCTTTGGCCAATTTTAATGAAATTAGACTTATTTTGCAAAGAAAAATAGTCTTACTTTGATTACCTTTGGTCAAAATGAAGGCGATTGTGGAGGAAAATTTTGTGTTTCAGTGGAAAACAATGACCCACTTTTGTGGGTGTTCATTATCATTGAACTACTTTCATTCTTTTGTAAACTGGATCCTGCCATCTTGCAATTAATGTCTCTAATTTTCTCCCACCCTCTCGACTTAGCATCACTGAGGACTAAAAGTGCCCTTTTCCTGAAGCTCTGCATGTTCAAAGAATTTATCACCTCATAGTTTGGGACACTCAGGAAGCTTACCAGAGCCTGGTCCTTGGGGCTCCAGGACATAACTATGACTGTGAGACTACCATTACTATCCTCATCTAAGGACACTTTGAGCCCAACATCTAGAAATCTTCTAGACTGCCCTCAGGACTCAAAAAACTGGGTTTATGCTCTGCTCCAACCATTAATCTTTATTTTTGCTTTTGTTTCCATAGAAATGCCCCTCATTGAATGCCTGGTTGCTCACACCATTTAAAGGTCCAACTTCAGAGGATACTCTACTCCCACCTGCACCACTGCCTCCTGCAATGAGACACAATTGTTTTACTGAACTGACCTATTCCCAGCCCTGGGAGACTGGTTTAATTCAAATACAGGAAACGTGTTTGTATTTGTTCTACCTGCTTATTTATTCTTTTTCTAATCTCCATTCTTCTTCCCCTTTGCAGATCTCTTACCTCTCAGCTACTAACCCAAATCTTTTCTCTATAGCTACCGACTAGGCTTTTGGTGTGTGAAATTCCCCAAAAGTTTCAGATGGGGTAGATGAAGGGGATCAAAGTATGCCATCCCAAAATGCCAAAATATTCCAATTTGGCATAAGGATTATTTTGAGCTGAAGGCAACTGAATATCAACAGATGCAGAACTTCTCTGCCCTCCCCCTCTCTACCTGAAAGAAGTAAGGCATAAATATCCCTCTGAGGAAGATGCTTCCTACCAGCTTATCCCTCAGCCCCCACCCCAGTACCAAGAAGAAAAAGGGACCCTTATCATCAAAGATATGGAGAGTCAAGAAGAGTTTTCATAAAAAGATCTTACTAAAATAGTCCTTATCTTCTATTAGTTTCCACTACATATTTCCTAGTCACTTCCCCACAACCTGTCCTCTCTTTAAGTCTAAACCTCTTTTCCTTTGTTAAGAATGGTATTCAAACCCCCACATCTAACCACTTCTTTGAGTTTGACTACTCTTCTGTGAACTCCTGTACACACAAATATTCTTTTGTTTAATAAAGGAATAATAGGAGACCTGCGTGGCTCAGCTGGTTAAGCGTCCTGCTCAGGTCACGGTCTCGCAGTTCATGGGTTTGAACACTGCATCGGGCTCTGTGCTGACAGCTCAGAGCCTGGAGCCTCCTTCAGATTCCATGTCTCCCTGTCTCTGCCCCTCCCTCCTCAAACTCTGTCCCTCTCTCAAAAATAAATAAACTATTAAAAAAATTTAATAAAGGAATAATGAAAATTGTATGCCTTTACTTTTGTTAATCTGCTTTTTGTTATTCTTTTTTCTCATGTTTAGTTTTGAGAGAAACAGAGAGAGAGAGATGGAAAGCTAGAGAGAGGGGGCAGAGGATCTGAAGAGAGCTCTGAGATGACAGTGGAGAGCCCGCCAGATGCAGGGCTCAAACTCAAGGACCTTAAGATCATGACCAGAGAGGAAGCTGGATGCTCAACCCACTGAGCCACCCAGGCGTAGGTGCCTTTTGTTATCCTAATTCGCAGGCCCCCACAAACTGCATCCAAGAGTGCAGAGGGAAATTTTTTTCCTTTCCAACTGCCCTCTTGCATAATCCTTCATACCCATACCAAAAGTATAGATTTGTTAGTTCACTGGTCAGCTGTGTGCATAGCTTATGATGTGAACCAGAACAAAGTCAACTGTTTGGTACTGGAAGTTGCCTGAACGTGGCTCTTTATGGCCCCAAAGCCCTTGAAAACCCTAGTAGAAATATAGCAATGCATAAGTTAAGAAATTATAATTATGCTGAATTCAAATTCTCCAACATTTTAGGTGTTAGAGATTTAGATATTTCTGTTAAATTCCTTATGGTGAGACTCACAGATCAATCAGAAAAATTAAAAATTACATGGGCATCTGGATGTGAAACCATATTTGAATCAGAGTACCAAGATTCTGATAGATTCAATAGATTCTGATAGAATCAATAGATTCAATAGAACCAAGATTTCATTCTTAATTCTGACTCTTCCTAACTATGTGATTTTGGGCAATTTACTAAAAGTCTCTGAATTTATTTCCTTATGCAAAAAAAAAAAAAAAAGAAAGAATACAAATTTGTATCTGCTTTTCCTATGTTGCAGAATTACAGTAAGGGTCAAATTACAAATTATTAGTACACTAGTAATATTAGTAGTCAAGTACTTAAAGAGGACTTTGTTTTTCAATATAGAGAGGAAAGGCAGTCTAGGCCTTGTTGAATTTAACTTAGTAATTAAAATAATAACAATAATAAGGCAAGTAGGTCCTAATAACGCATGGTCAGACGTTTAAAACAGAGGGGGAACTCAAATGAGAGACAGACCCTACTTGAGTCCCTGTACCTTAGTTAACCACCTTGCCACACACCATCCTTTCTAATTTTAGATGAAAATCTCCTGAGCAATTTCTAAAGCGTTCAGGGGCTTTCCAGGGCAGGCTTATCAGATAAAAGTCAGCCCAGACAGAATAACAAAGCGATTGCTTTTCTAACATCTAGTACTTCATTAACCACTACTTAGGGGAAGAGCTAAAACAATAGAAACCTGCTGAGAAATTTGCTAAAATCTTTAGGGCTTTTCTGAAAAAGCTAACCAACTTTGGTGGAGGATTTCATTTCCCTATTATCTGGTACAATTTTTTTTCCAGTTTAATATCACATATCTTTATAAAACTCCTGGAGAAATCTTTTAAGATTGTTATAAATCTATGCATTTGGCCAGACCGCTGCGGAGTGGCGATTGTCTTCTGAAATAACTGGTCGGATGCAGTTCACCAAAAAAGGCTTGCCTGATGAATCAAAGATAGTAATCTGAGAACTAGGAATGACCGCACTGGGAAGGTCCTCTTTCCCTGTGCTGCTGTGAAAAAACAGAACCCCCCCCCCCCCCCCGTCACTGCCAGCTACAATTATTAGTATTACCCAGTGACTGTTTCAGTGTTGGAGCAAAGAACCAAAGGGAAAGAGATCAGAACCACAGATGCAATGGAAAAGTTTGTATTTTCTTCCATGCTCTTTGTTATAGTTCACTCTATGTTTACAACTCGTAAGGAATGATTAATATGTCTGCAAGCCGTTGACTGACTGAGAATTATATACAGAACCAGAATTACATAGTTTGTAATTTTACCCGTTATTTTTTGCAGCTTTGGAAACAGGAAACTTTGGAAGACTTCCGACTAAGGACAATGAAGTTTGACGTTCAGGCACAAAAAAGAGCTAAAGAATTATTCAGTAACTGCCCAGGTGAAAGATCAGTCTGAGAAAATCTGGACATGTTTTCGGAGCTCTGATTTTCATTAACAGATGTATTTTTAGGGGCTCCTGGGTGGCTCAGTTGGTTGAGTGTCTGGCTTGGGCTCAGGTCATGATCTCACAGTTCCTGGGTTCCAACCCGGTGTCGGGCTCTGTGCTGACACCTCGGAGCCTGGAGCCTGCTTCGGATTCTGGGTCTCCCTTTCTCTCTGCCCCTCCCTTGCTGGTGCTCTGTCTCTCTCTCTCAAAAATAAATAAACATTAAAAAAAAAGATGTATTTTTAAATTTTTTGTATTAATTTTTGTTTTCATTTACCTTTTATACATAGCCACTAACTGAAATTTTTTGCATCAATCTGGCCATTTACGCTTTTGTTTTTTTTTTTTTTTTTTGGTGATTTATGCTTTTAATCAAGGCTGATCACTACCTAATTGATCAAGTGAACAGAATAACTCCTTGATCCCCTTCCCCATAGATGTGCTTCTTTTTGTTGATTTCATCCAGGTAGGATTTTTAAAATATCAACAAATGAGCCACTTCAGCTCTATTTTGAGATACAATTCTGTTTAAATGTGCAATTATATCAGGAAGTTTAAAGAGCAGGTTAAAATAGGATACATAAAATGAAAAATTAATATGAATGTGAACTTGAATGTGTATGGAAGAAATGCACCAAAATAGTAAAAATATTGAAAATGATCTTCTCTAGTGGGGCAATTATGGGTTATTTATAGTTCTTGGTAGCTTCCAAATGTCTTGCAATAAACATATATTACTTTTATCCTCAGAAAAAGAAGTCAATTTTACAAGGAGAGCCTATAAATAAGCTTCTTAAGGGCAACAACCACTTCTATTCATCTTTGAATTCTTCACGCTGCAGTTTAATTGGAGAAGTGTTTTATTATTGTAAAAGCCACTTGATTACAACACAGCATTTGCCGCAAACAAACAGGCAATTAAAAAAATATATTGCAAAACGAGGTGATTGCTTATCAACATCTAAACTTCCCCCTCTGCATTTTCCCTTCCATTATTCTCTTAGTTCCCTGCAAACACCTTTAAAAGTTCTTCTTTTACTAACATGATAGATTTACAACCACAGGATCTCAGGATTAGAAGGGACCTTCAAGATCGGATATTCCAACATCATCTGGAATGATCCAGCCAAAACCCGAAATCCTCCAACAGTGGGGAATTCATTACCTTTCAAAGCCGTTCATCCTTGCAACTTTAGCAAAGGTAACAGCAAAATTGTTTGGTCTATTTATATTTCTTAAACAATTTTTTTTTTCCCTGACAGAGAATAAAGATGCTTGGAGTTGGTTTAGTTTCATTTTCACGAACAACCACTCTACTGTACCAAGGAAGCATTTACAGGGATGTCACCATGCCTATTTCAAATGCCTTACCCTACTGCTTACTTGGTTTTTCAACCGACGTCCAAGAGGACGCAGTCCTCCATTTGAAAGTCACAAAATCGCTTGCAGTTTTTAATGTTAAGCAAAGAAGAAATAATTCACCTACAAGTATAAAACGTAGCAGTTGTTGGCCACTCAAGAGTTTGTTATTTTTTGAGACACGAGCGCGGGGGAGCCTGGAGAGAGCCCTGCCCAGTGAGTGGTCTTCTAAGCAGGGCTAATCCAGACTCTGTTTTTACTTCTCTGTGGGCCTCAGAACCTTTCATTGAGTTTCTTAGTTCAGCTGTTCTAATGGGTTGAGAGTCACCAGTCTGCTGTCTGACACGATTTTTAGAGCGTGATGAACAAGAAAAGAGGTTTCGGCTCACAATAAACATCGGAAGCTTCCCCGCCTCCTCTGTAGATACCTAATTTAACACACGGAAGGACTCTTAATTACCTCTGTTTGGGTAGAATGGTAAGTTGCTACTGGAAGTCACTTGCAGTAGAGTTTATTTTCAAAATGAAGCAGCGAGAGAGGTTTTTCTTCCTTGGATAGAAAAGAGGTGTTTTAATTAGGACCCTGTCTCCACCTTATTCTTAGTTTTGTTTTTTGGGGGTTTTTTTTGGTTTTGGTTTTTTTTTGGTTTTGTTTTTGGTTAGGCTGCCATCATGTTATCAGAAACACTCAGACACTTCTTGTTAATATTGTTGGCTAAAAACACGATGCATCTTAACCCCCTGTCTCCCCTCTCCCCACCGGACACTCAAACCTTACGGGATGAAAATTTGTTTAATGAGACGACTGCCTAGCCCAGGACAGGCAGTTCTAAGAAACCTGGGTTGACAGTACGAAACATCCTGAGGGGGACATCAATAAGCGAAAACACAGGGGCGAATACACAAGCTGGACCACAAGGACGGAGAACAAGCCCTGTTTAAAACACTTCTTGGGGCCATGCGCGTTGTTTTTTGCTTCCGAAGTCCTCATATTTCAGAATTTATTTTCTTGAAAAAGAAAGGATTGGCTCTGAAAGTTTTAAGGATGTTTATCTATAGCGTGATATCAACGAGTTCTCTGGCATGTTTCATAGGCTAAGCTAGGTGCTGCAATTCAGTTCCAGAAGGTCCTGGCAGACCATGTGTAGGGGTGCTTTCTACAAATAAAAATAAATTAAAAACAAATTAAAACAAAAAAGAGGAAAAGAAAAATTCCAGGAGTATTGGTGGTTAGAAAGAAAACTGAAAAGAAGGCGGCAAAACCAAATGTCAGGCAGGTCAACTGGAAATAAATCTAGCAAGGACTCAGCTTCCTACTGCAATGCTGTGGCCGAGTAATTAATGTTCCTACGACTTAATTCCACTAGGATTTGTTGGACATCTCGAGTATATGCTCATCACTGGGCTAGGCCCTGATGAATCATAGAGATAATCTGATCCCCATGACTGTTTGAGGGAGAAAATTGCTTTTTTTACATCGTGACTCAGGTTTTTATGTCTCAGCTGGATACATGTCTCTGATGAGTGAAATAATTATAGGGAGCACATACAAAAATGTAGATTTATGCATAATAAACCCTATTATATACTGATACTTCTTGGTTATATAGCACAATTGACTTGACACTTTCCAGAATTTAGTCTAATTTTCTACCTTTTCAGAGAACAAGCTGTGGTAAAATATACATATTTTTTTATGTTTATTTTTGAAAGAGAGAGAGAGAGAGAGACAGCAGGGGAGGGGCAAAGAGAGAGTGAGACAGAGGATCCCAAGCAGGCTCTTGCTGTCAGCGCAGAGCTGGATGCGGGGCTCAAACTCAGAAACCGCAAGATCATGACCTGAGCTGAAGTCAGAGGCTCAACTGACTGAGCCACCCCAGGTGCCCCCGTGGCAAAAGTTTTCTAGCACCGAGGGAGAGTGATAGGTCACCCTACTCCCAGAGAATCAAAAACAAAAGCACTCCCTGTGTGTATCCCTTTGGCCTCATAAACCCTAGAGGATGTGGCTTAAGTTCAGGAAGGTGATCTCTGTAGACCCAAGTATGTTATGGCTGATCTTCCATTGTGCACGTGGGCACTGCACACTATTTGCCTTGAATATGATATATAATTCCCAGAGACATTCCTGGAGTCCATGGAGAGAGACAGCCTTTTCCTCTAGCAGCTGTGCATGAGCCTGGGGATGGGCCTGGGGATCCATTCTAAGCCAGGCTACCTGGGGAGAAAATCTTTAGAACGTGGTTATATATCTAATAATATGAAGTTGACTGAACTAAAGGGAAAAGGAGTTTCTATTTTGTTTGCGCAAGAGAACATTCCGGCCCTATCCTCCTGGCCTCAAAAATAAGTTCATCTGCTTCTTCTGTAGTCTCCTATTATAATAATGAAGGAATAAAGTATCTTATTCTACATGATAGGACTGATTAGGAAATTTATTTTATTTTATTTTTAAGTTTATTTATTTTGAGAGAGAGAGAAAGAGAGTGTGAGCAGGAAAGAGAAAGAGGGAGAGAGAGAGACAGAGAGAGAGAGACAGAGAGAGAATCCCAAGAATGGGGCTTGATCCCACAACCATGAGATCATGACCTGAGCCCAAAGCAAGAGTCCGATGCCCAACCGACTGAGGCACCCAGGCACCCCAGGAAATTTATTTAAATACTAATTTTTAACAAACATGCCAGGATAATAGATTCAAATACTTATCTCCTTAAATATGTCACAGGCACTACGTGCTTTCATAAAATAAGACCAATTTTCTTGTGAATTGGTTCTTCACGATTAGTTCCAAAGGTGGTATTTGAGAGAAACTAAAAGAAGCTTCAAAGTAACCAAAATAATTGTGTTGACATCAAATAATTGATCATCTGTATGGGTCTGACATTATGGTAGGCCTGTTAGGGATCTTTTCTACCTTATCCTCCCAAGATTTCTGTAGGGTAAGTATGGCTACTCCTATTATACAGATTACTTAGGAACTATACTATGGTTAGGCAGTGACTCCCCAAGAATAAGGAAGAAAACCAAATTAGTCCCCCTAAAGCATTTGTAAACATTGATGCTTGATTTGCAGTGTAATTCTTCTGATACCAGCAACACAGCATACCAAGAAGTACCGAGGATACAAAATCGAAGACTGGAACCTTTAGTGTGAAGTCACAACAGTAGGGCTGAGTGGTCCCACAACAAGATGGACACACAACAAGATGGACAAGCCCCCTTCCCTGAGGACAGAATGGGTGTCCTTGCGCTCTGACATTCCCACCTTTCTCCATGTGACCATGAGTGACAGGAACCACACTCCTGCTCTGTATTTAGTACCAATCATACCAATGGAATGCTTTGACCCTAACAGGTACTGCAATAACACCGATCCACTATTATCTACTTCAAGAATCACAAAGACTGACTCAAGAACAGTCCTTCAAGTCATAATGCCCTAGTACCTATTCATTCCCATGAGACACAATTCTAAAACTTGAGAGCACATCAGAATCACCCAGAGGACCTATTAAAACAAAGGCAGGCCCACGCCCCCAAGCTTCTGATTCAGTAGGTCTGTGGTCAGGCCTAAGAACTGGCATTTTTAACAAGTTCCCAGGTGATGTTCATTCTGCTGATCCGGGAACTACATTTTGAGTTCCCGATAGGCATATACGATTTAACTGTATTTAGAACATCCGAAGTCAGAAATTAACAAAGAATGAAGGGAAGCAGAGAAGTCTTTCAATCAGGCTCCAAATACAATTTTTTTGGAAGAGTCTTGAAACATTAATCTCTTAAATATTAAAGTGGTAGTGATGACAACGTGTTGGATGAGCCAAAGTTTGGCTGTATTTTCCACTGGTAATATCTGCCAACTATTGTTCACTGAAAGCCTTTTACAGACATGTAGAGAACTAATACGAGTTATTAATTTAAATGTTTACCTTCTACTACTTAATATCTTTGACTGTCTTCAGCCCTGGGATCATGCAGTCTTGGTCCTTCAGCAGGAACAAGCCTGGAAGGCTCCTTAGAAGAAGTGTGCCTGTCATGCCAGCCCTGGGCCAGGTGCTGGCCATTACCTTCAACTTTTTGAAGTGTCATTCTCACCCAGGTGCTACAGATTTCTGTGGCATCTGAGGCTCCTCCCATCCACCCATCGTCTTTCCACTTCTGCCTCCTTATTCCACAGATCATATGGTTAAGAGAACATTACTGAACAATTCATGGTCCTTCAAACAATTTCCTGGGGGTGCTTCCCAAATGGTCAGAAGTATAATGATCTCTCTCTTCAATGGTCTCATTTGCTCCTACATTTCACTTCACATGTTATGAATACAACTTCAAGAAGAAGATTACTTTAACATCCCCAGTCTTCCATGAATTCCTCTGATTTTCTTTGGCAATGCACTTGCTCAAATAGAACTTCTAGGCAAAAGACACTGCTGCATATTTTATCATGAAATCGAATTCTTCATTATTTAGTAATGCTCACATGGGGTGTTGAAATAAATGAAAACCAAATTAATCACACTGTATGTTCTTACACAGGACTTTTAAAAACAGGGTGAAATCCATCTCCCAAGAATCACGGAGTTTCACCATACTGAAAAATGAGACGAGAGCTTGAATTAAAAAAAAAATATCTCCCCCTCTATTGCAGATGATAATAATGAAAAGTAAGACGAAAGCAATGAAATCAGAGTGAGTGGTGGATTGAAACTGTTCATCATAAAATATTTGGGTGAAATAATAGAAGGCTCCCTCAGTCCTACTACAAACAGGGTCTGGGATTAAAACAAAAAAGTCAGGACACAATGGAAAAGGAAAGTGCGCAAGTTAATTAGCCAGCAGGATACTTTTCATTTGGGGGTAGACTGTGGTGCTGTAAGAAACCATGGGTCTCCAGAAAGATCCCTTCTAATGGAGCCCAACAATTAGAATCACGAGCTGCCTTTGCACCCGGCTACACAACCTCATGCCTTTAAAATAGATCTGTCACTAATGACTGAAGGCTGCATGCAATTTACCTCACTTCACAACCATCTGCTGAGTACTCTTAGTTCTGACTCTGGCTGAAAGGGACCTGTAACGAGGTTTCTGGGTAGACCCCCCTCTCTTTAAAAGTCCGTTAGACTCTAACGTTTAGAGAAATGCTCCTGATCCACAGAAACCAGATTGTGTTCCCCAGCAGATGCTGCGTGCTTTTCAGGGTCCGGTGGCACCAAATGCTCCACGAGGGGTCTCTACTCCAGGGGATGGGAAGATGGACAAGCAGTCTCGAGGAGCTGCAAGGATAAAATGGTGCACATTTCATTTGTCCTGGGATTTCTAAGATCTCATCTGGCTCTCATCTCTGGAATGGCAGCACACAAAGACATTTATCACCCCTTCTGGAGTCAAATACTTCCTCTACTTGGGAAGGAAACGTAGGGGATTGGAAGGGACCTGAAGAGATCATCAAACCCTGCCTTACAGCGAGAAGAAAGGAAACGAAACAAAACGAAACGTAGTCTCCAAAAGTTTATCTTTTCAGATCAATTTCTCTCTCCGAAAACCTGAGAAGTCAAACGACTAAAAGTTAACATTCTGTGCCCCTCTGGCGTGTCTTTACACACCCCGCCAAAGTAGAAATGGAGTTATAGGCAGATTTAAATCCGGTCCTTAAGTCTAATCTCGTTTACGCGCTCAGGGGCACATTTGAGGCAATATCATAACTGATTTTCAAAACTGATTTTGGTTTTACTCTTTTTTTTCAAGTGTGAGAAAAAATATAATCCAATAGTTGGCAGGGGACATCACAGACTCTTACATGTTATTATTGGCAAGAATGGAAACTCAGAAATTTAAAAGATGAGATTTTTTTTTCTTTGCCGATTATGTTCATTTGACAAAAATGTGTTCTATATGTTTTTAATAAAAAAATGACTTTTTCATTTACTCCAGATTTTTCAGTCACTGTATTAATGTGTATCAAGCACCTGCCATCCACTAAATCTAGACAAAGGAAAGATGGTCTAGACCTAGCATTAAATTTTGGCAATTTGGTAGCTGCTTGAGCAAATTAGGGTGCCTTAAATAAAACTGCTTTTATATTCTTTTGAGACTAAAAGGTAAAAGTGGCAAAGAACAAAAATAATTTCCTAAAAATAGACAGAGTATAATATTTCCCATCGTAAGTTAGCACACCAGAAAAAGGCAAAAGGCAATCCCTAAGTCTCTAGCAGGACTTCATTCATTAATGTTATCCCCTTTCATTGGTGATCTGTTCTTGAAACTTCTGTCAATTCTGACTCCCTTCTCTCACATTTTCTCCATATAAGCCTCTTCCTAAATCGTGCTAATTCACATTTTTGTCATTGTCTATTTCTTCTGCCTACTGATAGCCATCGTAGAGAGGTGTCCGATACCTTGTATCTGAGCACTTGAGCAGCCTAACTTTGTCTGTCCACTTCTCTCTCATTTTCACCGTGTTTTGCACAGAAGCCAGATGGTTTCCTTGGTGCACTAGACTGTTTTTGTTCTGTTTACCACCTGAATCAAATACTCAAAGGGCTTCTCCTGAAGCTCTATGGTTCTGCCCACGCTTTCTTATGGGCAGAGGACATTTGGGGCAGTCATAAAAAACTGTGAAAGGGATGAAGTTATTTCTGGAGGCCCCTCCCCACCTTTTCTCCCCTTCACAGCAGCGAGAGGAAATTGACATGACAGCTATGCCATCCACCTGAGAGACCAGACATTCAGCCCTCCATGCCTGTGCTTAAGTCAGAAATACAAAGAAGACTAGCCAGAGTCCCCGACCCTGCCTTCAAGGAGCTTCACAAGAGATCACTATAAGTTTGCAGATGGAGAGAAGCACATTCTAGAAAAGGCTTATAAGGAGCAGGATGGGGGCCTCAGACATAAGCAACTGCGGGGCATACTGAGCACGGGAAGTAGAAATAGACACTTGGCTCTGAATCCAGGGTAAGGGACAAGAGGGGAATGCGAACATGACATTCATGGTGAGAGAAGAGGTTGGAAATGGAGGCAGAGGTCAGATCACTTGAAATCCTTGCTAGCGCGATAATTCTTTTGGTTTACTATGAGACTGTCTTTTTGGAGGCAAGAGGCGTGGAGAATCTGTGGGAGTCTTCCTAAAATATGTTCTAATCTCAGGGAGTAAACTGTTATCCCTCTGTGAATAAAGGGCACCTCCAGCCAGGCTGCAAATGAGGAAAAGCAAGATTTAGCCAGAAATGTATGGAAGATAATGGGACAGTGAATTATAAAAACTGGAATCTCTGAGGAAAAAAATGCTCTCTCATCTCCCTAGTCAACACACACACACACACACACACACTCATACACAGTTACAGGCTCCCTTGGAGCTACCTCACTGTCATCCAGACATGAACTGAGTGTACCACACGCAAGGCAGGGGGCTGCAGGATGATGCCACTGAGACAGCCTAAGTCTCGCATTGCGCGCCCTCCTCTCCCCTTAGATCAAGCACTTTCCCCAAATTAGTCGTTTTGCCCCTTTGCCTTGCTGTAAATGGCAAGGGTCGCGCGCTAACACCGACCTGGCTTAGAGAACTCCTGACTGAGAAGAGGAATGTTTTTGGAGCTTTAGTTCAGCCCATCTGTCTGCAGCTGTTCCCGGCCCCCCGCTTCCATCCTCCTGTCTCAACGCTCTAAAGAAGCTTGGGACCTTGACCTCACTTTTCCTGTTCCTTCTGCCTGCTCATGCATTTCCTCTTGTCAGGACTCTGCCCCTGCTCCTTGCTCGTGGATGAGGAAGGGACTGGGTTGTGGGACAGAATGACCCACAGCACCGGAGCTGTCCCTTCCTAATCACAGCAGAACAATAGAGGAAGGTCCAGACAGGCTGGTTCTGGCAAGCAGGGCCCTCGGGGCGCAGGGCCCTCAGCCTCGACCTGTTTAGGAGGATATGGGAGCTTTTGATTTTTGGCATGTGTCATCCATGTGCAAAGACTAAACAGGGGACACTCCAACACGGATGCTATTTACAGATACTGGAAGCAAATAAAGAAAACAAACCCAGGATTTGGGTGGGCTCTCTGAAGGCAATGCCAGTCACAACCATTTTCCAGATCTGTATTTGTACATGTGAGTATGTATCGACACACGATTTGTCATCTACACACATATACATACATATAGTATAACTATTAGGTGCCTAGTGTGAGGCATGTGAGGATAAGGTGTAGTCACTGCTTTCAAGGAGCTCATCCTATGCGTGTGGAGACCAAGCGCAGTGCGGAGGCTTGCTCCTGCCAGCCGGCACCCGCTCACGCCTGCTCAGGAGAGCGGACGATATGCCAGCTTCTCTTCCCAACTCCCTGTTCAGTGACGTCACGTTGATAGTTTCGGCTGACCACGAGAAGAGTATTTATATACATCAGGATTCTTCCTCCGGAGACCTGGTTATTATTTGACTATGCATATCATTAATGTGATAAATCAATTTTGTTGTGAATTTTATTTGATCACAGGTGCTTAATTCTGTTCACAGTCATACCCAGTCATCTGTTACTCACACAGCACCGTTTTTTGCCTTCAAAGGAAGAGAGACGTGGAAAACTCTCGTAGAGAATAAAAAAGAAACTCCCTGTCTTAGTATTCAGGGGTCTTGATGGCCTGATCCCAGCTCTCACACTCACTAGAACATTCAGACTCAGTTAGAGGTCTTCTTGATCCTCCCCTCCTTGTCCCAGGCAGGCCAGGCATTTCTCCTTCCTTGTGTTCCCACCGACACTGACACCGACACCTCTCACTGATGAGTGAGATGTGCCTCCCTATCCTCGTCCAACTCAGTCTTCAGGACAACTGGAAGACAACATCAAGACAATTTCCTGATGCAGCAGAAAGTCCACCAGACCCTGTTCTAAGCCCTTTGTATCAATTTACTTAATCCTTACAGCAACTATTCCCGACTACTCTCAGCTCCATAGTAAAGATGACAAATGAAAGCAGAGAAAGTCACGCAGCTGTTAGTGGTAAAGCTGAGATGGGTATCGCTGCAGCCTGACTCCAGGCTCCGTAAACCGAACCACTTTGCAAACGGCCTCTCAGACGGACGGGGCCTCGGGTGTGCCATCTTGGAGACCACAATCGTGCCTCCTTTTTATGACTCCCCACATTGCCTTGCGTTCGTAGTAATCGCTTCTGCCATCTTGCCCCATCGCCTCAAAGGCTGGGATTTGGGGGTCTGTTTCCCCCAGATGTATCCTCCTTGCATTGCGGGCCCTAATGGGATTTTGTTCACTGATTCGGGTAATGACCTTCTTAAATCTTCCTCATCCTTTTTTCACCTCCTCTCTAAACTCACCAGAATTTTGGACATATATTGGACAGATCTCATGCATCCTTGATGGACCTTACAGAGATATCAAAAGTTGTATTTTTCTTTTACCAAAAACCAAATAATAATTAGAAAAAAAAATAAGTGAAGAGCTATAAAAGGCAACAATCCTCTGACCTCCGAGTGTGCCGCCCCTCGTTTGCACCACATCCCTGACTCTCCTCCCCTTTAAACTGTGACGAATAAATTGGGTTCAGTTTGTTCAATTTCAATGACTCCATTGCTTCCACAAGTTACAGAGACTTGGAACCTGCCTGAGATTCCCTGGCATCCAGCCAGGATCTGTCTCTCAAGTATTTCCCTTAAAATTATGTTTTATGTGAATTAAGTACAGATTTACAGTTTATCTCAGTACCTTAGAGCATGTGGGCACGGCCCCTTGGTAAACAGATACCATCATGAGAACTCTTTCCAGTAGAATTCAGTACAACAGTACAACAGGGAGCTGAAATCACAGGTCTGAACAGGTAGCATTGGAGATAATTTCCAAACTCAATTACATTCTTTGCTGACGTGAATACACATACCCCTAAAAGGTAGTTTCAGTTGTGGGTGTCAAATGAAACCTAAAGTATATTGAGCATTGCTGATTTCCTTCTTTAATGTGAACTCATGAATATTTTGTATCATTTTAAGGTCAAAAGACAGTTTGGATGGTCCAAAGCTTGGCTCTCAATTACTGCTTCATTTGCCTGTGTTTAGCCATCACCATGTCTCTATTCTTGTCTTCTTTTGTATATAAGCTACGTCTTTACTCATCTCGTGGCCCATGGTTGACTGTTACTGAGCTTCACTTTATATAGGGCCACTTGATTTTAGGATATGATGATCTCGAGTAAACTTTGGGAAACCTTTGGTTTTGGTTTGTTTAATTTCCACTGATGGCATCAAATAAATAATACCTAAAAAAACAGCAGCCATGACCTCCTGGCATAGAGGAGGTCCTGCCCTACATAATAGTTTTTATGGTATTATATTGGTGTCCTAAAACATTCTGAATGCTGCATGGACCTTAAAGTGATAATTGAACACAGTTAGCTCACTGCAAAAGGCCTTGGCCTGCAGAGACCGCTCCTGCTGAGAGTCACCTAAAAGGGCCCCCAGGCTGCAAAAAGGCCCCCCACACAGAAGGAGCCCACTGGGCAAATGCCTCCTTGCCTCAGGGCCAATCCTAGCCTGGCAGCTCATAAACACCATTAGCAAAGCCTACTGCTGAGTTATTATGCAGCACAAGGATGCTTGAAACTGCTGGTTGGTATTGTTGTTTTATTTCTTGCTTGCCTGGGTCAAAGTGGCAACATTCACTTGAAAAGATCAGGCAATTTCAACTCCTCAATTGTTGTGGAGGGTAAGAATTATACACAGATTTATTACATGTTGTGATTTTCCAAATCTCCAATGTGTCTATTGTATTGGACGGTGTCGTTGGTCAGGATAACTCAGCAAGCTAAGCAAAAAGGAATAGAGTGGAACAAAGTTATCTCTATTAGGATTTTTTACAAGATTCAAACCAACAACTAAACTGAGACATTTTATTCCCTACACTGTACAGGGAGTTAAACCACATACTATAAGAGACCAAAGGCTAAATTAATCACTCTTAACCATCCAGCCCTACTTTTAGGATTCAGTGTTTCTTTTTATCCTTTCTTCCTCTATCACTGTCCCACCTCACCTACTCCTAAAAGTCATTAAAAGTTGAGATGTTTAAATGGCAACTGAGAGACACAGACGGTAACATTAAGCCAACAGTTTTTTTTTTAAACATAGACATCTAGTGTTTTGTAATCATAATATTATGATTATGCTCTTGAAATAAGACACTATCTTCCAGGGTCTTTCCTGTTAATCTACCTTTCTATCACCTGATCCATGACATTCATATGTGAAAACCTAAATGGAACATTTAGGACATGAGTTTCAGTTCTGTTTTATTTCTAGGGAGAAAAAAAGTTTCTGAGGAAATGACCCAATAATCCTACATTGTCACATTCATTAGGGCTCAGTGGTGTTGATGACGCTAAACCACTCCTGCAGAACTGGAGTTTGAGACTTATTCTTTATGGGTCGAATGCGATGAACTCTCAGTGGTAGTTGCTGACCTCTGATTCATGCCATCTTGCAGCCGGCTTTCCGGAATGAGAGCATCCTTCACGGCTTTGTTCTTTCCTTGTGTAGACCTTGAAAAGCTGAGGAAACTTCGCGGAGGGATGGGTCTCAGTGAGGCGATCGGACTTGTTGCTGGAATGAATATTTAACTTGATTGGCTTTCTGCTTCCATAATCATCAATCCTCCCCTGGAATTGTATTCACATTTTATGAACTCTCTGTCTCTTCGGCTCCTTTGATCTACAGACATTGTCTTCCAGTTGGGCATTTGCCTGCCTCCCAACTCATCAGCCCCGGAATCCATCTAAATAATGTGCTACATAAGAACTTAGTGTTTCCCAAATAACAAAAGATGGATCTGAATGCTTCAGTGCACCGTGAAAGGCTGTTGAAACCATCAATCTTGCTGGCTCTTGTAGAGGTCAAGAGACGGCAGGGCCAGCTGGCCAATCAATTAACCACGAAATGCAGTTTGGAGCTTAAGAAAAGCTGCCCTGTGTTATTTTTTCCAACAACATAACTGTCAATATTTACAGCAGGTCATATATAAAGACTGAAGGAAATGAGGGGAGTTACTATAGAGAGTAGCAAAAGCCATAATCACTGGTAATTCTCATGTGTTGCCAAAAAAGTCAGTCCTACAGAACAGATAGCTTCTTGCATCAAAATGAACATGGAAAATATCTTATAGACCCTCTAGAAAAGAAATGGCCTGGTGCCCACCCGTAAAAGTTTATGCTCATCTTTGTCCACAGTCATCATGGATGCCTCAATATAAGTCAGAAGGAAACGTCCCCTTTGCCCTCCTGGAATGAAACTTTTCTGTAATTGTATGGGATCCATGGTATTCTTAGTGCCTGTGAGCACATAAAGGAGAAAACGTAATTCATTACCTGATAGCTTATGAAAGAAGATAGCACCAGCAGAGAAGACCCTGGCAGAATGAATTATTTCTTTCATACATGACCCTCTGCTCTCTTAGGTCCAATTCTAAAATTCTGCACATGCCTCGCTCTTATTCTCCACGCAGTTGGTTCTTCATTTTTCCATTTGTCCTCGATTGCACAGAGAGAAAGAGGTATCTTTTTCAGCAGACTTTCCTTTTTCCACAATTTTGGTCACATACGTTTTTCAAATCAATTTCCATTTCCCTGATTTCCACACACTGGGGCACAGAATACGTTTTCCACTCTTCAGGATCCTGATGGTACCCGTTCAATTTTTACCACTCCTCAACAATACCTGCATGTTTGTCTTCATTTTTGAAAACCGAGATTAAAAACCAGAGAGCAGATTGAGGTAACCCACTTAAATCACCTAACTTAATGCCTCGTCTATAACAATCAGTAAGTGTTCTGTGACATTAATGATTATTATTGTCAAATGATTTAACTGGCCTAAGATCGTGCCAACTGTGACAGAACCAAGATTTGAGCTTAGATTTATTTAACACCTAAGTCTCATTTTCCCCCAACTGCCACACTTTCTCAGTCAGCAGTACATTTCTTCTTAAACCAGGAACGAATTACAAGTAAAAAGATGGAGGTATTAGAAGAAACTTTCTAAGGAAGAGGTCAAGCAGTGGTGCCCAGGGACCTTTGGAGAGATGGCAGGGGCGGAGGAAGCAGCTGACGACCCTTGGGGTTTTTAACAAGGTGACCAGGAAGGTCCAAAAAGCAGGGAGGGAGAATTACTGCCAAAAAATTAAAGATACTGGATTTCTAGGGAGGGAAACATTGTCATCCATAAGTCTTCTCAGTGCTAATACTCTGTGCCACTAGAGAGCAATTTTGTGTGCTTTGCATGCATAAACCAATAATCCTCACAAAAATCAAATGAGACAACATTTGTAGAGCACCTAGTATCATCCCTGCCACACAGGACCTGTTCTGTAATGTAACACTGCAGCCATGGAAGCAGGAAGAGCACTGAAAACAGTTACTGGGAAGAACCAGAATAGGGATCATTGGCACCTGGTAGGGAGGGGAATATTTTGGGGAGTATCTTTGTGACTCTAGAATAGAGACTTCGTGAGAGAGAGTGTGAACTTAGGATTCTGGAATCTGCTTTCTAATGTTATCAGTCTCTTTACCTCCCGAAAAAGCTCTTCTTCTCATCATAGTCATTCCTCAAGCCAGAGAATGCAAGGAGTTCCCAGAATGTTTTGAGGGATGAGCAAGACTGTTAGATTAAGTGTACAGATACTCAAGATTACTCTTTTAAATAAAATTTTTATTTTAATTTCACATGATTCTTTTACCTAGAATATGAGAGAACATGTCTGTGTTCATCAGAACTGTCCTCTGTTACAAATGTACAGGAATATATTACTATAAATGCATTTGGTAAGTAACTAAAACATATATACATATATAATGAAAAGGCATCTCAGTAGGGTTGTGTCCAGGGTAGGATGCCAAAAAAGAACATATATGAATGGAAGGCCAGGGTGTTATAAGCCTGAGGAAACCATTGAAGATGGACTGACCAAGCTTCTCAGTAATCAGGTACATAAGGGTCAGAGGACAACAGGTAGATTTGGTTGGGTCTAGAATCCAGGATGAAACCAGAAAATGAAAGACCGAGCATTATTAAATACTATATTATCATGGAAAGAGTCTGATTGTGACTTTGGCTTTCTAGTCCAAGATTTGGGGTTACTTATATATTTTAAAGGAAAAGGATGACTTTTAGTTCTAGGGCTTTAGTTTCCTCATCTGTAAAATTAACAACCAAATTCGATGTCACTTGCTAGATTGCCTCTAAAGACCATTCCTGTTCTAAAAGCCCATCTCTGTACACTAAGGAAAATAAAATTTAGTGAGTAACCTGTGTGCGGAAAATACTGTCTTTTTTTTCAAATAGTGATAGTAATAAGCAGGTGGGTACTAACCACCCATTTATCCAGCCCTTCTCTGTACTAGGGTACACATGTAATGTGTCATCTCTAATCCCTTCAACAACTCAGTGTGACAAAAAAGGTTCAGTCATGATGTAGCTTGTTTAAGGTCAAAGTGGATTCAAACTCATCTTCAAAGACTTCATTCTTTCTCCTTTATCCTATAGCCTAAATTCCCCCACCCATTTGTCATTAATAGACTTGTATCTCCCAAGCAGCAGAGGGACAAAACACACAGAGGGAACACTCTCAGAAGTCCAAGGAGAAACTGGTAAGTAGGAGAAATGAAAAGGAGAAGTCATTTGACAAATATGGACTTCATGTGTCATCCTCACCAGATGGCTCTCACTTCCTCCCACGCAGCCTCAGCATTTCTCTATGGCGCTGGGCGGGGGGAGGGGGGGGTGGGCAGGGTGGAGGAAGAAGGGAGGCCAAAACAAAACAAACAACAATAAAAATCCTACTAAGGTGCATATTGCAAAGTACAAAACATGCCCCCAGACCTTCCATTTGAGCCTCCAGAGTAGCTATGATTATGTTCACCTAGAAGTGAAGAAACCTTGGCCAGAAAAATCAACTCTCACTCAAGGTCACAAAAACAGACCTCCAGAGAACACAATCTTCCAACTCTTTTTGGTGTCCTTTACACTATTTCAGCAAAGAAAACTGCATTAAAAGAAGATGAATGTGTACTAAATATATTTCATTGAGGACTGGTATGAGAGGAAATCAAGGATAAAGGCCGAGACCTCAAGGTCAGAATTTTAGGAAATAAAATAACCTCCTACTTCTTTCTCTCTACACCACAATTTATCCCTTGGTAAGCCATGTGGAAATTACAGTGACTTTTTAAAGCAGTGGAGATACCTGATGGGATGTTACCTGGACAAATTCAATCATGTGCCTGTAGGGAAAGCGTGAGAGTGTGTTCATGGGCACTTACGACCAATTTCTCCATTCCTTCTCATTGGTAGCTTTCTGTTCATATCTAGTCTCCAAGTTTTGAGCATCATCCCTAAAGCTGGCCATAAAATAGTCAAATAACTATCTAGAACTTAAAAGTGTTAATAAAATCATCCCCCCACACACGCTTTTTGGAGCTGAGAAGGTAGGTTGACTCAAGAGAAGACTTTAAGCAACACAATCTTTTTTTACCCCCAATACGATCAATGTTAACTATTTAACAGTACAGAATCTGTCTGATAGGATGTTTTTTCGATTAAAAAAGAATAAGCCTTTGTTTTCAAATGTTTTTTGCTTGTTTGTTTTCTCTTACTAAACCCAAGTAGATTCTAGTTGGATCACCTCTTTTGAGTAAAAAAGGAGCACTTCTGGGGTGCCTGGGTGGCTCAGTCGGTTGAGCGTCCGATTTCAGCTCAGGTCACGATCTCACAGTTCGTGAGTTCGAGCCCCGCGTCGGGCTCTGGGCTGATGGCTCAGAGCCTGGAGCCCGTTTCAGATTCTGTGTCTCCCCTCTCTCTCTGCCCCTCCCCCATTCATGCTCTGTCTCTCTCTGTCTCAAAAATAAATAAACATTAAAAAAAATTTTTTTTAAATGAGCATTTCTAAATGCAGTCAAGAAAGAAGGGTACTTTTCACTGGCCTGGTACCATAACTGATGGTGACTGATCAATAACCACAACCTTCTTATCAGAAAACTCAACTCAAAACAATCCACCAAAAATGCAAATGGTGACAAATTATAAAATGTAGGGAAAAAACACCCACTTGGGTACAAGGAAAAGTGATTAGAAAATGGGTTTTCTGAAATAAAAGAAGCATCAGGTCAAGACAGTGTGCCCTTTCATCCACTATGTCTCAGAGATGAAGAATTCTATTGTTTCTAAAAAAGATAATTGAATAGAAGCAAAGATAAGCCTATCGATCGGAGTCAAACTAAAACAGCTTGCAGAGAAACAGCTGTCTGCCTGTCTATAGGCAGCAATGCCTCTAAGTGTTGGTGACATCTGTAAAGATCTAATGAGGGCAAGGAGACAGGTTACAAATGATTCCTAAAAGCGATTCCTAAAAGCAAAAAAAGAGATTCCTAGAAGCAATATGGTGGCAAGTTAAATAGTGTGTCAATCAACAAAGCAAAATTTCTAAAATAATTCAAACTATACTTGAGTTCATCTCTTTAAAATCCAGCTCATTAAAAATCAAGACTCATTCTTACTGCAGTTGGTAGATCTTTCCAAAGGGTGGTGAGAACTATTTTTAAAGCAAAGAAAAATAAAAAAGAAAAAAAAAAAAAGAAAAGAAAAAGAAAAAAAAAAGAAAAGAAAAAGAAAAAAAGAAAAGAAAGGAAAAACATTTAAAGCAAATGGCTAAATGCAAAAGGAGGCAATTCTCTGTTCTGTGGTTTGTGTGATGGAACCAAGAGTAAGTTTTAGAAAGAATTTTACCATTGGAATGGCAAACTATTTCATTAACTAGGGATCACTGGCAATGTGAGGTGAATATGGCACTTGTTGTTTCCTTAAACTGTGGAGTATTTTCTTTGCTGAGGAGAGATCTAGTAAGGTACATCTCACAAATATTAGGACAAGGTTGGTACCCTCAAACACAAGTAGTGTGTTTCCAACCTTCCCGCCCTCTCTCAGACTCCCATCCCAAAGGAATTCTAGTTTTTATATTCTGTTGGGAGGGGGAAAGTACTTATGACCGAAAAAAAAAAAAAAGAAAAGAAAAGAAAAGAAAAAAATAATGAAAAGGTTGAATCAGGTTAGACATGAGAAAAATGGGTTAGAGTCAATTTTCTACACTGAGGGGGTTGAACATTTTCTAATTCTTTGCTCTTATCCTTTCATTTATGTGTCTTCATGACTCTCTAAATCTTGTGTACCTCCACTTTACTTAGCATCCTTGACCCCTCAAAGATTAGCATCTCGAGGGTCTCATTTCATTCCCCAACAACTTACAATACCTGCAAACTTTTATTGATACTTACTATATGAACCAGGCATTCAGTGAAGAACTTTATAGGCACAATCTTCATATAATCCTCACTAAAATGAGATCAGACCCCGGGGGGCGCCTGGGTGGCTCAGTCGGTTAAGCATCTGACTTTGGCTCAGGTCTTGATCTCGTAGTTTGTGAGTTTGAGCCCCACATCATGTTCTGTGCTGACAGTGAGGAGCCTGCTTGGGATTCCCTCTCTCCCTCTCTTTCTGCCTGTCCCTCACTCTCTCTCAAAATAAACTTAAGAAATTTGAAATGAGATCACATTGGTACAATTATGATCTCTGTTTTAAATTTTTTTAATGTTTTATTTATTTTTGAGAGAGACCGAGAGACAGAGTACAAGTGGGGGAGGGGCAGAGAGAATGGCAGACACAGAATCCCGAAGCAAGCTCCAGGCTGAGCTGTCAGCACAGAGCTCAATGTGGGGCTAAAACTCACAAACCGCAAGAACATGACCTGAGCCAAAGTCGGACACTTAACTGACTGAGCTACCCAGGTGTCCCTGGTCTCTGTTTTACACACACAAGGACACTGAGGCTTATAGAGTTTAGATGCCTCACCTACACCCTGCAGCTGGTGCGTGATGGTGTGGTCACCTGAGCTCCTTCAGTTGGACTTTGGCCTTTGGAATGTTAATAACATTGCATCTTGCAGCCTGTGCATGATAACCAACAAGAACAGCACAAGTTTTCATCTTCCTGTGGCCCCAAACTTGGCCCAACATCCATGGCATTCTCCACTTAGAGCCCTATGGTCAGAGCGTGGGGATTTTTGTGGTTGTGTCTTTCCTCACCCACTTTACCACCCTCTCTTTTCTCCTTCCAATGCTTTGTGAATAGACACTTTTTCTGTAAAGATATCTTCCATGTCTTCATCATTATGGAAAATGGACTCTCCAGATGATACCACGTATCTATCACATCACTTCTTGGCCTATATCAATCTAAATTTCCCAAAGATGTGAGAAGTTAGGGCTGAGTTTTCCCTGTGCCATGCTTAGACTTCTATATCACCTCCACCATTAGCCTGGTTAGTTATCTGAAGAGGACTACGTACAGGATCATCTCTGATAATTTCACTCCCTGTTGGTTTTGGCTGCTGTGCTAGAATAGGGATCTACTCCGCCTTCACCACTCTGTCCGTATGTCCTAGCACGGTGCTCTGAAGGTATCCGCAAATGAATGAATAAATGAATGAATGAATGAATGATTTTCTCAGTGGCTTCAACACCTCATTCATAGTCTGTCCTGGTACTTAGTCTCCCAGGTAATTCTTTGTAAAAGAAACTTCAGGGGCGCCTGGGTGGCTCAGTCAGTTAAGCGTCCAACTTCGGCTCAGGTCATGATCTCATGGTTTGTGGATTCGAGCCCCATGTCCCACTCTGTGCTGACAGCTTGGAGCCTGGAGCCTGCTTCAGATTCTGTGTCTCCCTCTCTCTCTGCCCCTCCACTGCTCACGCTCTGTCTCTCTCTCTGTCTCAAAAATAAACATTATATATATGAAATAAAAATAAATATTGTTGGTGTGAAGATAGTAGACCCTCTCCTGGGTTCTCAGTACAAGAATGTACTTCGTGTCATAAACAAAATCATGTACTAGATTGCTCTAATACAGATGTTAGTGAGTGACAGCTCAGAGAACAGGGTAGATAGAAGAACAAGTGGAAAAGAGAAAGGTCATTTTCTGATGTGACTCAAAGTGGTTGGAAAGGTACCTAAGAAGAAATTCTCTAGAAAGAATATATACTTTTTTTTTTAGGGAAATAAGAGACATTCAAGTTGTTCAAAGAAATGCTAACAACAGAGGTGGAAGTTAAGCTAACTTGAATAGTTAGGCCAAAATTGTAGGAAGAGTAATGTCTGTCTGGGTGATAAGAAAACAATGAGAAGGCACCTATAAGTTAAAGGGGGTCAAGTAACTGTTCTGAGGGCTTTTTTTTTTAAGTTGGAATCAAGATTTGTGCCTAAAAATACAGACTGAAAGAGTTTTCTCAAGCACCAACGAAAAGAATTAACTTCAGTTGACCTTAGGTTACAAACAGACAAAGCTAGGAAGAAAAACAAGATTTATCCCTTAAAGCACTGGACCCTAATTACCCCGTGTCCCTGTAACTTTCTATCTCCAAGACTGAGTATCCCCAGCAGACCCCCACCCGGCCCCCTTGCAGGAGAGTCATTTCTTTTGCTCTAATGGTTGGCTAAGTGTGATGCGAAGGCTAAATGTGTGACTAGTCAGTCAATAAAGGGAGAAAGGACTGAGGGATTAGGAGGCAGGGGGCTGCAATCCCCAGAGTGTTCCATGCTATTTAATGTGTTTTCTTTATTGCCTGCTCTAAGATGGGCCAACAAGACAGCTTCCTGGAAGCTTTTGTGTTGAGTCCATATTTATCGCTGGGATTTTCAAAGTACCTAGAAAGTACTGTGGAAGCTCTATGCACTAGACAATTTCATGTAGAAAAGAGAGAGAATTGGCAATCTGAAAGTCTAGCATGTATGCAGAGCTGGGGTGGAAGGAGCCAGACCATAAATTCTTTCAGGCCCTTTCTAATGCCATTGACCTTTCACACAACACTGCTTCTGGCTTCCACAGCCCTCGAACTGGGTCTCTCCTGTGCCTCGTACCCACTTGTATTTATGCAGAGTGTGTGATTTACCCCTACACTGTTCTCTGAAAAAAGGATTTTGATTTGGCTCATCTTTCTATCTACCCTAGCACAATATACGGCCCCTACTAGGAACTCAGCAATTGCTTTTTGAATGAATAAGTGATTTCCATAAATTGAGCTGTATGAAAAAATTTCCCATGCTTAGGAAGAAATTGTCTCATGCAGCAGCTGTGTGTTGGACGAGGTGTGCGTTGCATTCTGTTCGGCATCTATGGAAAGATCTAGTCCAGGACAGACCTGTAAGACATGCACACTAGCAGAGTCTGTGCAAGAACTCTGGTCTACAGCACACACGCGTCTGGGCTCCAGGACTAGGAAGAAGGCTGTGAAAGGGGCTGGAGGAGACAACTTTGTTTCTTTCTCAGCTAGCTGACTGCTTTGCCAAATAACCACTAAAATTCCAGTTTACCTAGTTTACTTTCCTCTTGAGGAAATGGGAGCCTGGAGTAGTTACTTCCTGTAACAAGACTAGTGTCAATGTTGTCATCAGAAGTCAGGTATACATTCACAGGCCATTTCAGATGCCATGAATAATCATCCAGCCATTGGATATATGTTTTTATTCTTTATTAAAAAAAATTTTTTTGGATGTTTATTTTTGTTTTTGAGAGACAGAGCATGAGTGGGGGAGGGGCAGAGAGAGACAGGGAGACACAGAATCCGAAGCAGGCTCCAGGTTCTGAGCTGTCAGCAAAGAGTCGGACATGGGGCTCAAACCCATGAATGGCAAGATCACGACCTGAGCCGAACTTGGGGATTTAACCGACTGAGCCACCCAGGTGCCCCAAACTAAAGTAATAGTTATTATCACCAGAGAAAATTTGGAATATACAGAAGTAGAGAAAAAGTGATAATAAAAATTACTGGAAGGCTTATCACCCTAACATGGTCATTGTTAATCATTCTTTCTTATATGTATTTGTTTTGCTAATACACTTTTTAACTTTTCAAATATTTTTAATTATACTTTTAATATTGTGTTTTGTTGTTTTGACAATCTATCAGAACTATTTCCTTTCTTGATTACATGACCACATAATATCAAAGGAGAATGTACGTTATATTTTATATAACTATTTCCATAATGATGGGCATTATTTCCATCTATTTTTGTTCATAAATAATACTGTCCTGAACATCACTGTCCAGAAAATGCTTTGTATAAAAAGATATTCTTGAAGTCATTTTTCAGAATAGCAATTGCTAGGTCAGCGCTTTGGAAAATTGTAATACATATTTCCAAAAAGCTCACTGTTTTTTTTTTTTTTTTTTAATTGTCTTTGTTATAGTCATATCCTCTCAGAGAAACTGTTTTAAAAAAAATAGTCCCTCCTTGGGGCGCCTGGGTGGTTCAGTCGGTGGAGCGTCCAACCTTCAGCTCAGGCCATGATCTCACAGTTGGTGCGTTCAAGCCCCACATCAGGCTGTGTGCTGATGGCTTGCTCAGAGCCTGGAGCCTGCTTCAGATTCTGTGTCTCCTTCTCTCTCTGCCCCTCCCCCGCTCACGCTTTGTCTCACTCTGTTTCTCAAAAACAAATAAATGTAAAAAAAAAAAATAAAAGCAAATAGTCTCTCCTTGATGGCCTGCTCACCACTTTGAGAAAGTCAACTGTCAGCAAAGGCCGGGAATATACCCAACAACCTATTTCCTTGAAGAAGTGCATTTGTTCAAAGGCACATTCAGTTTGTTGGCCCCTAGGCTGAATCCTGCAGCTACCACACAGGCATGAGAGCCTCTCTCTCTGTCTCTCTCTCTCTCAAAACAAAAACAAAAACCCAGAAAGAGAGAGAGAGAGAGAGAGAGAGAGAAAGGAATGGTTTTAGGTGTGACGGCAGACACGATGGCAAGGACGATCCTGCAAAACTGTTATTAATTACAGAGAGGCTATTGGTGGGCCAGGTGAACACCCTTTCCTTGCATATGGCAGACTTTTCATTGTTAAAGTTGCCATCTCCCCTGGTATCACTTGGTTTGATAAAAAGAAAAATAGGGGTGCCTGGGTGGCTTGGCGGGTTCTGCACCCGACTCTTGGTTTCCGCTCAGGTCATGATCTCACCGGTTCCTGAGACTGAGCCCCAGGTGGGGCTCTGTGCTGACAGTGCAGAGCCTGTTTGGGATTCTCTCTCTCCCTCTCTCTGCCCCTCCCCTGCTCATGCACGTGCACGCTTGCTCTCTTTCTCAAAAATAAATTAAAAAAATAATAAATCTTTTAACAAAAATAAAAATAATAAAGCAAGAAATAAACATTTGAGAGCCTCAGGATTCTAGAATTTTACAGCTGGAAATCGTGTAGATGTCAGTGAGTTCTGGTTCAATGACAATACGTAATAAAACGCCAAGACTTAGACAGACTTAATGGCTTGGACAAGTCATACGACTAGTTAGTGACAGAACCTCTTCAGAATGAACATCTCATACATTGTCTAAATGAAAAATGAAACCATCTCCTACAGTCTATTCAAAGCATGGGTCACAGTAGCATTAACATCTCTGTGTTCACAAACTGTGTTTTCCGACAAGAACATTATTTATATTTGGTATCCTCACTTAAGATGATGTTTAGAACTGGGGTAATTCCAGGACTTTGTGAAAGAACAGTGAGTGGGATTCTAAAACGTGAGTGAAGCCCTGATCCATAAGCTGGATGCTACAATTTCCTTATTCTCAGTTTCCTAATCTGGGAAACAGTCCTGTCCTGGCTACATCATAAGGTTAAAATAAGCTTAAATTAGGGGATGCATGTGAAGATAAAGTGCAAACACCAAAAGTTATTTGACTGTAATAAATTCTAAGTTTTAATATCACTTTTCCTATTCATAGTCAACTTAAAGTAACTTCAGGTTGGGGCTTCCTTTTTGGAGGCTGTTGTGGGATTTAATTTTCATGAACATGTTCAAGCACTTCAGAATCTTGACCTCAGAATTTAATGATGGAACACAACCGAACACTGGGTTCTCTGAAGCGGCAAGTGAAAGAAAATGCTTAAACCCCACGTCAGGGAGGGGCACCTGGGTGGCTCAGTTGGTCAAGTGTCCAACTTGGGCTCAGGTCATGATCTAACGGTCTGTGGGTCTGAGCTCACGTCAGGCTCTGTGCTGACAGCATGGGGCCTGGAGCAGAGTCTGTGTCTCCCTCTCTCTCTGTCCCTTCCCCATTTTCTCTTTCTATCTCAAAAATAAATAAACGTTAAAAAATTAACAAAAAAACCCACATGAAGGAAACAGGGTGTCCAGCACATACAGTTTCACTTCCTCTGCTTGACTTTTGGGAATTTAGGATTAAAAGTTTTCTAGGGGAGCCTGGGTGGCTCAGTCGGTTGAGTGTCTGACTTTGGTTCGGGTCATGATCTCAAGGCTTGTCGTGACCGCTGCTGTCAGCACGGCACCCGTTTCGGATCCTCTGTCCCCCCCCTCTCTCTGCCCCTCCTCCATTCATGCTCTTTCTCTCTCTCAATAATGAACAAACATTAAAACAAATTTCTTTTCCTAATACAAGCCTCTTATTTTATAAAGAAGATATTAAAACCCAGAGAGGTGATATGCAATTTTCTGTAGTTAGTAGAGGACTGTGGCTATTGTATTTTTAATCTTAATTAATGAATTAGATTTTTATTAAAATTACCCACAGGAGCTCCCACTCATATGGATACAACTACGTCCAAGCACAGCAGTGTCCAGCCACCATGTCCAACCTGCCTCGGGTGCCACTTACCTTTGCCCAGATGGTTAAGTTTTTTTTTTTTTTTTTTTTTTAACGTTTTATTTATTTTTGAGACAGAGAGAGACAGAGCATGAATGGGGGAGGGGCAGAGAGAGAGGGAGACACAGAATCTGAACCGGGCTCCAGGCTCTGAGCCCGACGCGGGGCTCAAACTCACGGACCGCAAGATCGTGACCTGAGCTGAAGTCGGACGCTTAACCGACTGAGCCGCCCAGGCGCCCCTGGATCCTTAAGTTTTGATCACCAGGTAACTTCTATGTGAAACTTCTGCCAAATTCACTCCTCTCCCACATTTTACAGCCCTGTTGGTGTAATTCTCTTGAAGCACTTTTCCAATATTATTATCTTCTACATTTATGCAATGTGAACTCAAATAATTGTTGAATTAATAAGTGAATGCACCAATAATAGGGTCATACAATTGTCAGTAAGTTTTCTCTAAACTGATGTTATTTTTTCTTAACTGATGTTATATTTTATTTTATTTATTTAAAAAAATGTTTTAATGTTTATTTATTTTTGAGAGACAGAGTGTGAGCGGGGGAGGGGCAGAGAGAGAGGGAGATGCAGAATCTGAAGCGGGCTCTGGGCTCCGAGCTGTCAGCACAGAGCCTGATGCAGGGCTCGAACTCATGAACCGTGAGATCATGACCTGAGCCAAAGTCACTTAACCAACTGAGTCACCCCAGGCACCCTTGATGTTAAATTTTAAAGGAAGATTACTTGGGGTCCTTTGTTTCTGTCGCAATTTTATTACATAAGCTATTTATTCAGACTCAGCTTTAATTAATTAATTATTTATTTATCAGACTCAGTATCTTTTTTTAAGTGTTTTTATGTATTTTTAAAATTTTATTCATGTATTTCTGAGAGAGTCAGAAACAGCATGAGCAGGAGAGGACAGAGAGAGAGGGAGAGAGGGAATCCCAAGCAGGCTCTGCACTGTCAGCACAGAGCTGGCCATGTGGCTTGATCCATGACCATGAGATCATGACCTGAGCTGGCACCAAAAGTTGGACGCTCAACCAACTGAGCCACCTACATCGCCCCAGACCCAGTATGCTTTAAGATCATGCTTCTTGGACAATTAGTGGTTAAAAATATGTTTAAAATCCCGGGGCGCCTGGGTGGCTTGGTCGGTTAAGCGTCCGACTTCGGCTCAGGTCATGATCTCACGGTCTATGAGTTCGAGCCACGCATCGGGCTCTGTGCTGACAGCTCAGAGCCTGGAGCCTGTTTCAGATTCTGTGTCTCCCTCTCTCTCTGACCCTCCCCCGTTCATGCTCTGTCTCTCTCTGTCTCAAAAATAAATAAACGTTAAAAAAAAATTAAAAAAAAATATGTTTAAAATCCCTCTCAGTAGAACAAGAAATATCATGTTTTTGTCCTTGCCATCTTCGCTAGCACAATACTAACAGTTTTTCTAACCAATGGAATAATATGCTACAGAGGGCCTGTGCTGAAATGTCCAGGTGAAGAGCTAGCTTATAGTCTCTCAAGTGTGACTCATTATTTGTACATTTATTAAAATGACATATGAAATGATGGCATAATGTTTTCCTAGGACCATTCAAGTCCTGATAACTTTATTGATTCATCCTGTAGCCGACTGACTTTGGACTGATATTATTAGTTTGTTCCTTTTTCACCAAGAAGAAAAAAATCTATAATTTATGAAGATCATCAATAGGTAGCAGATTTGGTGCGGAAGGGGGTAATTATGTAAGATACTTATGGCTATATGCAGAGATGATAGTCAGCTCGTATGCGTTTGTATGCTCATATGATTACTAAAACACTTAAGGTAGAGAAACAGTCTTTTCCTGAGCCATTTGATTCACCACCCAAGGTTGCAACCCATGTGGTCCCTGAGAGGTGCCTGCAATAGGTACCTACAGCTAGCCTGTGGCCATTCATACGTCCCGGCCTCTGCATGTGCCCTGCTAGGTGTGGGTCCAGACTCCAGTGGGTGCCAATAGTACCCTGGCAGTGGCACTAGCATCATGGTGGGTAAAGTACAGGTGCCTGGTCAGTCCCTTCGAGGTAGGTAGGGGACCGGCATTCTCATGAAGTGTGCCCCTCGTGGCTTTTTGTGGGAACTGCAGCTTCCACACCATACTCATCAGGTCTTTGGGAACTCTGATTTTCATTTTTGGTTCCATATAAAAGTAACAGGAAACAATTGAAGAGCTGTAGTGCTATACATGTGGACAATATTACCTAAAAAGAAGAGCTGTCGTGGCAAAATGTGAGGAAAGTGGACAGAAAAAGAAAAAGTTACAGGAGTGTGTATGTGTGTGTGTGCGCGCGTGTCTTCGTCAACTCTATCTGGATGGTACAAACAATGGTGTATTAACAGTAACAAGTTGGCTAAGTTAGCTCTGATCCTGGGATTTCCTCAAAAGCTCACATTTAAAGAGTTTTCAGATAGTACTGGGGGAGGGTGGGAATGGAGAAGAGGAAGATGAAAGCTAGTAGTTTTTCTCACCTTGGTCTTGAAGCACCTAACTTTCTAAACCTCATTCAAGCGTTAGGATTCAAAAGCATATACAGATGCCACGTGTAAGAAAAGACAGTAAAGATCTCTGTAAGAGGGGCCCCTAACATCTCTGTAAATCTCTCATTTTAGAGTGAATATTTACCTTGAAAGTCTTTCATCCAGCCTAAATTTTTCCTGGTCTTCAAATATCATCTCACCTACCCCCTCCCCCCTATTTCATCCAACTCTGTGGTTTTAAGCAGGAAGTAAGTATCATTTCTTGTCCTAGGTTCATGCTGTACTTAAAGTCAGTAGGTTAGATGTAACACATTTACCATCCAGAAATTATTGAATACAGCTATCTGCTATTTCTCTGTAGTATATTAAGACTTCACTTATTCATACCAATAGTTTGATGAGAATAGCAGTTCCTCACTATTAAGACGTAAAACAATACAAAGTGTGAGTAAACACAAATATAAAAAGGGACAAGACACAGTCTTCCAAGTGGAGTTTAGGGAATCTTTAGAAATCAAGTAGCATGGGAACCAGAATCAGAGCTCTAAATTTTCTATAGAGTATAACTTGAAACTGCTCAGTTATTTCAGTCTTGAGGCTCTTTTTAAAGATATTTTATTTTTATTTTTTAAAATGTTTACTTATTTTTGAGAGAGAGAGAGACAGAGCACCTGCAGGGGAGGGGCAGAGAGAGAGAGAGAGAGAGAGAGAGAGAGAGAGAGAGAAGGGGACACAGAATCTGAAGCAGGCTCCCGGCTCTGAGCTGTCAGCACAGAGCCTGACACGGGGCTTGAATTCACAAGCGGCAAGATCATGACCTGAGCCGAAGTTGGATTCTCAACTGACTGAGCCACCCAGGCACCCCTAATCTTTTTTTAAAGCTTATTTGTTTATTTTGAGAGAGAGAGAGAAAGCAGGCAGAGAAAGAGGCAGAGAAAGAGAGGAAGACAGAGAATCCCAAGCAGGCTCTGCACTGTCAGTGCAGAACGTGACACAGGGCTCGAACTCACAAACGGTGAGATCATGACCTGAGCCAAAATCAAGCGTCGGACACTTAACTGACTGAGCCACCCAGGCACCCCTCGGTCTTGAGGCTCTCGTAGATAATATATGAGACCAGAAGAAATGAATAATCAGGATATGCATTTGCAGAAAAAAATAGATACAATATTCCATCCAGGAAGCAAATCAATTCTAAATGCTCGTAGCGAGGTTCAGCAGCAAACAGGAACAGAAACAAGGAAAACCGGGAGGGGTAGATGAAACGTACCCGAGGATATTTTATGTAACCTATTTGATAGTTTAAGAGATTGGGTCATTTTAAAATAGTCGGTTAGATTACTGAATATTGAAAGGGCACAGTAGGTTTTCAGGGTGCTTACTTGAAGCTAGATACAGAGAAAGGTAAGTAGTTTGATGATAGCTCTTCTAAGCCCTTCTGCTGAATACAACACATAAAACAGCTCCTTCCTCATAAACAGCAGCTGTCTGAGTCTAATAGGTAGTTGTAGAAGGCACTTGTTTAAGTTCCCTCTGTTGACTATGGTTGAAATTAGATCAGAAGACACGTCTTTTGCAAACCAGTCTCCCATAATATGGAAATTTCTTGTTTATATCAGACTTAACTTTTAAAAGAGATTTTTTAGATAAGGTATTTGTAGCACGATTTTGAGACAAGTTGAGTCAACTTGAAGGTCAGGAGCCTCAGAGACATCATCCATTATCGTCTTCCATTATCTACCAATCAGAGCCAGAATCCTGAGAAGGTTTTGTTTCAGAGAGAAAGGAAAAATGCAAAATGGTCATTGAGCTCATAAGCACTGCCTTCAAAAGTTCAGCAATCCTGCATCACTTGCTGTCATCACCTTTTTTTAGATCTGTAAAAAAAAATACAGTCTGCTGGGATGTATTGTCTATTACCATCTAGACACAGGTCTCATGCTGGGGTGGTGTTCTGCCTATGAATAGAATGTTTGGCTTTTATTTCTTGGATAAGTCTCACAGTGAGGGCAAAAAGAAAAGAGCAGGGAAGTAGAATATGTTCTGTATTCAAATGAAGGACTGAGAAAATGAGATAACTATCACTTTTTATTGTATTGTGCTCTTGGAATTAGTTGAAAGAATCAGTGAGAAACAGGGGTTGTTGCTGTTGTTGTTTTCCAAGACTGCAGCTACCCACTTTTCTTCACGGGCTGGCAGAGCAAAATGCTGACTGAGATTATAAATGGATCTATAGAAACTGATGAATCAGGCCCTGAAACTAACGGATGAGTAGATCTAGCTAGCAAAGAGTGAAATCGAGGTGATTTTCCAGCATCAAGTGTTCCAAGTTGAAAGGCATTCAGGTTCACTTATGTTTGCTCTCAAATTGCAAACTGTGACAGATAGTTAAACGTAAGTCGTCCCAGAAAGTGTTTCAACAGATCGCTGCAGTGATTCTTAATGCTTACAGCCTAGACCTGCTCCTGACCCACAGCTCACTTCAAGTTAAATGTTAAGTTACTTTCATCTGTGAAAACAGCACCTGTTTGTTCGTCAGCTCTGTAAGAAATGAGACTGCCATATACAGATAAGCAGTCACCAAAGTGTTATTAATTAGCATGAACGATAAGCTAAATATATTGCCTGACTTGCTTTAGGTCATGTTTTCTAATGATTTTAATTAATTAATTCTACACGTTTATTGAGGATTATCTATGTGTCAAGCACTCTTTCAAGGGCAGGAATTATTATCATGAAAACATAGATAAAATCCTCCTCTCATGGGGCTTACCTTCTGTTTCAAGGGTAGGAGGTAAAAGGAGAAGGCAAAAGATAAATCAGTAAAATAGTGGACAGTAGTAAATATTCTGCATATAATTAACATAAGGTGCTCTGAAGTTCACTGGACTGAGATCAGAGAAGGACACTCTGAGGGTGTGATGTTTAATAAAAGATGTCAGCCTTCCACAGATCTTAGAGGAAAGTGTTATAGTTATAGACAATAGCAAGTGCAAAGGCCCTGGGGACTGAAGTTGGCATTGTAGGGGAAGAGCAACAAATAAAAGTAGTGATTTTGGAGTATAGTAGATAAGTGGGTGAGTGATATGGAATGAGATCAAATAGGGGTCAGGAGAAGGAGTTTCGATCTTATTTTAAATGTAGTGAAAAGCTGTGGAAGACTTTAAAGAAGAGAGTAGCATAATCTAACTTATATTTTAAAGAGATCATTCTGGCTGTCTTATGGAGGATTCACTGGAGGAGACAAATGTAAAATCAGAAGGATAAATGTGGAAACTGTTGTGAAACTAGGCAAGAGATTATAATGCCTCAGGCTAAGGAGAAGAAGTCAAAATAAAGTCAGGAGGGTTCTGGTAATATTTGGAATTAGAAGTTATAGGATATGTTGATGGATTAGATGTGGCAGGGGGAGACAGTGAGGGAAAGAGAGGAAGAACTCCCAGCTATTTGACTTGAGTAACTGCTATCTACCCCATTACTTGAGGAATTGGGTAGACAGCAGTAGGATTTACCAAGGTGACAAGACCAGAAGAAGAGCTGGTTGGGGGGGAAAGTTGTGGTTGTGTGTTGACTCTGTTAAATGGAGATGCCTAGCACACCCATGAGCCTGGAGTTTGGGGAGACAGGAGCTAGGACTGGACTGTGGGGTGCCAAGAGTAGATAGATGGTACTCGAAGCCATCTGACTGGGTGCAATAAGTGAAGAGAATGAGGCCCTGGAAACTTTGGACATGTAGACATCAACTAGAGGAGAAAGAGGCAAGAACACAGAGAATGAATATTCAGCGAAATAGGAAGCCAGAAGAAAGATTTCATTTAAAAAAATTATAGTTTTGCTTAGTGAAAGAACTGGTTGATTCTTCCCTCCCCTCAGCTGTATGGAATGGGGGGTGGAAGGGCAAATGCAAACTCCAGAGTAAATGTAAGCTCCTTAGTAATGCTAATCATCTGAGTTAGCTTAACCTCACAAATAACATCTTATTTGTTCCTCATGGATGACTTCTTCTGGAAGTACAGAGAGGAAGCAGCCATATCAGGACATGACTTCAGGTACAACAAAGATACAAGAGGTATGGATATCTGCACAGGATAAAATATCACACCCAAATTCATAGAGCGAGACCTAACCAGGAATCAAAGAGAAAGACGCAGGAACATATTACTAGTGGGAGACTTTAATTCCCCTCTCTCAGCCTATGATGGATCAAGTTTTGACTTGTGAGGTCTGAAACAATTGGGAAAGAGTCTCTTATTACTTTATTATTTTTCTAGCTTTTCAGAATGGGAAGGGAAAGCTGTGTTAGGTCAGATAAAAATGGTCAGAACATGGCTCCCCCACACCCTTCTGTAGCTACAGAGAATAAACACTGACTCATGTGCATATACCCAGTAGGTGACCATGAGCACATACATACGTATTCCTTCTGTATAGGCACACATCAACTAGACATTTCTCCCCCCTGGTCACTATGCCTTTTGAAGACAAAATACAACCAAACAAACCTTTCAGGAAACACCCTCCTGAACTTACTGGAGCCCCTCAATCTGTACACCAGGTCCTGGTTATCGAGTGGTTTGTACCGATGACCATGCTAATGACGAGAGGAATCCATCCTGCCATTTCAAATAAAAGATTAAACTAGAAACATCTTTTTTTTGCCGGTCATTGCTTATTGTTTAACCGAAGAGCAGTCATACAATTTTTTTTTTTTTTAGATGAAGTTAGTGAAAAGGAAATCTGAATAGGGATTTCTATTTCCTTTTCAATTTCTAGGGAGCCTCTATTCGAGTTTCTACTGTTTGGGTTGGAAAATTCGTGATGGGGCCAAAATGAATTCCTTTCTACAAGGATGCAGAAACAGGAATGCCCTGGGAAAGGAAGGACTGACATATTCCAAAGCGATTTGCAGAAAGAAGCCGGGGCCATATGTGAGCAGACTCTCCGCTCCATGTGGTCAGGGGCCATGTTTTTGCTTGTTAGTGTGTGTGGAACAGAGTCTGACAAACAGGAGAAGCTCTTGGGAGGAAGGAAGCAATGTGGCTCTCTGTAGGCGGCCCTGGGATTGTCTGCTGTGTAGCCCAGAAACACACTTTGAGAGATACCTGTTCCTTTTCAGCAGCAAGTAACAATAAGGACGTGTATTTTTCTCAGGTGCCTTTTAAAAAGAAAACCCACTCTCCTTTGTGAGAGGAAGGGAGTAGGAGCAAACAAGAGTGCAGATCATGCAGACGGTGGGTCAGAACACATTGCTGAATTCGGGTGAGACAGAAGGGTGAAAAATACATTTTTTTCACTTACAGAATTTGCTTTTATGGAGAAGACAATCCTGTTGATTATACATAGGAAATATTTCTAAAATTAAATAACATAATTCTATGAAGGAAAGATTGTTTGAAACAATTTTCCCCCTAAGGACTGCATCCAGTGAAACAATTAGTAAGGATCAAGGAACATTAGTTCTAAGTAGATTTCGCTATTCAGCTGTGATGTGATCTTTCAAGAGGTTTAAAGAAATACATTGTAATCTGGCTGATTAGGTTCCTCTGCTGTGATTACAAGTCTCATTTGATTATTAACCTAATTGCTATGTAAATCAAGGAAAGCTATTCAGTGATTGCTTCTTGATTTAAAAAAAAAAATATCTTGACTGGTTAATGCCATATCTTTTATTTACCTTGTGTCTTGAGCAGTGTCTGCTAAATTGTTGTTTTGATTGAACTTGGAAATGCAATTTATTAGTAAAATCATTGAAATTAGTGGTATGTTATTATTTATGGGTCAAAACAGGCTGTGATAAATTCACAGAACTTAGAAAATCACTGGATCATCAGCAGGGAGTTGATTCCATGAGGAATAATTTGGCCTTACTCTACTGTGGCTGAATTTCATACATAGAGAGGCTCCTGATATAGTACCAATCCTTTCTTTCATAGGTATAAAAACAGTGGTTTCGTATTGAATCTGCATTTATTTTTGGTAGGCTTTATTCTGGTTTATTCCATATGGCACTTCATTTCATTTTCACAGCAAATCAAATGGAAAAACAGAGATTCATAAAGGCAACTGATTTGCCTATGGTCAATCATACTGTCTCGTTAAGCTAAATCAGGGCCCGAATTTATTGTTCAGCCTTCTTAGTACTACAGTGTTCTTTCTGCTCCTTAGCACTGCCAATTGCACCCTTTCTCAAATGGAAACCCAGCTGAGGTCATGGTAGTAGTTTTTTGAAAGGAGTTTATTTTTTAATTTGATTTTATTTTTTAATGTTTATTTACTTTTGAGAGAAAGAGAAAGAGAGACAGAGGCATGAGCAGGGGAGGGGCAGAGAGGGGAGACACAGAATCCGAAGCAGGCTCCAGGCTCTGAGCTGTCAGCACAGAGCCCGATGCGGAGCTCAAACCCACAGACCACGAGATCACAGCCTGAGCTGAAGTCAGACACCCAACTGCCTAAGCCACCCAGGTGCCCCAAAAAAGGAGTTTAGATCAAGAACATCTTATCAGAAAAGCAGAGATTTATATGAAAATATTTTCAGGGAAAAACAGATCTAACTACTATACTTTTGGTTAACATAGTAGGTGGAAAATGAAGCTACATTAATAATATAATAGCATAAAGGTCAACATTTGATGGGAAGTAGCTCATTATTCACTCTGGGTTCCCTCCTACAGTTTTGGTCCCAAATAGTCACATAGGGAGCGCTCGTGTGCACGTGCTTCAGCTGTGGCTGAGCCATCAGGGGATGAATGGGGGAAAAGAGGGGACTTGAAGTCCAAGATCTGGGTCGAGGCCAATTCTTTCCCTTACTGAGATCGAGGAGCTTGACATGTTTTAATTTCTCTTGTATTTGGTTTTCTTCTGTCTCATGTAACGACCTTCTCTCTAACATAGGGTTGTAGTGAAGATCAAATGAAATAACATATATCAAAAAACAAAGCCAAAGGCCATATATTAGGGGTTCTCAACCCTATGAGATTCAATATCTTCTTTTAATAATAGTTTATAAAGCACCTTAACTATCTCAAAATGAGAGTCATAGATGCTATACTTTATCTATAAAGACACTTTTTAAAGTAATCAAATTATGCCTCTCACATAAAAGAGAAATAGAGGAAAATGATTTGTAAACAAATAATAGAATACAAGTTCATAGTTATTCCACAATTCCACAATCCATATGATTCAGAAATTCGAAACTGTGTTGTAACTTGTTTGACAACAAAACCTAACAGAAACACCCAAGATGTTGATGTGGTCTTTATTTTTCCCAATTAATGTGAATAGTCCAGAAGTTTTTCAGCAAATCATCATCATCATCATCACCATCATCACCATCATCACCATCACCATCATCATCATCCCCATCACCATCATCACCATCATCATCACCATCACCATCATCACCATCATCACCATCACCATCACCATTGTCACCATCATTATCATCACCATCATCATCACCATCACTATCATCACCATCATCATCACCATCACCATCATCACCATCACCATCACCATGGTCACCATCATTATCATCACCAGCATCATCATCACCATCATCACCATCATCACCATCATCATCACCATCATCATCGTTTTCAATTATAGGTGTTCTGATTTCCACTAATCATGTTACATAATATAAATAATACAAGAACCAGATGACCTTTAAAAAATATATTGAATTCTTTTATTTCTTTTTAGAAACAGAAAGAGAGAGTGTGTGAGCAGGGGAGGGGCAAAGGGAAAGAGAGAGAGAATCTCAAGCAGGCTTCATGTTCAGCATGGAGCCTGACATTCAGTGCAGACCTGACTCGGGACTCGATCCCATGATGCTGGAATCATGACCTGAGCCGAAATCAGGAGTCAGATGCTCAACTGACTGAGCCACCCAGGCACCCCCAAAAATGTACTGAATTCTAAAACACATTTAGTCTCACCAGTTTTAGAGAAGCAATGTAAACTTGTAATTACTAATATTTTTATTATGCTTACTATACCCCCAGCACTGTTCTTCTTTAAAAAAAAATTTTTTTTAATGTTTATCCTTAAGAGAGAGACAGAGTGTGAGCAGGGGAGGGGGAGACACAGAATCTGAAGCAGGCTCCAGGCTCCGAGCTGTCAGCACAGAGCCCTACGTGAGGCTCAAACCCACAAGCTGTGAGATCATGACCTGAGCCAAAGTCAGACACTCAACCAACTGAGCCATCCAGGCGCCCCACGCCCGGCACTGTTCTAAGCTCCCAAACCTTTCTAATATCTGTGAGGTAAGTTTTAGTATTATTTCCACTTTACAGATAAGGAAAATGAGACCCAGAGAGGCTAACTGACTTGCCCAAAGTTACACATCTAGTGTGTGGTAACAGCTGATGGTAAGAGAATGTAGGCAGTCTGTACCCCTGCTTTTACCAAGAGACTGTACTGTATCTCAATAGGCACATGCTCAGGCATGATTACTCTAGAAGCCATAGAGAAGTAGTCAGATGTCTGCACCTCTAGTTGAAAGACATACATTCTTGCATTTTATTGGTGACTCAAATAGCATAAGCTATTGGTGTGATACGATCCTGTGAAAATGTGAAATTATATATAAGACAGAGTTAGGTGACATAAGTTTTTCACCTACATGAGTATTTGCTGGACATCAAGCACTGACAGGTGGGATGCAGGACAGTCTTTCACTGTGCAGTAGCAAAGTGAAATTTCCAAAAGCTCCCTAGGCAGGAGATACTACCTAACTGGGAACTCCCGCTGTAAACCGTAAACCATCTTATAAATAGCAGTTACAGTTACAGCACTCCTATTAATCAAACCATTCTGCCTTACAACTATGAAGCCCAGGTCCATCCAAATCTACTTGTGGGGCTTTCGAAATTCAATTCCATAATACTACCAACAAAAATGCAAACGAGTTTGATCACACAGATTTTGTTATCCTCTATCTTGGTGAGTTTCAAAATTTTATTTTATTTTATTTTTCAAATTTTATTTATTTTGAGAGAGAGGGGGGTGGGAGGGAGGGGCAGAGAGAGAGGAGAGAGAGAATCCCAAGCAGGCTCTGCACTGTTAGCACAGAGCCTGACACGGGCCTCGAACTCACAAACTGTGAGATCATGACCCAAGCCGAAGTCAGTCACTTAACTGACTGAGCCACCCAGGCGTCCCTCAAAATTTTATTTTTAATCTTTGTTGTATGTTGTTTCCTAAAGGATTCTGCCTTTCTGACAAAAATAACTATAAACGAAATGCACCAAATTTTGAGGCACTGGCAAGGAAGACACCCTAAATAAAAAATAATGCCCGTTACTTTTGGTAGTCTAGTTTTCTACATATAGGGAAAAGGAGGAAGGGAGGAAGGGAGGGAAAGAAAAAGGGAGGGAGATAAGAAAGGAGGTAGAGAGGGAGGGAGGGAGGAAAAGAGGGAGGGAGGAATTGAGGGAGTAATGGAGGGAGGAAGGGGGGAGGGAAGGAGGGAAGAAAGGAGGGAGGGAGGGATGAATGGAGGGAAGGAAGGAGGGAAAGAGGGAAGAAAGGAGGAAAGGAGGGAGGGAGGGAGGAATGGAGGCAGGGAAGAAAGGAGGGAGGGAGGGAAGAAAGGACAGAGGAAGGGAGCGATGAATGGAGGGAAGGAAGGAGAGAAAAAGGGAGGAAAGGAGGAAAGGAGGAACGGAGGGAAGAATGGAGGGAAAAAGGGAGGAAAACAGGAAGGAAGGGAGGGAGGGAGGGAAAGAGGGAGGAGTGAAGGGAGGGAGGGAGGGAGGTAAAAAGGAAGGAAGGGAGGAAAGGCGGGAGGTAGGGAGGAAGGTAGAGAGGAAGGGAGAGAGGGAGATGCCCAAGAACAAGAACAAGTTATTCTTTTGTTTGTTTTATTTTATGAGTTCTCTGAGCATTCTTTCCCTTCTCTTTACCTCTTACAATCAGATTCATCCTTAAAGGCTACTCAAACACCACCTCCTCAGATGTCTTCATTCTGATCACTACGCCCACCAGAATTAATTAATCTTTCTCTCTTCTTTTTGCTTCCATGGTACTCTTTCAGTACCTTCGGGGACAAATGTATCACCTTTCCAGGGCGCCTGGGTGGCTCAGTCAGTTAAGCCTCTGAGTTTAGCTCAGGTCATGATCTCATGGATCATGAGTTCGAGGCCTGCATCGGCTTTCTGCTGTCAGCGCAGAGCCTGCTTCAGATCTTCCATTCCCTTCTGTCTCTGCCCCTCCCGCGCACTCTCTCTCTCTCAAAAATAAATAAACATTAAGAAAAGATGTCTCACGGGGCGCCTGGGTGGCTCAGTCGGTTGAGCGTCCGACTTCAGCCAGGTCACGATCTCGCGGTCCGTGAGTTCGAGCCCCGCGTCGGGCTCTGGGCTGATGGCTCGGAGCCTGGAGCCTGCTTCCGATTCTGTGTCTCCCTCTCTCTCTCTGCCCCTCCCCCATTCATGCTCTGTCTCTCTCTGTCTCAAAAATAAATAAACGTTAAAAAAAAAAAAAAAAAATTTAAAAAAAAAAAAAAAAAAAAAAAAAAGATGTCTGACATTCCCTATCTGTCACATTTCCTTGTTGGTGCTACGGCCTTCCCTCTTGTACTGCCAATATCTTGAATTAAAAGCCTGTCTTATTCATTTCTTTATCCATTTCATAACACCTTCTAATAAATATAGAAAGTAAAGATGAGAGAGAAATGTGTATTTGTGTGTAGGAGATTTGGGTGGGGGCGATGTTCTTTTGGATTGCCATAGAACAGGAGGGGCCAAGATAGCTAACTTCCTTAAGGGAAAACTGCAAAGAATTTATTTTTCATTGGTCCAGTCAATAAACTAGGCCCCCCCCAAAAATAATTATTCTTAAAGGGTTGTACCAACCAAATAATGTATATAAATAAAATATGTTATTTGAGAAGGCGTCCAAGAGGACTTGCCTAGGTTTTTGTTGTGGTGACGAAATTCTGAGGGTTTAACCAAGATACACTTAGTGTAGTCAGCATAAATGAAGTAGGCAAGTCAGGGAACATGGCAGACAAAGACCTTGGGACGAGGTCTGCCTCTTTTTGTGTTCATCTCACTCACTACTCCTTGAATGTAGACAAACCAAGAAACACTGTCTAAGCTAATCTGATGGTCACTTAAAAAGAAATCCCGCCTTTCCACTCAACTAACATGCAGTTAACGCCTGGGCTCTGTTGGAGACACTTTTCACGCACGCCATGCTTTGCGAATCAGAAATTAAACACTTACCCAAGCCATTGACTATAGAGGCTCTTTGGGGAGAACGAAAATTTGCAAAGCCCCCGCGAGGAAAGCCCAGAGGTGGATGACACGCAGTGCTGGTTCTGAAGGCCAGGGCGGGTTCGTGGCACACTCTGCGGGGAGGGCGTGGGGAGGGCGGCTCAGCACCAGCCACAGCTGACCGGAGAACGGGTCGCCAGGGTGCAGCTGCGCCCTCGCAGCTCTAGAGCGAACCTCGTTTCTTAAGTTATTATAAATGTTTTACGTTGGTGTTATTTGTTTCGGGAGTGGAATATCAACAACAATGTTTGAAATGACAAATAATTGCTATGGGAGAACCATGTGTTGCCTAAAATTTAACCAAACATTTTATCACAGAAAAGCCTTCCGAGCCATATGGTCCTGCCCACCTCCTGCAGGACATTTATAGTTCTCTCTTTCCTATAAACAGTTTAAAATAACCATGATAAACATTCTGGAGAAAAGCTAAACTTGCATTTGCTACTCCCCTGTTGATTATTTGCAATAATAAGAAAATGTTTATGCACGCAGAGGCGAAGTTTATGTGGGAGGCCCTAATGCGTACACCCCCTGGTGCGGTGATTTACTGCTCGTTTATGTTGAGAATGAGAAATAGTGAACACAATTTTCTGTACTGACACAACATTTCAATAGCTCCTGTGTGCTAATCTCTAATACTTAATTCATCAGTATGATAATAATTTCAAACAGAACTTATGAAAGGGAAAGACGTATGTCAACTCAGTTATATTTTTCCTTTCAATGTTGACCAAAATAGTTTTTCAGAGGGAAAAACTGTGATGAAATTATCTTTCCAAGAGCATTCCAAATGTTCAAGGGAAGACCTAGAACCTTGGAAAATTCCTCAAAGTCATGGCAATGTTGAACTGAGCTACAGGTATAGAATCTGGTTCCTACTACCTGAAAATACACAACCCCCCACAGATGAGCACAATTTTGGAACACTTCTTGGAAATTGCTACTTAATAAGACTAGATATCATCATGTAGTGGTATTCTAAAACTTAAAAGGTAGCTATTATTTTATAAGAACTTTCCAAAGAGCTGGTATCTATTTGGGATAAATGTCTCTTTAAAGGGAAATTAGTAGGGACTGGCAGCTAAAAGTTATTAAATATTGTTATCAGAGAAAACACTATTATTTCCTATTCTCAAATGGTTCAAACAGAGTAAGCAGAATATCAGAAAAGGGAGCAGACATGTGGCATGTTCTTGGACTCTCAGTATCAGTAGAACTTTACACATGGGAATATCATCGTCTCTATATCTATAATAACCTAGATATTTCAAAAGATCTATCTTTTGAAACATGTAATGGTTCAGAGTTGCCAGGTGAATGAAATCAAAGCTTCTCAGTAAGGCACGCAAAGATTTTTTCATTCTTTAAGTTTTTTTTAAGTTTATTAATTAAGTAATCCATTAATTTGAGAAAGAGAGAGAGTACAAGTAGGAGAGAGGTAGAGAGAGAGAGGGAGAGAGAGAGAATTCCAAGCAGATTCTACAGTGAGAACATGGAGCCTGACATGGGGTTTGAACTCACAAACCCTGAGATCATGACCTGAGCTGAAATCAAAAGTCAGATGCTCGACCGACTGAGCGGCCCAGGCGCCCCACATGCAAAGATTTCTACGATAAAGGCCCAATCTATTTTTCTAAGATCAGCTATTTCTACTTCCTCTAGCCTGTGCATGCTCTACTTTAGGATGCCTGTAGTCTTTATTATTCCTTGGGTAAGACATATCCTTCTGTGCCTCTGTATTTTTCTTCACCCTGCCCTCTCATCTTGGAATGACCTTCCCCTTCCCTATTTCATGAAATACTACTTTTCATTCACGTTCCAATTTCAATATCACCTCTTCTGTGAAGACTTCCCCGTCTCAAAGTTCAAAATGGCCCCTATTCTGTTTGTAGCATAATTTGATATACTTCTATTGTAGCATCAAGTATAGCCCATTTTTTATTTACTGCCCCTTCCATTTGTGTCGTATCTCCAACTAGATTTAGAGTTCATTTAAGGCAAACACTGTCTTGTTATCACTGTAGTAGGTGCTCAGTTAAATGTTTATTTTCAGCATCTACTTGACCAGAAAGGAGTCCATTTGACAGGTGAACACTGAAATTTAAGGATAGAAAAACAAACAAACAAAAACCCCAAAAGACATAGCTCTCAGGGACCCTGATCCAGCGCTAAAGGTTCAGTCAAATAAAACTGAAGACTCATTGAGGGTCAAGAGGCAAAGAATTGCCATGAACAAGTCAATGTAATCCCTGCCTTTATGGAGCCAGAAAAGTGGCGACCCCTCAGTTTCCTAATTCAGTTTCCAGAGACATGAAATTTTGCTTGAGGCACAAAGAACCACTGGATAGGGCATGAGAGTGGTAAAGGCAGCCCCTGAAGAGACAAGGAAGATTCTCTTCCCCCAGGAAAAAGGGACCCTCCTTGCTCCTGTGCTGGGAAGGAGAGCTGGGCTGAAGCTGGGCTTCCCTCCTGCCCTTTTCTGCCAGGGACCACCTGCAGGAAGAAGTTTGTTCAGGTTTCTAGGCTGAAATGAGTAGAACCCATGGTTGCTAGGGCAGGAGAGAGAATAGCAAGGGCAAGGCCAAAAACAGGGTCTAATCAAGCAGGGGAGTGGATGACCCAGATGGTGAGAGATGATGGGAGAATTGGACAAGAGATTTCTGCTGCAAGTCAAACCAGTTCAAGCCAATGCACACTCTCTGTTACTGCCCACAGTGTTCCACTTTGGGGACGTTCGAGAAAATTGTAACTATTATAATATTGAGATTCGGAATGGTACTAAGAGACGTGGCAGTTTGAAAAGCCAAAAGAGAACTGTGTATTCCTTCAGGTTTCTAAAAAAAACTGCCAGTTTTGTTAAAAAGTAGTTGAGGGCAGCCCCGAGAGACAGTTTTCCAATTTTTCTCCAGATGTTTCTGGGAGGCCAACCAACTTCTCTTTTATTTTATTTTATTTTATTTTATTTTATTTTATTTTATTTTATTTTATTTTATTTTATTTTATTTTTTTTAGTTTTGAGAGAGAGAGGGAGAGAGAGAGTATGGGGGACGGGCAGAAAGAGAGAGAGGGGAACAGAGGATCCAAAGCAGGCTCCAGCCTCTTTGCTGAGAGCAGAGACCCCGCCCGATGGGAAGCCCCAACTCAGGAACCCTGAGATCATGACCTGAGCCAAAGTTGGGCACCTAACTGACTGAGCCACCAGGCCTCGTGCCTCAACTGCCCCCAACTTCTATTTCAAGTCCCGCTTAGGCACTCCGATGGGTGAACAAAACCAGTGCCGGCAGCTGACCCGCACCCTGATCTCTTTCCTAAATAGCTCCTCACTTTGCTGGCACACAGACCAAGACAAAGATGTAAGACATTCCTCTATGCTTTTCATTCGATATTCATTGAAGTCTGCCTTTATTTAATCCTGTATCAACCTTAACTCACAAGCTTGTGGCGAAAAAGTACATAAGTGTTCTGCCCACACTAGGTGTTCAACAAAATCATTCTATTTCTGCTCAGACCCATGGAAGCCTAAATGGTCTCTCTCTGCTCTCTCTCCTAGTCACTTGCCCATCACATTGCCAGATTTCTTGTAGACGTTATCATACCTCAAACTGAGTCACAGTTCAGTTACTTTGGCTCCAATGATCTCTTCCCTGGGCAGCCCATTCCCACCTTGGAACTTTATATGCCAGCCACTTTGGACTGCCTACTCTTCCTGAGCCCACTGGGCTCTGCCACAACCCCACACTACTATACTCGTGGCTTCTTCCCAGAAGTACTGGCTCCCTCTTCCGTCATTTATGTGGCACATTCCTCCTCATGCTTGAAGGCTTAGCTGAAATATCTTTATGACACCACTATATCTAAATATTTATTGCCATAATATATTTCTACTCTTTGTTATTATGCCTCTTCTGTTGGGCTGTGACTTCCAGCACATCTTGTTCATCTTTGATGGTGCCTAGTATAGCGCTTGGCACGTAACAGGTGCTCAATGCATAAATGAATGAGTAAATTTTTCTGTGCTCAGGTCCAGCAACCTAGCCCATCTATGATTATATTGTTTTTACATCTGAAACAAAATTCAACCGAAAAAATGGAGTGTCAGCAATTTTGGAAATAACTTCTGTTGTTGTTGTTGTTTCAGGATAGAGACACAACCCAAGTCTCCATTGAGCTCCCTGCATTTTAGTTCTATCAACAACGGATTGCACCTTGCCCAATTTTAAACACCACTTTCCTTAATACTCTTCTTTCAACATGTTACTCAGAGTCCCACCTCTCAATCCCGCTCACATCCTTCCTAAACACACACACTATTCTGAAGATTCTCCCAAGATAATTCAACGTGCTGATGACCTTCGAGATGAAGCCAGAGTAAACAGGGAGCACTGTTTGAAAAAACATGTTCTGGTGTCAGCTTATGCTGGGGGTTGAGGGGTAGTGGTAGGGCAGAAGAGAAATCTGGGGAGGACTGGGGGTGCAGAGGAACATCTACCGTAAAAGCTGTAACACCCCCACCCCTCCATGCCTTGTTTACAAAGAAAAAGAAAATAACTAATTGACGTAGGATGTGGGTGAGCTTGGTTTTCATCTCAATCCTGTTTTGCCTCATCTTGCGGTTGCCTTAGGAGCACATCAGAGCCAACCATTTCCAGCGCTTTAGGGGGTAAAAGGAAATAAAATAAAACAACTCAGAGACTTTGGATACTCTTCTCAGATTCAGGCCAGCTAAAAGAGCAATTCCAACTCCCTGAAGCCAGTATTATGTAAAAATTATGAAAGTGTCAAACGCCAGATCTTAAGAGATTACGCTAATTTAAGCCCTGGATATTTTATTCCTATTGATTTAAATAAAGAACCTGGTTAAGAATTCTCTTGAAAGCAAAATCTCAAGCAAGTGGCATCAAGCATTAATCAATGGCAAAAGAAGTCTCAAATAGAACGTTTTCAAATTCTCTTGGTGGTTATTATGCGTTTGATGGTTTTTGCTCAGGTAGGTATATCAACATCACTTGCTGGTAGAAATAAATTTATTTCCCTAGGTCAGACTCAGGTAAGTGTGTCATGACTAAACGTAGCCATGATTAAACGATTGCTTCTATGGGGTTAAATAAAATCATTTTGTTTTTTCATGTTCAAATATGGTAGAGACTCAAACTGAGGAGAACATATATAACTAAGCTCTGGAAAGCCTGTGTAGTACAATCTGGTTAAATATCTAAACTTTAAAATAATGTTCTGTTGAAGTTAATGACCACCTACAAAAATTTCAACACCTGAGATTTACATTTTGGAAAAAATCCTCATAGAGATTTACTGTAAGAAAGACATCCTTTCTTTTCTTTCAAATTATTTTTAATTTCAAAATTATTCATTTTTGAGAGACAGAAAGAGTGTGAGCAGGGGAGGGGCACAGAGAGAGGGAGACACAGACTCCTAAGCAGGCTCCAGGCTCTGAGCTGTCAGCCCAGAGCCCAATGCAAGGCTCAAACTCATGAACCATGAGATCATGACCTGGGCCGAAGTTGGATGCTTAACTGACTGGGCTACCCAGGTGCCCCAAGACATCCTTTCTTTTATCATGCAGTCCATTTTAAACTGTTACCTTAAACTTAATTTTTTCATTTCCCTTTTTAGTGAAAATTGCAACGAGCTAATAGAATATAATAGAATCAAGCATATGATAGATGTATCTCTAGGTATTCCTGTACATTGATGTCTCAAGATCACCTTTTTATAACTGCGTATGGTATAAATGTTTCCCCACTGTATGATTTCCCCCCTTGTATGATTTTTTGACTGCAGAAGGCGTGTGTCTGAGAGTTCAATCATACCATTTCCGATGAAAAGACAAGAGAGGACCTTATTCCGGCTGCTGTAATTTTCTAAGACCTTTTGGACTATCATGTTCTTATTACAAAGAATATAGACGAAATAATCTTATTCGAGGCCTTTTTACTTTACTGAGAACTAAACATCTTTGTCTATAAGTTAAGAAGCTCTTACCAATTTCTGTCCTGTGAGTCTATTACAGTGTAGAACTTAGGTTCCTCATGTCCAACTGTCCCTCCCAACTCCACCTGGTCAGTGTGGAGATGTTGGGCATTGAAATGAGAAGCCTCCCAAGCCCTTCATTCATTTATTCACTCCTCGAGTGTTTTCGTAAACCAAGAAGAGGTACTAATGAAATAGGCAAGAGGGTGAACTCAAAGTTTTGATTTATATTGCTGCTGCCAACCTTGGTCCCTCTTTTGCCTATGGGAAGATCAGTCTTTCTATAAATGGCTATCACTCCCACATGGTGCTCCTTCTTCTATGAAAATCCCGAAGCATGGTGAAAAAGGAAAGCAGTCAATCAGCTGCTTTTAAAGGTAGATCATGCCCCTGTCAGGAAAAGAAAGACTATGCTCTGATACCAGGCTGCAGTTGAATGAAATGCTGTTTCACATCTGATTCAGTACCCGTCAATTTTGATTTAAAAGTTTTCCCTGACACAAACAGTTCCGTATCTGTGATATGATCTCAATAAATATCTGTTAACACTAAACAAATAAACAGAGGTTTAGTTCAGATTTCAACAAATTAGTCTGTTTATTTGACATCTGGCTTCCTTTCCAGCGCCTGTTCTGGGGATATGGCGATAAAATAACATATTTGCCCTTTTAACTATACGGCAGTCTCCCTGCTAACCGCAAGGCAGTCTTCTTAAGAAACATACTTACCTGAGCTTTCCTTCATATATAACACCATCTCTGTGGTGTTTAGTAACCCTCAGGTGCTTGGAGCTAAATTTTAAGCGATTAGGAATCCATCTGAAACATCTTCACTTTTGATGAATGGTTTTTGATGGATGGTTTGTGATAGTCAGTGAGGCCTTCCCTAATTGATCTTAATAGATAATAATCCTGGATGTCACAGCAAGAAAAGAGAACCTAGACTTTTCTGTTATAAATGAGTGCTTTCGTAGAGTAGAATATTTTCTGGAGCTGTATATTTTTTTCCTCACTTCAAATTTACGAAACTTCATCTTGAATGAAATTCTGGAAGCACATGATTTTCTAGCAAATAATAAATAATCATATTGCTGTCTAGGAAAGTTTGGTAAATAACATATAGAAACAAAACAAAAGAGAGGAGAGGAGTCAGTTGGGGAGTGTTACTGTTGCCCATCTTTTTGGATTATGTTCATTTAAAAATATTTTTTAATGTTTATTTATTTTTGAGAGAGAGAGCATGAGCGGGGGAAGGACAGAGAAAGAGGGAGACACAGAGTCTGAAGCAGGCTCCAGGCCCCAAGCTGTCAGCACAGAGCCTGATGCAGGGCTCAAACCCATGAACCATGACATCAAGACCTGAGCCAGAATCAGGCGCTTAACTGACTGAGCCACCCAGGCGTCCTGGATTATGTTCACTTTGAATCAGGGCTAATAGCTAGGCCTTGAGTTGCACATTCAGAACACACATGTCACCAAGCAGGTGAAATGAGCAGAGTGAGGTTGTAGAAAAAGGCAAATCAGGTGGTTCAATAATCTTGAGAAATGAAGAAATGTACCGGAAATGAAGACTCTTAGGAGAGATTCATTTGTAGACAGGGCATATGTACAATCGGTTTGTCTACCACCAACCACCCTTACTTTTGGTTATGACTATGTGGTCCTCAGCGAGTGGTCCAACTTGCCTTATTGCCTTTCAGGAAACATCCAGTGATGGCGACCTCCCTCCCCAAAGTCTCTTTGAATTATCACTATTGTAATGGCAGCAGCTAAGAAGCTGGTTAGTCTTCTTTTGTTTGGTTTTACTCCAGAAATCAATCATAGACTTTTATTTAGAGCTACCAGGAATCCTTGAGGTGATTTAGTCCCACTTTTTCCTTTAGGGGTGAGGTGGACAAGGCTCAGAGGTGTAAAATGACTTCTTTAAGGCGGGCTTATTTGTTAGATATGCTTTCTAATTGCTGGGTTTGCACTAGTCAGTAGCACCTTTTCTACTCTTGACAAAGTTGTCAGACTTCCAAGGAAAGAATGACGTTGTTCATCATGACATTGGGGTACAGACATGATGAAAGTCCATGGGATTACCAAAGTATGAGTTCACCCTTTGGAAAATGCCTGAGCCATGTCAATCCATTAACAAGTCAACTGGTTTAAGGATTTGGCTGATGTTGCCTTGGCTCTTTTACAAAGTATAAAAAAATAATAATAATAATTTAAAAAATAGAAGACTAAAATGTGTTTCATCTATTCAAAATTTCATGCAAGTATAATAATTCATATATCAAAAAAAAAAGGAAATTGGATTGTGGATTTCATTTCATCTCCAGATAGTACAAAGTATTTATGCCACTGATATTAATCCTTGACAGGAACCCATAAAAGTCACTAGAATATTTTATAGAGGCATATATTTTTTTCCTTACTTCAAATTTAAGAAACTTGGTATTGAGTGAAATTCTGGAAGCACATGATTTTCTAGCAAATAATAAATAATCATACTGCTGTCTAGGAAAGTTTGGTAAATAACATACAGAAAGCTAGTACCTGTGGAGGAGAATGTACATTAGCCCACAAAGCAATCTAGAACCCTTACCAGGAATTTGTATTCAGAGAAATTGTGGTATGGAATAGGAAACTTTGGAATATATATCCCTCCATTTGTTAGCCAGACTTTTGTCACCATTGTTTTTTCTCTGCATTTGCTGCCACTGCCCCCGCCCCCCACCACTTTCCTCCTTATTTAAGTTCCCAAAGTCTATTCTTCAACCAGGTCCACCTTGTCATATGTTTTCACATATACCTATCCACATATCCCTATATCCTGCTACTCTTTTTATTTCTGCTTCTAGTCCTTTGTCCATAGTCCCTAGAGGAAGTACATTATTAACTTTACTACTTACTAGGATAACAGATAGATACCTGAATGGTCTGGTAAAAGTTAAACCATGGATTTATAAAGAGGTGAAAGACAAAGGGAAAACCTTGGCCATTTAGCAAAAGGACAGACTTATTCTTTCCTGCTTTCTGAGATACTCACATTTAGTGTTTTCAACACTTCTCCATCAAATAGTTACAATACTTAATGGAATATAAAGGCTCATTTTTTTCCAAGTTTGGAATCTACCACCTGCCTCCATTAGACTACTTCAAGTTTAGCTTGGCAGTCCCTCTGAAAAGAGAGTTGATTCAATAGAGCCTGTTTTTAATGGCATGTCCTCAATAAATCTATTTCTAATTTATTTTTTTTCTTTGTCAATGTACAATATTTTTGGTACACACTGAAAATAGGCCTTTTGGCCCAATCACAGGCTTTATGATATACTGTCAAAGACGATTTTGAAATTTTCCCAAACATTTTTTAGAACGGTAGAACAATTGGATTTTGGAATATCTCAGAGGCAACTTGGGTTTTGCTTTCAGAGCTTTCCTTCAAGGGACGTCCATTGTTCTGCAGCCCTGAGTGAGAGGTTTCACCTATACCCTGCAGTGGAACTAAGGAACAATAGGATTGCTTTGTAAGACAGAAAATGATGAAGCTCTTTCCAAATGAGGAGGACGTGGAAAGTGCCAAAGAGCCAGAGGGCCAATGCAGCAGAAAATGGATCTGACTTCCTCCAGCTCATAATGAACGCAATTCTTTTGAGTTGAGGCCCAGGTAGACCTGCCTAAGGAAGACAATCTGTGAATCCTGCAAGGGAGGGTCAGCGTTTGGTGAGAAGCAGATCTTGACCTCACTTTGTAGCTCCATGTTTCCCTGAGCTAAGTAACAACTGTATGTTCTGTGACTGACAGTGAGATGGAGATGATGGCTAACTTGCCTTCCGTAAGCTTTGGGGATGGCAACCTTGTGTGAAACATTAATGGAATCAGACTGCTTGCATATCTGTTGTGAAGGAAAAAAGGAACGATCATTTACTAAGCACTAACCTATACCACACACTGAACTAAGAGCTTTAAATGTGTTTTATTTTGAATTCTCACAACAATTCTGTGATACAGTTTTTTTATATCTCACTTTTTACGAGAAAATCAAGTATCAGAGTTGAAGGTCATAAACTGGTGAAATGTAGGCTATAACTCAAGTTCTTTGATGCCTTTTCCGTTATGCTACGTCTTGGCACCAACTGTTAGCATTAGATTTCCAATTTCTGGTTGAACAGCCGGGTTGACTTTTTGAATGTTCTCTCTCAGAACTCTAAAGGGAAAGCTGCTTTCTGTAATCCTTGAGCACTCTTGAAATCAGAGGAATTGTCAAGATACTGCCATCAAAAAGTCAGAGGAAGGTTTGCAAATCCCCAGGTAGATGCACTAAATTGACTCCTAGAGCCAAATACCTGCTTCCAGCAGCCTGGATGTTTGCTACCACGGAGATGGTACAAACAGCAAGCAGGCTCGGTGACTGCCAATTCATTTGCATCTGGTGGTGTCATAGAAACCTAGCCTAGAGCGTGTACCCACCAAAACTATCAGGAGAAGTGCCTAATTTTAAATCTAAACTATTTCCTTACTCTCTGAGCATGCGAGCCCCAAGACCTTTTCCCTCAATGTCCTCAGTGCCAGTATTTCCAAATGAAAAACAAGACCATGAAATAATAAAAGGGTAAGTAGACTGATGAAAATTTGTCTGAATTTAACTATGATTCGTGAGGAGCCTTTTCTAAATGTGAGAAGAAAAGGTCTTTTCTTACGAATACACAATTCCAAGTCAAGTTCTGTTTGTGAATATTTGCGTGCTGGAAAAGCCTCACTTTAAAACCAGCATACCCATGTTCAGGCAAGTCCGAAGACATGTAACATCTTTATATAATTTCACTGAGAGAAATACCCAGCCCTTCATTTTAATTAATAATGTCATATAAAGCAAAGATGGCATGCATCCCAGTGAACTACTTACTACTTTTCATCCTCTGTCTAAATGGTTCTTTAAGTCACAGTTCCAAGGAGTTGGTGACGTCATAGTTCATCACCATGGAAACCACTATGATGACACACATTACCTCGCAGCACCCTTAGTCATCAATCAATTCTCTCTGCCACACTCAGTCAAATCAAACTCACTTGTATCTTCACAAGTTAAAAAATGCCCTCTATGCTAGAGATCATAATGACCAAGAACAATGATTCCTTTAAGAGTAATCAGAAATTAGTGAAATTGAAAACCTAGAAATAACCGTTCCTAACCCTAACTCTTTCCTTTTCACTGGTTAATCTTAATTATTGCTACATGTACAACTACTTTTCACATATTTATAAACACAGCACAGTACAGTAGCCGTTAAATTTTAATATTATAGGCAGTTCTATACAATGCTCCTTGGTTAGCAGGACTTTTTATTAAGTTGCAATGTTTGCTAATTAAATTATTATAAATTAAAAAAAAACACATTCCAATGTGTTTTGAAAGCAAGCTTCTATGTCCTAAGAAATAGCATGGTTTGCCAAAAGGGTTTGAGAAGTCAAAGTCTGCTTGTGAGAATATTCTTACTGTGTCTGGCGGAAGGACATATAAGCTGTCTCACTGTATTTCTTCAAGTTTCATAGTTAAAAGCAAAGTTAAGCCTTTCTCTTTTTCATCATAAGGCAATAGAGATAATAGAAAAGAAGACTATCCTGAGCTTCCTGGTAATTGTGGTTTATTTGCTTTAGGCAAATTATGAATTTTGTAATCTTATTACTCAACACAGGTAGGTGCTCAGCAAATGTTATTGGAAGTGTATTTATAACAAAATAGTTGAGCAAGGAAAACAGCCAATTTATAATTTAGGATTCTGTTTTCAGTATTACTGTGAAGGTTACATTTGCATGACATTAGTGGAGATAGAGCTATGAATATGCAAAAATGATTTCACGTTATCTCAGACAAGTTTTTTTAATCAGGAGAAACTAAGTATCTGGCTGCAAAATAGGTATAAAAACTTATTGTCATGAAGATTAACAACATTTGCCCGTGTAAGACTCAATAAAGACAATGAAGAGATAAGTTACATGCTGGAAGAGAAATATTTATAAACCACGTAACTGAAGGAGGACTTCTCTCAAGAACATATAAAGAACTCTCAAAACTTAGCAGTGAAAAAACAATCCAATTACCACATAGGCGAAAGGTACTATGACACGTCGCGAAAGAGGATATATAGATGGCAAAAAAGCACATGAAAAGATGTTCAACCTTAGTAGCCATCAAGGACATGCAAATTAAATCCAAAATGAGGTATCGCTAAACACCTACCATAATGACAAAAATAATAAAAGTGATGCCACCAAATTCTGGCGAGGATTCAGAAAAACCGGATCGTTCTCACACTGCTCACAGAAATGTGAAATGGCACAAGCGTGTTGGACAAGATTTTGGCCGTTTCTACAAAAAGGACCTAAACATGAAACTACCATATAACCCAGCGATTACACTCCTGGGCATTTATCCCAGACAACTGAAAATGTATGTTCACACAGAAACCTGTACATGAATATTCATAGCAACCTGATTTGTAATAGCCTCAAACTGGAAACAACTCAGATGTTCTTCAATGGGTAAATGATTAAACAGCCAACCCATGAAATACCATGTAGCAGGAAAAAGGAGCAAACTACTGATATACACAATAACCTGGATAAATCTCCAGAGAATTGTTCCCAGACTCTCCAAAGAACTATGCTGAATGAAAGAGCCAATACCCCCCCAAATTACAGACTGTATGACTCCATTTATGCACTATTTTTGAAATGACAAAATATTAATGGTTGCTAGGGTCTAAGGTGGGGGTGACATGGGGAGAGGACAGATGTGGCTTTAAAGGGCAACATAAGAGATTCTTGTAGGGACTGAAATGTTCTGTATCTTTGGGGGAAACTGGGTAAAAAGTACACAGGATCTCTCGATATTATTATAACTGCATGTGAACACAGTTATCTCAAAATACAAGGTTTAATTTAATATGTGATTTTATTTTTTTTATTTAAAATTTTATTAAATGTTTATTTTTGAGAGAGAGAGAGACAGAGAGAGAGAGAGAGAGAGAGAGAGAGAGAGAGAATGTGAAGCGGGGAGGGGCAGAGAGAGAGGGAGACACAGAATCTGAAGCAGGCTCCAGGCTCTGAGCTGTCAGCACAGAGCCTGGTGCGGGGCTCAAAACCACCAACTGTGAGATCATGACCTGAGCCCAAGTCCAGTGCTTAACCTACTGAGCCACGCAGGTGCCCCAATATGTGATTTTAAAGAAAGACACTATTTAAAAATATATTAGGTTACAGTTTGCACAAACAACCTAGTATCTTAAAAGAGTTAGCTATCAGAGTTAGCTAATAAGTTAGCTTATTTCCTGAGTGAGGTTTGTGTATTTGGAAAATGTTGCTAATGAGGTGTAACAAAGATACCTAAGGAAATGTATTTCTTTCTTGATATTTTTTTTAATTTTAGAGATGGGGGAGGGTGGAGAGGGGCAGAGGGAGAGAGAAAAAGAATTCCAAGCAGGCTCTACTTGATTCTACCATCCTGGGATCATGACCTGAACCAAAATCGAGAATCAGATGCTCAATGGGCTGTGCTACCCAGGCTCCCCTATAGAAATGTATTTCAATCAGATGTTTACTATTGAAAACATAGTACTCAAGACTAAACCAAGAGTAGGAAGAAGTAATGATGTTAAAATGGAGAACGTGAAGAGTTAAAAATTTGAATATTAGTTTCAAAAACAATTTTTGTTGATAAGAACTCCAAAATCAAACCTTCATGTTCACAATGCCATAGTATGGTGTTCTGCGAGCTAATGATCTTGCTTCTTCTCTCCCTAATATATGTCTTTGTGAAAAGCAACCAGGTGAAATGGAGAGTTCTGGTACATATAAAGACGGCGAGATTCTCAAAAGTTTATCTGCCCATTCAACAAACATTTCTTTGGAATTTATTATATAGCCAGGCTCTGTGCCAGGAACAGGTAGGTTGAAGATACATATGACCTCGTCCTGTCAAGGAAGTCTACATGTAAAGGACTACTTTCCTAGTAATAGACTTTTACAATACAAAGTAATAAATGCAGTAAAAAAAAAAAAGTAATAAGTTCAGTGACAAAAGAAATCACTAAATGGAGCCCACAGGAGTGATGCTGAGTTCAGACTGAGAGTTGGCGTAGGCTAGGGAAATGGAAGGCTTTTCAAGATAAGCTAGGTCATGATCAATGAATAGGTGTTAGCCAGGTTAAAAACAAAGAAACAAACAAAAACAATCCAGGGGGAGTTCCAGAAAAGACCTGTAGTCTCAACTTGGATAAATTCCAAGTTTGAGCATGTTGAAGAAGTCCAAGATGCTCTGATATGGTTAACACACTGATCAAACCCCCTCTCGTTTATCCCCCCCCACTATTATGCTGAGTAGGAGCACAGCCCTGCACATAGCCCGGGCATCTCTGCTACCTGCCTGGTGATTTGTGACAAAGATGTTGGTGCTGAGCATGACAAAAGACACCAGAAAGAATTTTTTGAGCGTGTGTGTGTGTGTGTGTGTGTGTGCGCGCGCACATCACAATATTTGGGCGTGTGAGGCCCAGCTTGTGTGCTATGTCATCAACACTCCTACACAATGTTTTCCGGTACTTTTAAGCACTACAGGTGCTATTATGTAACTGGAATCTCAAGTCAAAGAAAAGAAATATAATATACTTATATTACATACTTATATAATAATACTTATACAATATTTATACAATATACTTATACAATGATCTATGGCCATTCACACGGTTCCAGTATGTATGGCTTCATCCTGATTAAATGATGACAGCCTAATCGATGACAGCTTTACATAAAAAAAAATAAAAATAAATAAAAACACCTCGGCACAACTCTGCCAAAGACAGAATATCATCTCAGTGACCAAACTTGATGCTTACTTTAGCAATGGAAGATGAAGTAGGGAAGGGTCCATCTGAATCAAAAGTGCCTTTACAAATCATTGTTTAGACAAAACAAAAGGTCACTTGTTTAAGTTCCTGGAAGGAAATTACCAAATAAAAATTTAGATGTAAATCCAGTAAAATGTAACTTTACGCTTAGGCTTCTAATTTTTTTTTTCAAAGCAAATTATTTGTTGAAAACTTCAGAAATGAAGATTAAGGAATAAAATGAAAGTATACACACTTAGTGATTGTATAAAGCAAGGACTTATTCCAGAATTCAAAGGGTGGGGAAATGATAGATAAATAAACATTATAAAAGGAATCTTCATTTTGGCTAATGAAAACATTTTATTAATAAAAAATATTTTTGCTTTAGAAGTAGCAGTACGACTCTATGAAAATAAATGACAGCTGGACATTACTATACTAGCATGTACTGAAATGTCCCCAAGTGCATCCAGAATCATTAAAAAAGAAACGATTGTAAGTTCTCTTGACTTCTCATTCTTTAGAACTTTGAAGTCATTGGATTGTATTTTATATTTTTATTTAAAAACATATTGCCTGATGGTGTTTTTGCTGAGGAAAGAGGCTTTTTTATTTACACGGCAAATGTAAACCGCTAAAGTTTGTAGACTATTAACCAGACACGTTTACAGAATTAACCACCAAGCTAACAGCATGACTATGAATATAACAGCTCACAGTGCAACAGCAGGAGACTCCTATATGAAGGGTCTGGATTATGCAAAATGATCTTCTCTGACTCTGTCAGGTAACAGAGAATTGTTCTGGCCAGCAAACTGGGGCTTACCCAGCAGTGATTTCACAGAAACCCACCAACTCATCAACTTGAGCTAATACCGCATTTGTGAACTTTATTTTCCTTCAGTTTGGCTAAAGTTTGCTTTTATTTTATTTCTTTAAAAAATTGTTTTAATGTTTATTTTTGAGAGAGAGAGACAGAGCATGAGCAGGGGAGGGGGGAGAGAGAGAGAGGGAGACAGAGGATCTGAAGCAGGCTCTAGGCTCTGAGCTGTCAGCACAGAGCCTACCACAGGGCTTGAACTCAGGAACCACAAGATCATGACCTGAGCTGAGGTCCAATGCTTAAGCAACTGAGCCACCCAGGCGTACCAGCTAAAGGCTGCTTTTAATACAAGTGTCTCTGGTTATTGGGGAGAAATCCCCTCAGAACACTTTTGTAATTCATGGATACCTTTGTCCACCCAACCAATGAGATTCTTGGGTTGCCGTGGTGACAGCTCTCAGAAGTGGGGCCCTAAGTGAATCTAGAAAGGGTCTGATTCAAGAGGCATTTATTGGGGCGCCTGGGTGGCTCAGTCGGTTAAGCGTCTGACTTCGGCTCACGGTCTCACGGTTCGTGAGTTCGAGCCCTGCGTCGGGCTCTGGGCTGATGGCTCAGAGCCTGGAGCCTGCTTCCGATTCTGTGTCTCCCTCTCTCTCTGTCCCTCCTCCGTTCATGCTCTGTCTCTCTCTGTCTCAAAAATAAATAAATGTTAAAAAAAAAATAAAAAAAAAAAAAGAAGCATTTATTGGAGTGCCTGATTGGAGCACCTGCTGGTTAAGCATCCGACTTCAGCTCAGGTCATGATGTCGCGTTTCATGAGTTCAAAGCCCGGCATCAGGCTCTGTGCTGACGGCTCGGAGCCTGGAGCCTGCTTCGGATTCTGTGTCTCCCCCTCTCACTGCCCCTCCCCTGCTTGTGCTCTCTCTCTGTCTCTCAAAAAATGAATAAGTGTAAAAAAAAAAAGAGGCATTTATTGAAATATCTGCCTCCCACCTTGTCTATCTGCCATCTTTCTTCATTTTGATGTTTAACTATCAGACAAAAATACAGGCATAGTGTCTCCAGAAGGCCACTGTTCACATGCACCTGGGAAGAGCTGGAGATTCCTGGCAATCTCCCCTAGCCTTATACCTGTAAGTTATTTTGTCAAATTAGGTCCGTGTCACTCTGGAAGGCACAGGGTATCAGGAACTGACACTCTGGACTAAGCTTCAGTGGTGAACAAGGAACAGAATGAAGTAACAATTCAAGGGCTGGGGTCCTAGGAATGGGCCTAAGCTGGTCTCCTGGGGGCACTTAAGAGTTCAGTAAGTTAGGGGACTCTAAACATTCTGATTTCCGTCTGTCACACATGAATTGCATGACTTTGTGGGCGTTACTTAACTTCTCTGACTCTGGCGCTGTTTGCATCTGTAAAATGGGTAGGCATCACCTTACTTATTTTTCAGAGGCTTTGTTAGAACTGAGAACTTTTCGCACTGCAGCTGTAATGCCTGACAGAGGGCGGCCACTCACAAGCATTTTGTTGAATGAATAACAGGTGGAAAATATCCAGCTCAGGGCCTGACCCACTGAAAGTTCTCAATTAAATTAAAGTTTTACTAATGAGGAAAGTTCTGAGAACTGCTCAGCTATCATGTGTGTGAAAGGCTACAAGTCTCTCAGTCAAGGAAGAAAAGGGACCTGTACCGTAAAACATTTTTCTCGCTCTTGACCAAGGTTAGGGCCCTTCAGGGTCCTACTCCCACTAAGACTGAAACTTTGCACCAGTCGGAAAGAGAGGTGAATTCTAACATCCATCAAGAACGGCATAGGTGAGATTTGTTCCTTTTTGTTGCCAGGAACCGAAACAATACAGTTTACAAGACAGAACATTTTCCACTTATCTGCTACACACACTTAACATTTTCTATTTTGGTCCATTATTCATCTATAATTATTCTTTTTTGCAGAGTTGAGAAATCCTAGCAGGAGGTTACATGGCTCAAAGAATGAATTCTTCCCTGAACAAGGAAAATTGGAAAAAATACAAGCCCCAAAGGGGCACATGCCTTCCCATTTCCTGAGGCACACTAAGACGTCTACAATTAGCTCAGTTTCTAATAGTTTCCACAGCTCTGCTACTGGGCATATCTCACTTTTCCACCATGTGCCTGGTAAGCATTGCCTAAATCTATAATCTCTCTCTTACCCTTCTGGGCCCTTATCGCCACCTCTTTCCTAATTGTAGGGGGCAAGGAGTGAGTTGGAACTTCCTTTAAAGACTTGCATTTCTCTTTCATTCTGACATTTCCCTGATGTCTCTTTCCTTGTTCCTTTCATACCTTCCTGGAAGGTCTTCCATTCCCCAGTAGCTGGCTGTCTGGGTTGATACTGTTCTGAGCGTGGACACACAAACCATGCCTTCAAACACCCTCTCTAGCCTCACTTCCTGTTGTCCTCTCAGGAGTACAGGCGATGTTGTAGACCATGACTACAAAGATAACAAATATTTTCCCCCAAATACAGTCATTCCACTCTTACCACTTCCCTTTGGCCCAAGTGGATAAATTAAACTTAATCATTGTGTGACTGACCACCACTTAGAGCACCTCTTCCCCCTAAATGTGATTTGCCAAGAATATTCAGGACCCACCAGGGAAGGACAGACAGCACAACTTCACTGTGGTATTAAATAGCGTGTGATGTAGTGGAAAACACATGGATTCTCGCATCAAGAAAAATTTGATCCAAATCCTTCATCTGCCTTTTGACTATGTAAACTTGAGCAAAATAGATAATCTCTCTTAGGCTCCGTTTCCTTATTTGTAAAATAAGGATAATGATACCTAACTTTTAGGGTTGTTGAGAGGATTAAATGAATTACTGATTTAAAATGATCTTAGGGACACGTGGGTGGCTCAACTTCGGCTCAGGCTATGATCTCACAGCTTGTGGGTTCGAACCCTGTATCAGGCTCTGTGCTGACAGCTCAGAGCCTGAAGTCTGCTTCCAATTCTGTCTCCCTCTCTCTCTGCCCCTCCCCCGCTTGCACTCTTTCTCTCTCAAAAATAAACAAACATTAAAAAAATGATCTTAGAACCTGTTTAGTACATAATTAGCTCTCAATATGTTATCTATTGTTATGTCTGTCTTTTCATCCTCAAATTGTCTATCACTGTCTAGTCAAGATAGGCCCAGAGCTCTCCAATGGTGAGAGTTCTACCAGGTATATCTCAAGGAACCCACCTTCCCCACACACATCTTGTCCCCCTTTGAGGACAATTCCACAATAAGAAATTCACTTCTTTGACCTAGATTTGATTACTAAGCTTCTTTTAAAACACACATGTTCCTGGGAAGGGCAATATATTATGCCAATAAATAGTAACATCTACCATTTGCGAAGAGACACATTCTAGTTAATTGTGACATTTCGTATCTCAGCGTGTTTAACAATCCATAAGGTAAACCTTATCCCTACTGACATTTTGGCCTATGGTGATAATCAGAGCAAAGATGGATAGGAAGTCACCTAGTCAAGTTTCTTTCTTTCTTTCTTTCTTTCTTTCTTTCTTTCTTTCTTTCTTTCTTTCTTTCTCTCTCTCTCTCTCTCTCTCTCTTTCTTTCCTTTCTCTCCTCTCTTTCTTTTTCTCTTTCTTTTATAAAAGCAACGATGAAATAGAAACAATCTGAGATATTGATAGACAGGCTAAGAATATACAAAATAAGCATAAACTGGGTTCACAGAGATGCCCTTTCTAAGGTGGGCTCTGACCTTAGAAACAGTATTTCTGAGGAACTCAGTAACTGTCGCATGAGATCTTGTCTCTTGAGGACTCGTAATGGCGGTGACGGTTGGTAAATGTAAATGAAGGTACCGACAAGTTGGCAACAATGCAACTATATATAAAGGGATATATAAACTACTGAGTGGGGGGTTAAGTGGGGGGGGGGTGGATTCTTGTTTGTTGGCAAGAGTGGAATGGGACAGAACCCTAGCGAAAGTTTGGAGCTTTATCCCAGGGCTCAGATGTCTATTTGCTGATTAGAACATGTACCACCTCCCATAATCATCATGCAGTCACGTTTCCTGAGTGACTTTTTGTATTGCATAGTTAGCTTGATCTAAAATAGAAGCAACAAGAACAGATGCTCCAGAATCAGAGAGATCTAGCCTGACATCACAACTCTGTTGTGACCACGTAACTTGTTCTGTGACCGTGGCTAAGTTATTTGATTTCTCTGAGCCCCACATCCATTACCTGTGAGTACATTACAACAGTCACTGCACAAGGTCATGTGACAATTAAATCAGGGAACCCAATTGAAGAGAAGCAGTTGATGTTCAATAAGTGTTACTTATTATTATGATGATTTTTATCACGGAGACATCTCTAAACTGTGAGCTACTGGAGGGGAGAGACTGTGTCTTCTTTATCTTCATATCCCTGAAGTCTATTGTACAGTCATGCTCAATAAATGAATGTTGACTGCTGTTTAAACTAACAAACCTTGAGAAAAGTGTTTCTCCTGTGCCGAAAAAAAAAGTTGCAGCGTGACAGAAGAAACAAGCAGACGTTGCATGTCTGCAGTAGCAAATGGTGCATTTAATAAGTGGAATGTCATCTTTAGTCAATGCCTCTCTAGCTGCTTTGCCTTTTACTCATCATTTACGCAAAATGAAAAGCACAGTCCCTATTTTCAGTGACGAACATACGCAAGCTGTCAGATACGGAAAAAAAAATGACCTAGATTATAGGAAGACAGCTCCGTCCTGAGTTTGAGTGGAAATGATCCCACAGCAGACACTCCACACACCCATCTCAAGCTCACACCGCTTGCCCAAATTCTGCACACGTGTTCTTAAACCGTTTGCCAGGTTTGCTCAAGAAGAAAGCAGAACATATCACTCATTGCTGCTCATCAGTGTTACTAGATTTCTTTACTTCTCCGGACATGATGAAGCAAAGGGAATGTGTCAGCATTCTCTGCTTCACTGATAAGCAGAAATGATTCTATATTCAAGAAATCGTGAATTCTTAAGAAGATCTTGAAGAAGAGTACATCTCTCATTATTTGAAAGGGAATTCCTGTGGACTGGGAATCTGGCCTTGGGTGATTTTTTGTGGTTCACTGAGTGAGTCAAGATTAGGTTGCAAAATCCACCAACAATAATAGTAGCACTGTCCTAAGGCTGGAGACACACTGATTTGAAAATGCAAATTAAAATAGCATAGTCAAGAACTGGACTATGTGATTTCACTGAACAACTTTCTTGCCTATTTGAACCTATAGTGCACTCAGGTTCCGCACACATGTGTTGCTCTCAGATTTAACCTTTTAGGTCTGCAAGAAAAAGGTGAGGAAAAGCAAAAATTATGCACGTACACTATAGAGATACATATTTTAAAATAACAACTTTAATTAATTTACACTTATTCTTTAAAAATATACATGGTATCCATAAAGAACAATGATAGCACACAGAATCCTGGATATGCAGCTGTAGCAAAGGAGTAGATGGATGGTTAAGCAGGTAACAGATGTGGTATGTCCGATGTCTGAGAAGAAAGGGCCACACTGTTTGCAACAACTTCTGGTATTGCCAGTTTATGACAGTGCCCGTGTATGTGTATCAAACAAACAAAAAGAGAGAGAAAGGGGAAAAATGATTAAAATGAAGTTCTTATTTTTTTCTGCTAGAAAACAAAGCATTATTTTTGCTTGGATTATTAGCTGTGTATCTCAAAGCCAAGTCGTGTTCTAACAATATCCCTGTAATTAGAAACACACGTATCTGCATACATTACTGCCAAAGTACGTAGGTATTTTACTGGCATTAGTAATCAGCATACGGCAGGAAAAGCACTGCCAATGGGCCGAAGGCTTCACAGTGTCGGGACCATAGTGGTAAAAGGAGGTCGTGACTCTGTATGATGAGGCAGAGACGTGGTCCTAGGAAACCAGAATCTCAAACACTTACCTTCTTGTTTTAGTCCATTTCGCCAAGCCTGAAGCCATTGTTGCTTCTGGCCGATTCCCCCGGTTGGGTCCCGTCACTCTACAAAACAAACAGAAGAGAAACTCTGGATAAATATCCTTATGTATCCCTAATCCTATTCATATTGTAAAACATACAGCTTATTACTTTGTCTTGGAAAAAAAAAAATACCACATTTCATTCCACCCTCAGATCGCTAAGGTCCAGCATTACTATACTGACTTGTATAAGGTTAGATCCTGGTGTTGATGCAGCCAATGTTTATTTACAAAAACACATCGGAAGTAATAAACCAGTTTCCGTATGGAATACTAATCTATGCTTTCCAATAGTGGACAAAATATGACTAGGTCCTATCGCAAAAGCAAAACAAAAACAAACAACTTACCTGGAATGAGAGTATCTGTAGAAATTTCTCTAAGTCTTGAACCAACTGCCCCATATATAAGGCAGATCCAACATAAAGACATCTTCAGGTGAGGTCAGGGGTCCAGCACAACCCTTACTGTTGCTGAAATAAAAGCTGGTTTTCCATCAGGGAGTGATACAATTATCAGGAATTACCAGGGTACTGTCATAAGCACAGATGCTGCAGACTTGGTGAGGAGTGATATCTCACCTCCTTGTACCTAGTTTTAGTAACTAGCTGGAGGAAACCAGCAGCTGACAGAGCAGGAGAAAGCTTTGGTCCTTTTGGTGAAGAGTGTACTCCTTTGTTGCATCAGTGTGAAACCCTTAAGCAGGAAAACCTATAGTTCTATGGGTGGTGATAGTCCTAAAATGGGTCATCCATTTTCAGCCTATGGTTGAAATCAACTAATAAGGTCAGACAACACATCCCAACAATGAGACCCCTTCTTTAGAACTAGTGAAGCTGATTTTCTATAAACACTGTTTCCAGGCTCGTTTTAAAGGGGGATCTTAAGAAGAAAAAAACTCACTCAAATAAAGCAATGACACCTGAGTTGGATGGAGAGGTGGATTTCATTACCACTCATCCAGACCTTGCTTCCCTTCCCGGGGTTGGGACTGTATTTTCCCAAAGGCACTGAAGTCAGATTTGGATTGACTTGTTCTGCCACTGAAATGGACATGGGAAGGGAAGTGACTCGTATTATATCCAGACAGAAACTTAAGCCATAGTTTGTTCTATGACCAAGGTCTACTTTTGTCTTTGCCTTTGCCATAACAGACACCAATATCAAAAGAGACTCCTCCATCACTGTGGGTCACATATAGGTATTGACATGGAGCAGAACCACTTGCTAATACTCATTGAGCAGATGGTGTATTGAAAAATGAATCTTGGTTGTTGTAAACTGCCAAGACTTTGGGGGTAATTTTGTTGCCACGGAACAATCTAGCCTATCCCAGCTGAAACAGATAACAACTTGGAAGAAAATAATTGTGTGGTGGAAACTGTCCCTGTTCACATTGTATTTATAAGCTACCCAACCTAAGTAATTAAACATTTGTCAATTTCCTGGATGTTGAGCATCTTCTTTCCCCAACAGATAACGGAAAGAGAGCTCATCTTATCTCACACGTTAGAACTATCCTATAACCAGTTGATAAACTGTGATTTGCCTCATCATGTGATTTAAAGCGGAATTGCTCAACTTTTTTCTTTATTGCTGAAGGAGCTACCAAACTGAAGGTAGTCAAACAGATTGAAAACAGGTCAACCAAAATGCTGTTACCCCCAAAATGCACATGCAAGAAAATCTAATCATGCATGCAATAAAATCTGAAAGAATGATTGGCAAATTGACAAGGTTGGTGGTGCTAAACAGGCTTTGGCTTTTTGCCTTGCTTACAGCTCCATTGCTACGGAGATCTGCCCGTGGACCACTGGAAGGCAGCCTCAGAGGCTCTATGACTTCACATCTCTAAAGATTTTTTTGAGTTGGTGAGAAAAGGCTCCGAGTGGCTGTGATCCCAGGGAAAATAATCAGGGCACCAGAAAACCAGAAAGATCACTAAGTGAAGGGGGAGAAGACTGTGCATTCAATGCCATTTCCAAAGAAATAGATAGATTTAATTATTTCCTTGTGGTTTTCCAGGGAAAACGGTGTATCAGAAAACAGCGTGGTAGGAAAAAGTAACACACTAACATCACAATGGTTTTTCTAGTTTTTCTTTAGGCTTAAAGAGTTAAAATTACACCAGATGTGGAAACACAACAGATGGATGCATTTTGATGACTTATAATGTTGGATAATAAAATGACCTAAGACTCTATTTAGAGAAATAGAACAGCCACACTTGGGCTGTTTACAGATTTAGAAATATCATGATAAGCAAATGTAGGCAGTTCAAAGGAATTATAAAAAAAAAAAGGACAAGTGGATAAATAATGATCTGATGTTGTTGCGAAAACATAGTATAACTCCTGCATTGTTAATATAAACACAGATGACCTTTGCATTTGCTCAGCTTTCGTCTTCAAGACAGGAAACAGCAACTGATCTTTATCGGGAAAGTAGAATCTTCCACTTGCTTCTGCTGTGCTGACATTATGGTGTATGTCAGAGCATAGCAATGTCACTATCTCTTCAAAGCACATGCTGAAAGCCAGATAGGCGCTTGAAAGAGAAGCTTATCCTGGGCATAGGCTTTGTGTGTTGCCGAGACAGCATGGCCAGTGTCACAGTGCAGGATGGCAGGGTGCATGCGTGGGGTATGGAGTTGGGGGCGGGATGGTGATCAGTGAGAGAAGGGCCCTGTGACTACATTTTCCATGTACATATCCATCAATTCATCCTTTTCACAAGCTTCAGTATCCTCCAGGGGAATGTTTACCACTTGACAGACAAACAAATACACCAAAGAGCAATTGTTTCGTGCATGAGGGTAGCTAGTGAGTCCTATATTCTGGGCATACTATGAACTCAAACACTCACAAAGGATTGTTTATGAATTACACAATATTTTGCGTCAGTAGAGTTTCAAACATCTGAACTATTTTTTTCTCCAGTTCTGATAACAATGGATTTGGGTTTTTTTTTGTTTTTTTTTTTTTAGTTTTTGTTTTGTTTTTTGTTTTTTTTTTTACAGTGTGCACATAATCATCAACACATTCATCACCAATACAACATTTTAAAAATCCATGCAGGTAGTTTGCTGCAACCTACGGTGACTGGTGAACATTCTCTTTTATTTCTGCTCCAGATATCTGCACAGTTGATATTTCTCCCTAAATAAAATCACCAAAATTGACCTTGTATTTCTTGCTGCATGGTCCGTTTGGTCTGGGCTCCAAAACAGATCCTCTCAATATGGAATAAATTCTTCTTGCTCTTACTTATTACATTTTTCTCACCTACCATAATACTTGCAGAAGACACCTTTATTTTATGTTTCTCCATAGCCACTGTATAGAGTTATAATGCTGTTTCCTTAGACCCAGGGTGGGATGATTTTCCTTAGGCTTTACCCACTGTAACCTGGCCAGAGAAACCATTTCTTGAGAAAGGGATTCTACCAACAAGAATGATGGTGCCAGGGTCATTCTCCTTACTATTCCAAGTAAATAAACTCACACATACTTTTTTCTTAAGCTGTCAGTCTTTCTGTTATGCGCCCTTAAGTGGTTTAAACTTTACATGCTGATACCAGCCACTACCTATTTAATCGGCACCAATGCCACTGTAATCTAACTTAAGGGTTGACAAATTTTTTCTGTAAAAAGTCAGACAGTACATATTTTCAGCTTTGTGGGTAATATGGTCTCTGTTGCAATTAAACAGCTCTGCCAATGTAGCATGAAAGCAGCCAGAGATGTAATAACTGGGTATGTTCCAATAAAACTTTATTTACAAAAACAGATTGAGAGGCGTGGTTTGGCTGGTGACCTGTAGTTTGTCGACTCCTGATCCAAAACAAACAGACACCCTTAGTCATACTAACAATTTGTAAATCAGATTCTTATCCTGGTGAAATCACACTCCCTGATGGCCTTCCTTAAGAAGGCCATAGGCTTATTTAAGAAACATAAAAATGCAATATGGTATATTTGAAAGAGCCTAAAAGTTGTCATCACAAGGGGGGAAAACATTTTCTTTCCTTCTTTCTTGTATCTACATGAGATTATGGATGTGATTAAACTTATTGTGGTAATCATTTTGCTATTATATGTAGGTCAAGACGTTGTGCTGTGCACTCTGAACTTATATAGTCAATTGCGGTTCAGTAAAACTGGGAAAAAACCAATATGGAGACATAATTACTACTTATTAAGCAGGAATCTATGAACATGGATATTCCAACCTCTCCCTCTCCAAGGCACTTGTTCTATGAATATTGGCAAATGCTACCCCTAAGAAGATGCTTTTGGGTGTTTTCTTTTACTCTTTTCTCAGCTCAGATCGTATCATCCCATTTCTGTCTTTCACATTCAGTAGCACCTGTCTAACCAAGATGAGCTAGAGAAATGTTTCTGATATATAGAAAATCATAGAAACATAAAGCCATAGAGGGCTTAAATCAGAACGATGGCCACCTTTTAAAGAACATCTACAATGTGCCAAATATTATCCAGGAACAATCATTATCTCACGTACCTTCACTATATCTTATAGATGAGGAAACTAATGTTCAAATACGTTAATTGAATCGCTTAAGAGTCTAAAACATAGAGGCAGATCTGGCACTTCAACCAAGTCTCCTGACTCACTCTAACATGATCTTTGCACCAAAGTTAGAAGATCTCATCTTGTTCTTTGTTTACCAGATTTTCCGGATCCCTCACCACAAAACTGACAATCGGTGCTTTTGCTCTAATTGAACCCGAAAAAGAATACCTTTAATTAACGTTTAGTATGAGGATACTTTGGGAAGCCATAGTGAAGTGTATTGAGCTAAAGGCTGGAGGTAATGATACATTACTAGCTGGCTGGCCTGGTACTCTCGAGACCCAGGGCTCTCGAGACCCAGGGCCAGGACTTTCCAGCATGTTGTACTCACACCGGTCCTTCATTACAAAGTTAGTATAATGTATTGTAGATGCCACAAATGGAGAAAGGAAGGGGAAACAAAGGACAGAAGCTGAAGGAACAGCCTAAAGAAGACAGTGCTCACTCTTAGTCATAGAAAAGAATTTGAGAAACCAAGAGGAGAGCATATGGCATATTGGTATATGGGTATACTGCCCAGATCCAACTGACAAGGTCAGCTGTATATACCAGGGTTGCTGCTTGATAGTAATCTGGAAAGAGGGCTTAGGAACTGGGCAGAAGTCATACTCTTCTAGAATTCCAAATACCAGGTTTCCAATTACTGGCTGATGAGAATTTTCTCATTCCTCATTATTCTACTACCTGAAAGGAATGTGAGGAAAACGTGTGATGGCAGGGTTCAAAACTGGTGAGTTGACAACCAGTCAGAAAACTTTGGGTAGATTGACTTTCCAGAACAGTAACCCACAGTAAACCAATCATGGGTGTCTTAGGAAAACCAGATTTAAAGCACATATCTGAAAACAATATTTTAAAAAAGAAAAATAAAAAAATACTGGCATGCGTGTGTGTGTGTGTGTGTGTGTGTGTGTGTGTGTGTGTGTGTGTTGAGGGGTTGGCCTCTGGCACAGGCAGAAGAGGTGAAAGTCCTGACTTTTGTATCAGGATAGTGCTAACCCTGTATCTCTGACTTACTTGAATCTTTGCCCAAACATGTGTTTGCTTTCATGTAGACCAGGCCTTGTAAATCTTGGCATAATCCGTCAGTGAAAAGAGAAATATGTTGCCTAGTTTGTGGCTCTGTAATAAAGATGAAATGCTTCTGATGGAGTGTGGGGTCTCTTCAATTACCTGTTCTGGAGACAATAACCTTTAAAGCATGTCAAAACTGTAAAAATATTACTGCTGATGGCAAAGGGATCAATACCTCCCAGTGACTCAAATGCCACAGGCCACCCAATGGGGCAATCTCAGTTGTAGCATTTGTTCGTCTTGAGCATGGCCCTTCTTTCATGGACAGGGAGCTAACAACTTGTACTGGGTCATTGAGGGCACCTCCAAAAGGCTTCCCAGATGGTCTAGCACATTGGAAGTGTAAATGAGAGAATAATTGAAGCCAGGTGAAAGTTTGGCTTCTTTTTCAAAACTACAGGAAAGTCTCATCATATCATGGTTGGTTATTACTCAGACTCAAACAGTGTGCTATGAGTTAAACCAGGTCCCCAGTGCATAAAAACTGCATTCATTTATAGTCTGATAGGCACGGCTAGAATGTAATGGAAAAGTTGTTAGACATTCCATTCCCCTATCAGTTTGGTGAAGATCAAAAACATCGACAATACCCAGTGTGGGCAAGGTTGGGGAGGAGCAGGAGCTCTATTACAGCATAGGCAGAAAGGAATCTGCTATGACCCTTCCGGTGGGTAGATGGGCAATATGATTAAAGATACAAGATCTCCAAATCTTCTGATTCAACAACTCCGCTCCCAGGGACCTAACACAGAGAGAAAATTGGCCCAATTCTCAAAGATGTATACATGAAGTTCATCAGAGCACTGTTTATGAGAGCAAAAATTATTATAAACACCTCAGTGTCCATCAACAGGAAATCGTTTAAATGGCTCAGCCAATAGTATTTACCACCCATGAAATACTTGCTGATAAAAGCAATATTGGTATTCATATTAACTGACAGGAGAAACCATCAATGATAAGGTTATTAATGGGGACTAGGATAGGAAAGGAACAAAGAACAAGTTGCAAAACAGCATATTTAACATGTATATGTAAAATGCACATAGAATGCCAACACAAGATGCTTCAGAGTAAGGAAATGTGCACTGATGCTTTACTTTTTTCATTCTACTCTTCATGATGTGATTTCCCATGTACTCACATTAATCTTCGTTATCAGCAAAAATTAATACAACACACAATCAGTTTAGGTGTTTTTCCTCTCTCCTAGCACCTGCCTGATAAAGATGTCCCACTGCACATGTTCAATGATTTGCATTTTCCCAAGGCAAGTGCCATCACAAAGCACAGGCACACAGGAAGAAGGAAAGCTTTGAGTCTGTGGTCTGTACTGCATTAGCTACTCTAAAGATAGAGGAATCAATAACTAGGCTCTAATAGCTTATTAATCATCACTCTGAACTTAAGTTTCGCTTTTATAAAATAATCTTGGAACGGTAATAGCCCTGCTGCTTCACATTGCTTTTCTTTCTGAGGGCTTTATGAACATGACCTCACTCATCATGCGGTATGCCTGTCAGCTCTAGCTGCCGGCAATTACCTTCCAGTTTAAAGATAGAAGCTCCAGGATCAGAGAGGGGTAAGACATTGGCCAGGACCTGCAAATGCTATGCCAAAAGTGGACAAGTAAAATCTTTATTTTTCTGCCTTTGGTCACTGTTCTATGATCGATATTTTCCATTTGTTGATCCACTGACCAAGGGGTCAACTTTTGAGCATCTGACATTTGGTTCCTTTCCTATCTTACTCCTCAAAAATAGTCATTTTGATTCAGATCAAATCCTCCCTTCCTCTTTGTCAATTTTGGGGTTCACAGTAAGGGATTTAGTCAGGTCTGGTTTGGTTTGGGGAAAACGGTTGCACCGCACATAATATATTCAAAAGATGAGCAAAGGCATCTGGTAATGTAATCGTGAGGGTCAGAAAGTCCCCATGTGGGTTAAAACTTGACAAATTCTCACATACCAGCAGTCCCATTTGTAGCTGGGGGTTGGAAAAAGAACAAGTACAGTCACCTATCAATCAAGTGGCAGAAACTAAAGGATGGAGGGCATGTGTATGGAGCATTTTGATGTTGAGGCCATGACTAGAGATGCCCACACCTTTTCCTCTGCAACTCTAGGCAAGACACCCGAATAAAGCCAGTAGCAGAAAATGTACTGGATCTTCAAGCAGAAATATGAAAAAGAGAGAACAATAACATGAGAGAACAATAACCCCAAACAACCTCTTTCTTCCAAGGGGAAGTGAACCCACAACTTTCATTAAATACAAGAGAACACGACGCATCCCACAGGGAACCACATGCTCCTTGCCTCTGTCTGATGAGTGTTTGATGCTGAAAGTTATCTGTGGGCATCCTATTAGCTGGACCTAAACACAGAGAGCACAAGCAGTGACATGGGCTCTAGGCTGTGACCCTTATAAGAGGATCACCCTCCCGAGGCAAGAATTACCTGTCATTGACCAACTGTGTAAAGTGTCCCTGTGGGGTTTTCATGCTTTTATCTGTTTATCAGGATTAATAAAATAGAAGGATTTTATTAATTCAGTATTAACAGGGTATGAAGAGATGATAAGGATTTACTCCACAGATTTTCAACACGGTGGAGAGAGATAAACAATGTTCAGTTTGCATCTGTGTAAAAGAAAAGCCAAGCCTTATTGTAGTTATTCTAACTTATTTTTACCTCAGCTTGCAGTGTTACTGGAATTGGCACTTTAAAAATCCTTTGAGTTCTCCAAAAGACAAACATGACCTGTATGAAAAGAAGAGTCTAACTATTACTACTGAAGATGCATAGTTTCAGCTAATTCAAATATATTTAGAATGAACTTTAAACTTGATTCTCTGTCCCAATCATCTTTCCCCTGGATCCATTATCTTTCCTGCCTAAAGGTATTTAGGGAGTATCTTTAAATACTTGGGTATTTAAATACTTGGTCAAACAGAATGAACTGACTGGGGTTCTAGTTCTATTTCATCTTAATGTTTATTTATTTTTGAGAGAGAGCATGACCAGGGGAGGTGCAAACAGAGAGGATCTGAAGCAGGCTCTGTACTGATAGCAGAGAGTGTGATGCAGGGCTCGAACTCACAAACTGTGAGATCACGACCTGAGCCAACGTTGGACGCTCAACTGGCGCCCCAAGTCTAGTTCTATTTTTTTTACAAATGTAGCCCAGTCACCCGTGATTCCTCTTAGAATAAGGCAGTGATGTAGAAAACACATTGTATTAGCCATTGTTTCATTGACTGTTTTAGAGAACATATTCACCAACTAAAGAGCATTAGCTTGTCTACCATATAAATGGGAAACCCAATTCCAGCATGCTCTGCAGAACAGTATGTAGATACTAAGAAGGTCAAGTGCCCCAAGATCTCAACATTTATAGTCCCTAGAGTTGAAATGGAGCTGTGAACTGAAAGTTGCCCTTTATCACTCTTACTTTTGCTTATCCAAGGTAAACACTAATTCCATTGTGTATTTATACAAATACACACCTTTTAATTTAAATTTAAATTTAATTTAAATTTAAATTTAATTTAAAATTCCCACTTTTTAATTCTGATCCTTAAAAAAGCTCTAAGAAGTTCATCTCTCAAGTGCTGAAACATATCCTCAAATAACACAACCATACAATGTCCCACAACTATTTCTGTGTTGAGGACATCACAACATTTCAGGAAAAGAAGCACATTGGATGTACACATTAAATTGTAACATGTGTTCTGTGTTAATAAATGTTGAAATATGAAGAGTCCATCTCAGAATCAAGGAAATGTAGTGCCCAATAAATTTTGACATGAATGATACAAAAACATTTCATCTTCAAATGTCCATACTGCTCAACTGAACTAAAACGCTGTCTTTTACGAACAGTTTTAGATAATGAAAACTGGTTCTTAACATGTATAATTACTGATGAATCAACAGCTTTACATTCAATGCACTTCAACTTGAACAATAACTATTTGTATATGTATGTATTTCCATCTGATGATCTGTTACATTTGGGGGAACTTTACTTAAGAAGATATCTTACAGACTTTTTCTTTTAATAACTCTAAAACTGCCCTGTCTCAGTCACCAGTGGCTACTGAGAATTTGATATGTGGCTAGTCCAAACTCACATGTGCTATGTCAAGCACATGAGATTTCAAAGACTTAATGCTAAGAAAGAATGTACATTTTTTATACAGATTACATGTTAGAATGACAATGTTTGGGGTATACTGGGTTAAGTGGGATATATTATTAAAATTAATTTGGCTTGTTTCACTTCACCTTTTTAAATGTGGCTATTAAAATTTTCTTAATTATGTATGTGACTCACATCATATTTTCATTGGACAGCATTCGTCTAGAAGAATTTGCTTAGCACTTAAGTACTTTGCAGATGACAGATTTCTTATTCAGATCCGATAACTGCAATACTGTTAAGCATTATAAACAAATACTGCTCTTGTTTTTAAGTGCTTCAAAAACATTTACTATGAGGCTCTTAACTTCCAGAAAAGATGCCTATATCCCTTTTTCCCGTACTTTCTCTACCAGCTTTGGTTAACATGAAATAATCACTAGGATTTGTCTTGAAGCTATTATTTTAGTTTTTCAAGATACGTACAATAGAGTTGATTTGGAAAAGGTGCACAGAAAAACATACCAATGACGAATAATAAATATTGTGCTGAATATACTTTCCTGATCACGAAAGGGAAAGATAAACACTATTACAATGGTAAAGAGAAAATTTTCTAAGAGGAATGGCATCAGAACAACTTCTCCACAAAGTATTTTAGCAAAAAATTAACTCCTGAGGTGAAGGATGTATATAGCTTCTTCCATGTTCTTTCCCATAGCTAGAACAGATCTTGAGAATATCACAAGTTCTCTAAAAGACCAAGAAAGCAAGTTCAGTTAAACTGAACTAAACATCATATATCAGATGGGGAGATGTGTGAAAGGGTGTATCACTGAAATGTTCTATGTAACCATTGGACACAAAAACAATTTCCTCAAGTCTCCTGTAGATCTGTACGTATGTTAATATTGTTAGAGTTGCTATGACACCAGACAGATCTTCCAGCTTTACCCTCAATGTACATTTCTTTCTATAATATTCTCCAAAAAACTGAGAACTACCTCCTTCACGATGTCATGAAAGGTCTTCTATTTAGCTGCTTCCTGTTACCAATACTTGCTGTAGTGTTCTAATACGTATTAAATTGGGGAGAGTTCCCACTTCCACTGCCAATTACCCAAGAGCATGCTTGATCAACACTCACATGCTGTTTAGTTACCTGAGAGTGACTAATCATGGAGCAGCTGATGCTAGTGCTGTTTCTTTCGTCCTCATTTACATCTCGAGTAGAAGGCACACCCTGACAGACTGAGCTGCTCAAGATGGTGTTTTTCTAGTAATTTTAATAGTGTTTCTGCATCCTGTCACACTGTCCAACTACTCTGCAAGCCAAGACCTTTCCCTTTTCACCTCAATAGAGGCAGAGATTCATTTGCATGACTTAAAATCTCACACCAGAATATTCATATTCAAAATCATCTGGCAGGCTTGTTAAACCACAGACGGCTAGGTCCCCACCCGAGTTTCTGATTCAGGAGGTCTGGGGTAAGGCCAAAGGATTTGCATTTCTAACAAGTTCCCAGGTGATGATGCTACTGGTGGTTAGAAGGCTACATTTGAAAACCAAAGTCTTTGATATCTATCCTTTATACCACTCCCAGATATACCCTCAGAAAATGATCAAAGGGAAGGGAAAGGAAGGGAAGAGGAAAGGAGGGAGGGAAGGAAGGACAAAAGGAAGGGAAGGGAAGGGAAGGGAAGGGAAGGGAAGGGAAGGGAGGGGGAAGTCACGACGTCCTTCGATGACTGACGGAATGAACGTTGAATGTCGGGCGGGACTTTCTTCTTCATCCACCCATCCCTCCCATGTTTGCCCCCGTCCTTTCCCACTTCCGACCTCCATTGTCTCCCTGCCGCCGCCCCCTTTGGTCCGTCCGCGCCCCCGTCTTTCCTCTTCTCCTTGCTGCCCTCATTCGCCCCTGTGGAGGATTCCTGGCCGTCCCCTCCGTCCTCCCCTCTGGCCTCCGGTCTTCTGTCTTCCGTCCTCCGTTCCTTCGGCCGTCGGTCCGCCTGTCCGCCGTCTGAGGGAGGAAGGGAGGAAGGAAGGGAAGGAAGGGAGGGATGGAAGGTAGGTAGGAAGGAGAGAAAGGAAGGAGGAAGGGAGAGAAGGAAGGGAGAGGGGAGGGAGGGGGAAGGGAGGAAGGAAGGAAAGAAAAGAAAAGGGAGGTGACTGACAAGTAGGGGGGAAGAAGGAAGGAAGGAAGGGAGAAGACAATTATTAAAGTATTATTAGAGTCTGGTACCACTCTCATGTCAAACATACTTTATGTAACTAAGGTTATTCAGTACTCATGACAATACAAAGATAGGTATTATTATATACTTTTCCAGATGATGGATATGAGGCTTAAAATGGATAAATAACTATCCAAAAGATCATATAATTGATACAACAGTCATGATGTGAGCCCAAGTAGGCTGATTTCAGAGCCCTCACCATGATGCTGTGCTGATGGTTTAGCAGCTTAGTCATGAACGTGTCTAGAGGATGTATCGTTATCCTGATCCCTGCCTCCTTGGAGAGCACAGTGCAGTCTCTGCTGCAGGGCTGAGCATGCAGCAACCTGCAGAAACTGAAATTAAATAATGAGGTTTGTACAAAGGGCCTGCTTAGGATTTCCCTGATAACTTGTACTTGACCAGCCAGAGTTTTCAATAGGGTGAGCGATTTTAAGGGATCGGATGCAAAAACTTTGGATTGTAATGCAGGGATTCAGTCAAATAAGGATGAAGGTTGGGGGCAGAAGGATGTGAAGAAAATTAAAAAGAAAAACTAAGGTGGAGAATATTGAAGTAAATCTGGAAACGGGTATATACGTAAGGGGAAAGGTTAGGGAATTGGCAATCGTTTCTACAAATTTTACATGGAATTAAATATTCATGCTCATATATTGTTTTCCTGTTAGAACTACCAGCAAGTCTTCCAGAGAATAAACATGGGGCTAATTGCTCCCTTCATATTGTAAACATGATGATTCACAAAAAATGAGAAAGCAAGAAAAGAATTACTGAAAAAAATGCCAAATTAAAAAAAAAATCAAAAAAACATACATTGATTGTAATTTGGGCATTTTGCAAACTCTTTCCCTTCACATCTCCTGTTATACAGTAACATCTGCCTTTTTTAAAAAAGTTTATTTTTTTATTTTGAGAGAGAGAGAGAGAGAGAGAGAGAGAGAGAGAGAGAGCGCTGCACCATCAACACAGAGCCTGATGCAGGGCTTGAACTCACCAACTGTGAGATTGCGACCTGAGCCAAAACCAAAAGTTGGACGCTTAACCGACTGAGCCACCCAGGCGCCCCAACATCTGACTTTTTAAGAACATATTCCCCACAGAAATACACTCTAGAAAAGAGTTCCAACAAAGAAGAGTTCTGTACACTTTTTTCAAATAGATGCCTTAATTTGGTGAAGAGCATATGATTGATCTTAGTTTATCCACTATGGAGTGAATGGGGGCACAGGTGTATAACCCATCAAGTCTATCCTGCAGCAGGGAGGTTTTCCTCTTACCTTTCTCCTGCTATCTAGCTGTCCTTTCCAATAATAAATAATACCTATGTTGCCAGGGTTCAGGAGAGGTAAAACAGGGGAGTTAATTATAAACCCAAAGGTTTCAAGACATTTGTGCTCAGCCCAATTTGAACCCAGAGGGGATGTGAGGTGAGGCAGGTCTATTCTTACAGGTGGCAGTCCTAAATGTTCCTGGCCATCAATGCCTTGGGGGACTCAGAGTGCCTGAATTAGTTTCAAGACCCTTGGACATGTTGGCATTGTTGGCTCAGTCCATTGATGCTTTGCTCTTCGTTTGTCTGCATTAAGGTTAGAGCCGAAATGCCACAAAAACACAAGATCCATGTGTTCAGCTCAAAGCTGGCTCAACTGATTCAGACCACCTCAATTCAAAGTGGAAGTAAGGCATTTGCCCTCCTCTGCTTAATAGGGCAATACCTTCCCCCAGCATATTTTCCCGTTTCTTGCCATTTCTTACATTCTAAGTACCGATTTCATAGAACAAGGTTGTAAAGGCTATGGACCATCACTAACTTGGGTTGCTCTTCCAGCTCATGAGGCAGAGGTATTGGGTTGCAGGTTTTAATATCCAACAGGGATCACGACAGAGATGCCTGCAAAACATACCCTCCCACATCACCTCTGCCATACAGAGAAAGGAATGCTTCAGGGACTACTTTGGCAGGGATGTTTTATTTTGGAAACCACCTAAATCTGATTTTGCTTCTTTTTGTGGTAGTTCATTTCTTCTTGTACCAGGATAATATTCACAATTCGCCTGAAAAACAGATTTTTGAACACTGATTCCATTGTAAGCCATTTTTCAGAATTTTAGGATCACATAATGCCAGAGTTCCACAAAACACTTGCTTTCAAACAAAATTGCATACAGAAGCCCAGTATGCAACAGGTAAATGTTAACGTGCTTTGGTTCAAGCCAGGTCAGGGAGTCCAGATTCTAATCCAAACCTGGCTCCCAGGAGACTTGTAAAGAACACTTAGGGCTTAGTAGTGCACAGTGAGAAAACCAGTGATCTCATCCAGGTGCTTCATTTCAGTGATGAGGCACCTAAGCTTAGCAGGTTTATTCCAAGGTCACATATGAAATTAGTGGCAGGGTATTAGAAACTAGGGCTTGTGCTTCAGCAAGCTCTCTCCACAACACAAGGCAGCCTGGTGAATGGGCAAGGTGTGTTTTCACATCTAAGAGTTGTCTGCGTGAGCGCATTGTTTTATTTTATTTATTATTTTTTTAACTTTTTTTAAAGTTTATTTATTTTGAGAGAGAGGTGGGGGAGGGGCAGAGAGCTAGGAAGAAACAGAGAATTCCAAGCAGGCTCTACACTCTCAGCACAGAGCCCTATGTGGGGCTCAAACAAGAACCATGAGGTCATGACGTGAGCTGAAATCAAGAGTCAGATGCTTAACTGACTGAGCCACCCTGGTGCCCCCAGCATTATTTTAGAAAATAAACCAAAACTGCACTTCTTCTTGTCTTGGATCAAAGCATGGGAAACCCCCCACCTATGCAGAAATCATCCTGCACACCTTGACCACCTATGCACAGAAGAAAATGTACTATCTTGTCCTTTAGGAGTCACTGAAGCCTTTTGCTAAGGCAGTGAAGGACAACAGTAGGACTGATCTATGGTTGTCCCTTTCCTCTTCTGGTGTCCTTCTCTAAACACTCTGTTTTCCAAAATGACAGCCAGCTTATTTGCCCAACAGATCCATGCAAATGGAATAATGTAGAAAAAAAGATTTAAAGGGTTACTGTTAACAAACTGATGGTTACCAGCGGGGAGGAGAGAGGGGGATGGGTGGAACACATGATGTGGATGAAGAATATACTTACCAGATGAGTGCTGAGTAATATACAGAATTGTTGAGTCACTATATTATACACCAGAAACTAATATAACACTGTATGTTAACTATACTGGAATTAAAATTAAAAACTTAAAATAAAAATAAAGGATTACTCTTTAGGAAACATATTTTCTAATTATCTTCACATTAAAGAAGTATTTTAATGGCCAAAGTTTCAGGCACTTCAGAAAGAAATGGGAGTTAAAATTTTTAAATAGTATTTACTATTTTCCTTCAAATTAAAAATTTTTAAAATGCATACTCAATATAGACAACTTCAAAAAAAAAGGAAAAATAAAAATTAGCCATATTTTCCAATCCAAAATATTCCTGCTAACATTTTTATATCCTTCCTTTCATAATTATAACACATTTACGTATACATTCTTTTTCTATATAAACAGGGGCTCTCCCGGATACACATTTTTCAAAAAAATGTTTTATTTAGAATGACTTTAGATTTACAGAAAAAAATTAGGAGAATAGTGGAAAGAATTCTCAGATACCCCACCCAGTTCCCCATATTATTAACATCTACATTAGTATAGTACATTCATCACAATTAATGAGCCAATTTTGACATATTATTAACTAAAATCTATACTTCATTCAAATTTCTTAATTTTTGTTCACCCTTTCTGTGCCAGTTTAAGAGTAAAAGCATGTTACAAGTCTAAGAAAACATGACAACTAAATGCAATTCCAAGATCCCATCCAAAATACAACATGACATTTAGTCATTGTTTCCTTATGCCTGTAACATGCTTTTTATAGTCATACATGGTGAATGAATACATAGGTTAATGAATAGTCCTGGAGAGAGTCTACTATTCAGTAGTATTTCACTGAATAACTGTATCATAGATTATTTAACTATTGACCCATTATATAGCATTTTAGTTTTTTTTTTTAAAGTTTTCACTATTATAAATGTTTTGGGATATATCATCATATGTACATATCCATGACTAATACTTAGGGCAAATTCTTAGAACTGGATGGCTAGGTCAAAGACTATGCACATGCTTAAGGCTTCTGGGACACATTAGGAGACAGTGTATCATAGAGAAAAAGAATGAAGACTCCAGAGTGACTTCAGACTCCTGCTGGACGCAGTGCGTAGCTTTGGGAACTTAACTAGTTTCAGTGTGGTTCCCTCATTTTTAAGACAGAGTAATAACAACCACAATAACAACAACAGAATCTACTTCAGAGGTTCTTTGTGGGGATTTCGTATAAACACATATAGGTATTAATCAGGGTCCCCCAGAGAAACAGAGCCAGGATGTGCATGTGCATGCATTCACTTAGAAAAAAATATATACATATGATAAATTATAAGGAATTTGTCATGTGATTATGGAGGGTAAAAGATTCCCAAATCTGCAGTCAGGAAGGTGGTGACCTGGGAGAACAGACGGAGTAGTGCTACTCTGAGTCCAGAGGCCTGAGAACCAAGAAAGCCAATGGTGTACGTTTCAGCTCAAAAGCTGGTAGCCTCGAGATCTGAGAAGAGCCCATGTTTTCGCATGAGTCTGAAGGCTGGAAAAGATGGATGTCTCAGCTACGAGAAGTCAGGCAGGAGGAGTTATCTATGTACTCAGCTTTTTTGTTCTATTCAGGTCTTTGATTAGATGAGGCCCACCCACGTTAGGGAGAACAATTTTCTTTACTCAGTCTACCAATTCTGATGTTAATCTCATGCAGAAACACCCTGAGAGATACATTCAGAATAATATTTCACCAAATGTCTGGGCATCCTGTGGCCCAGTCAAGTAACATATAAGATTAACCATCACAATATGGAAATAGCTTAGCATATAGTAACCACCTGTCCACAATGCCATCATAAAGATCAAATATAGGAGCACACAACACATTGAGACTTAGCTGAGTGACTGATAAAGAACGTTCCTTTTTAAAATCTTAGACCTTACACTCCTTGGATACACATGTGAATGAACTGAGGTACATGGCCCCAGCCTCCAAATTATGCATAATAAGCTGAGGTACAACTGTTAGCGGATTCTAGGATACCATGATACCTGGTACAAACATGATTTCCTTTGCTACTTCATAAAAGCTCATCCTACAGTGACTTCTCTCTACTTTATGTTTCAAATTGTTAACCTGTCACACCTACAGAAAAGCCCATACTGGAGGTACAGGCCCTGGGTTCTAGTTTCTTCTGTGGTCTTGAAGGGGTATGAACTCTTGGGTGAGCCATTGTCTTCTCAGAGTCTCAGAGCCCTCATCTATAAATAGAAAGGGTGGGCTGTGATTATTTAAGCCTGCTCACGCCTACATTTACAAGGTTCTGTGCAAATATATATATTTCCTTGAAGATGCCCATCACCAGAGAAAGAACAGCCTATGGATTGTTAGTACCCAACGAAGAAGCAGGCTCATCAAACCTATGAGCAATTGGGTGGGCAAGACGGGGTAAGCAACTGATTGGTTCCGAGTCCAAAACTGGTTAAATTCTCTCTTGAAGGCAATACACTCTGGTGTGAAGAAGAGAAAAGTAAATGAGAAGTCAGATGATTATGTGTTGAATGTGAATTCCTCCGGCAACGGTCAGGCACATTTCTAAGAATTTTATTTTTTTTAAATTTTTTTTCAACGTTTTTTATTTATTTTTGGGACAGAGAGAGACAGAGCATGAACGGGGGAGGGGCAGAGAGAGAGGGAGACACAGAGTCGGAAACAGGCTCCAGGCTCCGAGCCATCAGCCCAGAGCCTGACGTGGGGCTCGAACTCACGGACCGCGAGATCGTGACCTGGCTGAAGTCGGACGCTTAACCGACTGCGCCACCCAGGCGCCCCTACATTTCTAAGAATTTTAAATGCATTATCTTACTAAAATGTTATCCAGGAAGCTTGTGACATGGATACTCAGCATGGAATCTTTTTAAAAAGCTGCTTTCCTCAGGATGGGAACAGGGAGGGAAAAAATGAGTCTTGCTGCTTCTAGCTGCTGGTGGGAGAATGTGGGAATAGTTTCAACGGGTAGTTCAAAGCTCCTCAGGGGCAAGGGCTCAGAGGAGAAGGCTCCAGAAGACAGCGGAGACAGCAGTAGTTCATGCTGCCCCATAAGACCCAGATGAAAGGAGCACTGAAGGGATTCTCCCGCGGGGAGAAATCCATCAGCAATTTTATGGAGCATTTCCTTCACCCTTGCAATTTGCTCTCCTTATTTAGCTAATCCTCACTTAGTGCCTTCCTGTGAAGAGAGTCAATGTCATCGCCCTGTTTGCACAAGAAGAAAACAGAGACGGAGAGAAGTGTAAAGCTCATCCCTTAGCATGGAGCTAAGGGGGAAAGGCAAAGCACGGAGTTAACTGTTAGCCTGCTCTGTTCACTTTCCGTTCTCATTCGGGCAGTGGGCGTAGGTCCTCAGACTGTGCCAAACAAACAGCCTCTCTGCTCATAGAGTGTGTGCCTTCTTAGTATGAATTAAAGTATTAACCACCCCCCCACCTTTTTTTTTCATGGAAGCTTAACTTAACCTTCTCGTCTTAGAGAATGCTCCCCCACCTCCATACACACACTTTTCCAGGGCTTTGGAGAATTCCCTCTCATGCACAGGCCACTAGACCATGGAAACTAACTTAAGGTAATGAGCTCAGTAGGAATCCAAGTGCTTTCTCTCAGCCATTCCCCAACCAGTCAGAGTCAGAGTGTTAAGTAACAATTTGCATGTGCTGAGGGCCATGGCTTCAAACTCTGAACCAGTCTGTCTGGCTCTGTCTCACAGTTGAAAGCTGCTTCTGAATCTGTAACCCAGACTCCCCATCCCAGCCAGCTGATTACACTCCCTGACCATTGGGCCTGAAAAGAACAGGGCAAAGCAAAGGGGACACACTGCTCAGCGCAAGACCATCATCAGGAAAACAGTTCAATGAGAAATGTCCATCACCCTCAGAATAAGTCAGGGGTAGCTGCGGTTTTCTGTTGATAAAAGGACACATCATTCCTTTCTCATCATAGGGACCCCCTCCTCCCACCAGCTGCCAGTATTTTCGGTGACCTAACAGTAACTTATTATCTCAGAAAAGACCTAAGTCCTCCCATGAGTTATGGAGGAACATCTCTGGGGGGTCAGAGGCTAGGGAGCACTATGACAATAAATGAGTCCCAGAAAACTTTTTGTTCTCAGGCATGCAAAGGAAATGCAACAAGGTGTCTCCTTATACTAACATTTAGAGTGTGGACTCAGGGACCTCTCTGATTCCTTCCATCCTGACCTATTCTACAAGAGAATTTTATCAGTTACACCTCTCCTAGCAATGAACTGAGACTCCCATGGTCTACTTTTGGAGCTATCAGCATATTTTGATTTTAAAAAATCATAGTGTTTCTAATTCTCTTATTATCAGAACTTAGAGAAACATATTTCACAGTTGTTACGTTGTCTCAAGGATGGAAGTAGGAACACCCCCCACCTCTCCGCTTGCCTTACACTTTTGATGAGGCCGCAGTTGGAGACATGGCTGGAGATAGGAAGGGAAGGGGATAGAGAGACGGGCAAAGAAGTGGAGGGTACATCAGCATCCATTTTGAGGGCTCAAACAGAACTAGGGGACCTCCATGAAAATAGGGAGAAGTGTTGACCCCTCTTCCCTCTCTCTTTACCCCAGCCTTTACCTCCACTGATGACACACATCCCTCCTATTCTAAGGGTACAATTTTGGACTTAGTAGCGACTCAGCAAACAGATCCTTTAGTCTAAAGGACTAATTGATTCTACATTGTTCTTTACAGAATTTAATAGACAAGATTAAAAGAAGCCCAGAAAAAAATAGAAGGTACCGATACACAGCTGGCCAGAAAAATATTTGGTGTCTTTTTCATTGGCCTGCCTCTCACAATTATCAATAACCCTGACACTGTACATTGATTTTATAGTCTACAAAGTGCTTTCCCAAAGATTACCTTGGGCAATGATTTTAAGCATCCTTGGAAATAGAAAGAGGGGGTACATGGCCTTCATATTACAGCTGGGGAGGTAGAGATGTCATGAAGTCACTTACCTGAGAACATGCCCAAGATTATGGGACTCCAGGGCTAAAGACATCCTTTTTAATTATATCATGGCACCTTTGGATTTCAAAATTTGAATTTACACCAAACTGAATTTCTGTCCACAAATTCCTGTTACTGAATTCAGCTCTAAGATGGCCATTGAGCTCCTGCCACAATGATCTAAGCCTACTCACTTGCTGCTAGAGTTCTTTCCAAAAATGTAACCAATTTTACAGTCAAGAAATATTAAGCACAACTCCTCATTACTAACAAGGCACTCTTCTAAGCGCTGAAAGCTATACAAAGAAAAAGGATGGGGGCACCTGGGTGGCTCAGTCAGTTAAGCGTCCGACTTTGGCTCAGGTCATGATCTCACAGTTCGTGGGTTCGAGCCCCGCGTCAGGCTCTGTGCTGACAGCTTGGAGCCCGAAGCCTGCTTCTGATTCTGTGTCTCCCTCTCTCTCTGCCCCTCCCCTGCTCACGCTCTGTCTCTCTCTATCTCTCAAAAACAAATAAATGCAAAAGAAAATTTAAAAAGAAAGAAAGAAAAAGGATGCCCCTGCCTTAAAAATAAAAAAAGTTATCAAGAAGGCTAAGACTTGTGTGCCCAATAGTAAAATGTGAATAAATGTGAATCAAACTGTAGGAATGTCAAAATTCGGCTCCCCAATACCTAGTGAGTACATTCTCACTTTGTATTATAAAATCTACCTGAGCCTGTAAAAAAATAAATCCATTAAATACATATATAACCAAGAAAAAAATCTGAGGTATCATAAGCCCATATTTCAAGATATAGTACAAAGCTGTAGTAATCAAAACAATATGGTACCAGCATAAAAATGGGCACATGGATCAATGGAACAGAATAGAGAGCCCAGAAACAAACCCATACTTGTATGGTCAAGTAATCTACGACAAAGGAGACAAGAACATATGATGGGGAAAAGATAGCCTCTTCAACAAAAGGTACTGGGAAAACTGGACAGCTACATGCAAAAGAATGAAACTAAAGCATTCTCTTATACTATGCACAAAATAAACTCAAAATGGGTTACAGACCTAAATGTGAAATCTGAAACTATAAAACTCACAGAAGAAAACACAGGAAATAATTTCTGTAATACCAACTATAGAAATATTTTTCTGGATATATCTCCTGAGGCAAAGGAAACAAAAGCAGAAACAAACTATTGGGACTACATCAAAATAAAAAGCTTTTGCACAGCAAAGGAAACCATCAACAAAATGACAAGGTAACCTACTGCATGGGAGAAGACATTTTCAAATGATATCTCTGATAAGGGGTTAATATCTAAAAGAATCTAAATCTAATATCTAATATCTAAATATCTATCAAGAATGTATACAACTCAACACCCAAAAGAATAAATAATCCAGTTAAAAAATGGGCAGAGGACCTGAGTAGACATATTTCCAAAGAAGACATACAGATGGCCAACAGACACATGAAAAGATGCTCAATAGCACTAATCATGAGGGAAATGAAATCAAAACCATGATGAGATACACATGTCAGAATGGTTCATATGAAAAACCACAAGAGTAACCGATGTTGGTGAGGACGTGGAGAAAAAGGAATCCTTATGCAGTGTTGGTGGGAATGTAAGCTTGTGCAGCCACTGTGAAAAACAGTATTGAGCATCCTCAAAAAATTAAAAATAGAATTACCATAGGATCCAGTAATTCCATGACTGGGTATTTATCCAAAGAAAACAGAAACACTAATTTGAAAAGATACATGCACCCCTATGTTTATTGTGGCATCATTTACAACAGCCAACATATGGAAGCAACCCAAATGTCCATCAATAGATGAATGGATAAAGATGTGCTATATAAATGCAATGGAATATTACTCAGCCATAAAAAAGAATGAGATCTCAACATTTGCAACAACAGGGTATAATGCTAAGTAAAATAAGTCAGAGAAAGTCAAACACCATATAATTTCAGTCATGTGGCACTTAAAAAACAAAACAAATAAACAAAGAACAAAAAGAGACAAACAAACAAACAAAAAACCCAGACTCTCAAATACGGAGAGCAAACTGGTGGTTGCTAGAGGGGAGGTAGGTGGGGAGATGGGTGAAATTGGTGAAGGGGATTAAGAGCACACCTATCCTGATGAGCACTGGCAAGTGTATCGAATATTTGGATCCTTATATTGTACACCTGAAACTAACACGACAGTGCCTGTTAATTATACTTCCAAAAAGTAAATATAAAAACTGGTACACAGCACTCAAATAATAGGTGAGAAAGCATATCGGAATTTATACAATGCTTATGCATATCATAAAACAGCTAATTTTTTACTGAGCACTTATTTTGTGCCAAGAACCTATGTGTTTTACAGTATTTTAATGCTCATAACAAATTATGAGTAAGGTACTATAATTATTTCTACTTTATAGATGATAAAACAAAGGCATAGATATACTAAGTCTCTTGTCCAAGACAACAGTTTAAATCCACACGGTCTGGTTCCTGAGACTGTGCTCTTAAGAGTACAAGATGCATTACTGCATTTAATACTGATACTAACCTTCTGAGAGAGGCATTATTATGCCTTATTTTGTAAATAAGGGCACTGAAGTTTGGAGAAGTTGGTGTACTTGACCAAGAAATAACACAGAGACAGTAAGCTTAGGAGCTGGGAAGATTCTCCAAATCCAGTGATTCAATGACTATTCAACCCCAGGACACAAGGCCTAATTGCCCTGGCTGCAGAGGAGTTATTTTATGATTAACTAGAATATTTTCTTTTCTATGTATTTCTTGACAGTGGAAAATTCACATTATACCTACTATTTTTCAGATTATTCTAAGGAAGAATTAATGAGGGTATTCCTCTCACTCAGAAATCAGATTCTCACATGAAAGTACATTTTTAAAAGCTTCCAAATGAAAAAAGAACTGTGAAATGTTTAACCTAAATGTCAGTACATTGAAACTCACAGCTAGTAAATATAATCAGGAGGGCATTTTGCAGATTAGTGTGCAATATTCATCACTGTAAAGTGAGATTAGAAAATTGTACAGTAATCGTTTCGTAAAGATTGCCTGGTTATCATAAGCACTAATTACACGGGATATGTGGAATTATGAGCAATCACTTTGTCTCTATATGAATGTATAAGTGTGAGCATCAGGGAAATCATCAATTCTTGAGAGAAAAAGATTAGAGAAAATCCAGCATCTGTGTGAAAATACTCCTAAGAAAGACATTTGTCATATATCCATCAGAGCAGCCAAGTAATCCCCTACTAGGCACAACATTATTGTGTAACTTGTGCTGGTCTGCTCTGCTCTGCAGCTGGGAAGGCTTTAGTTGGAAAGAGAGAGTGGAAGTGACTGCTTGAAATATTGGATTAGTTAATGGACAACCTGGTCGGCTTCAGATGGGAGTAGAAAGATTAATTATAGAAGTACCTGAAATAGTCTAACTCACAAGTACTTCGTGTGTGTGTGTGTGTGTGTGTGTGTGTGTGTGTGTGTGTGTGTGTATTTATGTATTTTGAGATGGAAAGAGAGAGAGACCGGGGAGGGGAAGAGAGACAGGGAGAGAGAGAAACCCAAGCAGGCTCTGTGCTGTCAGCACAGGGCCCCTCACGGGGCTTGAACTCACGAACTGCGAGATCATGACCCAAGCCGAAATCAAGAGTCAGATGCTTAACAGACTAAGCCACCCAGGTGCCCCAAATTCACAAGGACTTTCATTAGAGAGCAAGGCCCCATATGGATCAAGAGCTGAATGGCCATAAGAAAACAGGAGTCTCAGGCTGGCATCTGGCTTCCTCATCCGAGAAAGAACCATGAAGCCTCCTTCCTGTCCTTTCCTGCTGGATTTAATTGCATTGCTTCAGGAACTAGAGGAACCTGGGGCAGCGTGGATGTGGAAAGCTGGTGAAATCAGACTTGTGTGGTACCCCACTTCATTCCTTTATTTTTTGTTTGTTTTTTAGTGAGAGAGAACATGGCAGGGAGAGGGGCAGAGGAAAGAGAGCAACTTTCTTTTTTCTTAAATTTTTTAACGTTTATTTATTTTTGAGAGAGAGAGAGAGAGAGAGAGAGAGAGAGAGAGAGAGAATCATGAATGGGGAAGGGGCAGGGAGAGAGGGAGACACAGAATCTGAAGCAGGCTCCAGGCTCTGAGCTGTCAGCACAGAGCCTGACACGGGGCTCGAACTCATGAACCATGAGATCATGACCTCAGCTGAAGTTGGATGCTTAACCGACAGAGCCACTCAGGCACCCCGGGAGAGAGAGCATCTTAAGTAGGCTTAATGCCTGGTGTGGATCCTGATGTGGGGCTCGATCCTACAATTCTGGGACCATGACCTGAGCTGAAATCAAGAGTCAGATGCTCAACTGAACTGAGCCAACCAGGCACCACCTCCCACCCCAACTTCACTCCTTTGTGAGCATTAAAATTTCTCCTGTTTGATATTCCAACTGTTCCTTTTTAATAATTAGCACTAAAATCCCTAAAGTGGAAGGAGGTCATTTTTGCTCATCTTTGGGAGCAACTGGGAGGGAGAGAGGGAGAGGATAGCCCAAACCACAGCAGTCTTAGGGGAAGAAAACCACACTGGATAGAAGGGATGATGGAAGCTTTAAATGTTAAGAAGAAAACACTTTTAGTTTCTGGACATTATGAAGGAGGAAGGAAGAAGGGTAAGCTAATTGCATCTAAGTGAAGGCCTGAAGGCTGATCAACGGGTACCAAGCAGCCATGCTGGGTGCTGCGGACACAGTGAATACTATAGGTGGGGACCATGTCTTCAGAGATCTGTCTAAGGACACAGGGCACTAAAGAGAGAAGGTTTAGGAAATACCAGAATGTGCTCATTGGACTACTAATGTTTCTTACTGCTCTGATTTTCTTCCTTACCTTCATCCCTTTTGCTCAAAAATGTTTATTTATTTTTTGAGAGAGAGAGAGGCAGAGAGAGAGAGAGAGAGAAAGAGAGAGAGAATCCCAAGCAGGCTCTGCGGTGTCAGCGTGGAGCCCAACACAGGGCTTGAACTCACAAACTGCAAGATCATAACCTGAGCAGAAACCAAGAGCTGGACGCTTGATCCACTGAGCCACTCAGGTGGCCTGCCGTTACCCCTTTCTAATCTCCAGGTTTTGGCATTTGGGGCACTGCTGCAGTTCGGGAACTGTGTAGCACCCAGATAGCTTTCAGAGACACAACAAACACACCCAAGTGCAGAAAAGGCAAGTTTCTCCGGGGCCTTGGCTCTTTGATTGCTTCTTAACGTACCCAGGTGACCAGGACCATCTTTACCCCTGACACTTGGTCCAGAATCTCCTATGGCCAATTGTGAGGCATATTAATTAAGGGAAAAGGGCCAGATGCATCACAGTATATACAGGAGCTAACATTTAAATTAAAAAAAAAAAGCACATGGTCCAGCTTTCTTGGGAAGGAGGCATCCAGAATCACTCTTGCTTTGGAAGGGGAGAGGGTGGCTACAGACAGGGATGGGGCTGAAGGAAGGATTTTATCACTTGTGCTTCTTTACTTTTGACATTTTTACCATATGAAGACATAACAAATTTTTAAAAAGTCAAATCCCTACTCATTATGTTTCCAAAAGGCCACTTCCTCCTTCTCTCAATGAACAACCCTCACTCTGAGATGCTGATCCGGTTAAAATAATTACCGGGTCTGTGTAAATTATCCATAAACATGAAAGTCTTGCGGGTCTTATACATATTTTCAAAAAAAAAAAAAAAAAAAAACAACCCGATATCTGTGGAATGTGAGAGTACCAAAGAGAAGTTTTGAATAGGGAGGATTCAAATACTCTGGAAGCTTTCCATGCCAGAGTCATACAGATCTGGTTGAATCCTAGTTATTTCACTCTTATAGACTGTGACTGGAAGCATTTGTTAAGCTTTCTGAGACTTAGTTTTAATCTCAAAAAGCAGGGTTTATAACAACGACCTCATGGGACTTTAGCCAGAATAAATGACAGCTCTCTGCACAATGCCTGGCACACGGTAGGTGTTTAGCACTGGTGCGTTTCCTCTTTTGCTTCCGTGCCTTTATTTTCCCAAACCAGACTGAGGAGACGAAACCAAGTAGCATCAGTAGTGCACGGATATACAGTTCCACACCTATTTTCTTTCATTCTTGTGAATGGCTTTGCAAGAGATTCCCAGTTGATAGGAGAGGCGATGGGGCACAGATAGCAAGCATAGTGTTTTCCCTATTAGTTCAAGTCAGTATATTTCACGGAGCGTCCATGGTATGCTCAGCATTGTAAGTGTTGGGAACGTAGCAGGGAGAGCACTGTGGTTTTAAATAAGGTGGTCAGCTAAGGGCTCACTGATCAGGAGACATTTAGAAAAAAACCTGAAGGAGGTGAGAGAGGGAGCCGTTGCATCTGACATTGGAAAGGCAAGGTCTTAACGATTCATCAGGAATTCTTTGAGTCATCTTTGTAATATATACACATAAAGTTGCTAACCGCAAACTCCTGATTTCAAATCATGCAATAATATAGTCACATATGAGCACTGGAATCTGGAGTCTCCAAACTCTCTGGCACATGAGCCAAAGGCCTCAAAATGTTTCTCTCACCTCTACTTGCTAGGAGCCTTTCCAGTGGTAGCCTAAACAGTATCATCGTTACTGGAATTCTCCCAAGCTTCTAAGTTCTAGCCTGAAACTTTTCTGTTGTAGAATTCTAAAATCATTGCGGGGGGGGGGATCCCCTGCAGTACTGTAAGAGAATTCTCTGGCATTGGAGAAAATACTATAACCAACATTCATGAGGGGTAGTCAATATTAGCTTCAGGACTTGTAGTGATGGTGAGATTGCTACTTCTGAGGGTGGCTCATTCTCTTCTCTGTTTCAATCACAAGAAATATCTATTTTAAAAAAAATTCTCTGTAATGTCTTTTACTTATTTTTGATGGAGAGAGAGACAGTGTGAACAGGGGAGGGGCAGAGAGAGGGAGACACAGAAACCAAAGCAGGCTTCAGGCTCAGAGCTGTCAGCACGAAGTCTGGTGCGGGCTGGAATTCACCAACTGGAAGATCACGACCTGAGCCAACGGACTGAGCCACCCAGGTGCCCCAAGAAATATCTTTTTGAATAAAAATCTGTTTTATCTTTAAATCTTGATTCTTGCTAATTAGTTAAATAATGAGTCCTTCACCTTATAGCTGTATTTATCGAATGTCTTCTATGTTGAGTGTTGAGGGCAGGTTTTTTTTTTTTTTTTAAACTTTTTTTTTTTTTTCAACGTTTATTTTTTTTGGGACAGAGAGAGACAGAGCATGAACAGAGGAGGGGCAGAGAGAGAGGGAGACACAGAATCGGAAACAGTCTCCAGGCTCTGAGCCATCAGCCCAGAGCCTGACGCGGGGCTCGAACTCACGGACCGCGAGATCGTGACCTGGCTGAAGTCGGACGCTTAACCGACTGTGCCACCCAGGCGCCCCTAGGTTTTTTTTTTTTTTTTTTTAAATGAAGTGTAAGGCAATTAAGTATGAAGACAGATCTTGGCCTCAACAAGCCTGAACTCCATTCAGACATCAAGAACATATGCCTGCTTCCTCCTCCACATGGCTATCTATGAAATATATGTCTGTTTCCTCCTCCCAATAGCTGTTAATAAAATATTCAAGACAATGATCACGTTTCTTCCAAGTTTTTTCTCTTGTTGCTAGAAATGTCTCTAGAGTCGTCAACCATTCTGATTATTATCAACATTAAACTGATATAAAAGAAACTCCCAAAAAGTAGGCAGAATAAAATATGAGAAATTAGAATTCAGAAATAATTCTCTTGATACTAACTTGCTATAGATGTTAAGCTTAATAGAGTATGCTTTCTATATAAAGCTATTTTTAAAGTTTATTTATTTTGAGAGAGAGAGAGAGAGAGAGAGCGAGCGAGCACATATGAGTGAGAAAGGGTCAGAGAGAGAATCCCAAGCAGGCTCCATGCTGTCAGCACAGAGCCCAAAGCAGGGCTTGATCTCACAAACCATGAGATTGAGATCATGACATGAGCTGAAATCAAGAGTTGGATGCTTAACTGGCTGAGCCACACAGGCACCCCAAAACTACTTCTTAACATTTTTTTAGAGGGGGGGGAAGGGCAGAGGGAAAGAGAGAGAAAATCTTAATCAGGGTCCACCACTTAGCATGAAGCCTGATGTGGGGCTCGATCTCTTGACCCTAGGATCATGACCTGAGCCAAAATCAAGAGTTGGACACTCAACTGACTGAGCTACCCAGGTGCTCCAGCATACTTTTTATATAGACATCTGAAGCAATATTACAAGTCTTACAGTAAATTTAATATTGTGACTATCTAGCATTTCCTTATTTAAACAGCGGCAATTTGGGTATTTATGTTTTTTATAGGACAATAGAGAGAGGTTGATATTGACACTCGTACACAGTTTATTGACTGGGGCCCTGGTATCAAAGACATGACTGGAATGTGTCAGTGTAAGTGCAGGCAGGTCATATGGATGGAGGCAAGAAGGCTTTCTTCAAAGGAAGAGCTGCAATGTACTTGAATGTATCTAACTTAAAAAATGGATAGATTTTTTTTCTAGACCTAGAACTTTCAAATGCAGAAGAGATGGACAATTCAACACTTCTGGAAATAATATGGAAAAAAATACTGACTTAGATCTTATAACACCTGGTACCCAATAATAAAATTAAATCCAGGAAAGAAAAGGCTCTACAAAAAAGTATGACTTTTCTTCTACTTTAAGTGGCTCCAAAAACGTAGTTAAAATAACTTTGCGACCAAGATCAAATAACAGACCATCGGTTGAATAGAGGGGAATTTTAAAGTGTCCCAGCAACAACAAACAAGAGGTTCTAACTATTTTTAAAAACACTTAAAATTTTTTTTTACTTTAAACTTATGTATGCATGTATTTATTATTGAAATATAATGGACATATACCATTGTATAGGTTTAAGGTGTGCAATGTGTTGGTTTGAAAAAACACAGATAATTAACCTGTTTTACTTTATGTTGGAAGTTTTAAACTATTCATATTTTCTAGTCAATTACCGTCAATATTTTTTGTTTCTTCTCATGCAAATTCACCTCCCATTCAAGACTCTCTAATGTATAAATAATCAGGGCAAGATGTCTCTTTCTGTTATTGTTTTCAGGTTTTGGGTTTTATCTTCTGATGTTTCCACAAAAACACCAAATAAGAACTACATTGTTTTATTTTTGGACATTTGTATTTTAGGAAGAGAAGAAATAAAAAGTCTTCTAGTAACATAGAATAAGTATTTCTACTGTAATGCAATACATGTATCCATAAAAAAATAACCCTCATTTTCTGCAAAATCACACACTATAAAAACGGAACTTATGAGAAAAATCAGTAAGGAGAGATCACTTCAAACGTATGGAACTTTACAACCAGAATACAAACAAAAGTAATAATTGGTACCCAGGGAGATAACTTGGATTGCCCAGGCAAGCAGCTCAGCATGGATGGAGATTGCTACAGTGAGGGCTATAAAAACAAAACAAAATACACCCCCACCAAAACCCTAACAAAGTAGAGTGGAAGTGCAGGCTACACAGTAAAGGAAGTTGACTGGTGGGAGCCCAAACAAGGGATAGAATTGGGGTCCTCAGTCGGTTGGGTTGCTAGGAAGTTGGGCACTAGAGTCAGAAACTGCTGTAAAGTAGGGGCTGCACATGTACAATGCCGGGCTGCATCACTCTGTGCAGGAAGCACTGAACTGGGGATTTTTTTTTTAAGTTTACTTATTTATTTTGAGAGAGAGAGACAGAACAAGTGGGGGAGGGACAGAAAGAGGAAAGAGAGAATCCCAAGCAGGCTCCATGTTGTCAGTGCAGAGCCCAATGTGGGGCTGGAACCCACAAACCGTGAGATCATGACCTGGGCCAAAATCAAGAGTTGGATGCTTAACCTACTGAACCACCCAGGCACCCCTGAGCTGAGAATTTTTCATTTCTTTCTTACAGAAAGTCATTCTACTCCAGGAAGATGGCTTCCCTAGCCAAGAATAATCCATATAGAAACCAAATGACTTCTGCATATACAAGTATTTCTTTGTATATCGATCTCATACCAACTAATTCTCATTGCAGGATCAGGTGTTTGTGTGTTATAGCAGAAGAGATTATATTTAAAAAAATACTCCTAGAAAAAAATCTGATGAACAGATAATCATAAGAAAGCTAAAACTAACATGATGAGTGTGGAATTTGAAAGGCACATGTCTTTAGTAAATTCATGCTTTTATTTCTAAACACAATTATTGTTGAAATACTAATAATATATAAAACTAAACCAAGAAAGAATATGAATTTGTTTCCACTTTAATTCAGAAAGAACATAAACTGCAATCTATGTTACCACAGAGGTGAATGCTAGCTGGGAAAAAGGAAGATGTATTTTAGAACCAGAATGCACATGCTAACAGTGGCTCATTCGCTGATCTTAATGATGTTGGAAACTAATATAGTAACTATCACTAGAACTAAAAATCAGAGGCTCCAAAGTAAGATGGAAACCAGTGTCCATAGCCCAAACATGCTATCATAACCCGGTATTGACCACACCCTACACAATAAATTATGGCCTTTTGTAAAAAGTAAGTCAAATTGCCTCCATATATACATAAATAAAAAGATTATGGATATTTAGGAATCACAATATGTCAAAAATATGTTGTTGAAAATTGTATCAAATACCATTTGAGTAGTTATCATGTATAAGGTGCTGTAATTTTTTTGCATATATTAAAACTAACACCCACAATAACCTCACAGATTTTGTTATTATGTTCATTTTACAAATAAAAAAAACTTAAGTTCAAAAGTTTAATTAGACTTTCATTTCTGTCCAAAATGGAGCAGGGATCAGATTTGCCTTCCCATTTGAAACAACTGAAAAAGTAGATAAAATACACAGAAACAATAGTTTTCAAGACATTGGATATAAATCCAAGACATTGGATATATATTAATATATATTAACCATCATACATTTAATATATATATGTTAATCACATATACATATGATTATGTATACATACATGTATACATATGTATGATATGTATATATCCTATGGGTCCTATTTCTCTGACTGATACAGATTTTGGTACCAGAAAGTATGCTGCTATTCTAACAAATATCTAAAAGTGTAGCAATGGCTTTGGAATTGGATAAAGGATAAATGCTATAAGAATCTTGAAGCATATGATAGAAAATGTGTAAGTTGCCTTAAGAGATGGTTGGTACACGTATAGCCATTAAAGATGATTTTGATCAAAGTTCAGATGAATGTGAGGAGTGTGGTAGAGAAAGCTTCTATCATCTCTGAGAATACATACATTATCAACAAAATATTGGCGACCATTTGAACGTTAAGGAGGGTCCTGGTGACGTCTCAGAAGGAAATGAGGAACATCTTACTAGAAACTGAAAGGTGATCTTTGTTATAAAGTGGCAGAAAATATAGCAGAATTAGGCGCTATATTGGCTGAAAAGTAGAACTTGTAAGAGATGAATTTGCATATTTAGTTGGGGAGATTTCCAAGAAAAGTGTGTTAGGTGAAGACTGATTTCCCTTTATTGCTTGTAAAAATATCTAAAAATGTGCAGGTCACTTTGGAATTAGGTAATAGGAAGAGGCTGGAAGAGTTCTGAGGTACATTATAGAAAAAGTTTGGATTGCCTTGAAGAGAAAGTTGGTAGAAATATAGATGCGAATGATGATTCTGTGAAGGATCAGAAAGAAGTGTGGGGAGCTGCAGAGGAAGCTTCCATTGTCTTAGAGAATACATATATATTGCCGTGAACAGAATGTTGCTAGAAATGCGAATGCTAGAGGTAATTCTGGTGTGATCTCAGAAATGAAGAAGATATTTTTGGACATGGGAGGAAAGGTATTCCTTGTTATGAAGTGGCAGAAATCTTGGCAGAGCTGTGTTCTAGTGATGGGTGGGAGGTAGAACTTGTAACCAGTGAACTGGGGTATTTAGCTGAAGGAATTTCCAAGCACCCTGTGGAAAGCGTGGCCTGGTTTCTCCTTGTTGCTTTTAGTAAAATAGTAGATATAGAAAATATTATGTGATCTATAAAAAAGCTCCTGGAACTAATGAGTGTGTTCAGCAAATCTGCACCAATAGCAGAAAAAGCATGTAATACTTGGGGTAATTCTGACAATATATGTGCAAGACCTATATGTGAAAAAATTTAAAAAAATACTGTTGAAAGAAGTTTTTAAAAAAACAACATCAACCGAGAAATAAAACTCAACATTAACTTGTTAATTCTCTTCAACTTGATCTTTAGATTCAACAGAATCCCAATCAAAATCCGAGCAGACTTGTTGGTATAAATTGACAAGCTGATTGTAAATGTCTTCTGAAAACAACAGAGGACCTAAAAGTGCCAACACAATTTTTAAAAGAACAATGTTGGAGAAATTACTTTCTTTACTTGACTCCAAGACTTATAATAAAGCTAAGGTAATCATATCAGTGTGGTATTGGCATAAATATAAGTAAACAGATCTGTGGAACAGAAAAGAGATACCAAAAATCGACCCATACATAAATAGTCAATTGATTTTTAACAGAGATGCAAAGGTAATTCAGTAGAGAAAAGATCATTTTTTCACAAAAGAAGGTAGAATGACCCAAGAGCCATATGCAAAAAAACAAAACAATAAAACCCTTGATCTATATCTTGCATCATATATAAAAATTAACCAAAATGGAAGACAGACATAAAGGCAAAACCTAAAGCATAACATTGTCTAGAAAAAAAAAAGAAGAAAAGATAAAATCCTTGTTATCTTGGTTAGGCAAAGTTTTCTTAGATACAACAGCAGAAGAGAAATGGAAAGAAAAAAACCGAAAAGCTTGACTTCATCAAATTTAACATCTTTTTTGCAAAAAATAAAATAAAATGAAATAAACAGTCAAGGGAATGAAAAAGTAAACCACTGAATGGCAGAAAATGTATGTAAGTCACATATCTGATAAAGAACTTACATCCAGAATATATATATTTATTGAGTTGCAAAGTTAGCAACTCAATAATAAAAAAGAACAACTTGATTAATAAATGGGCAAAACATTTGCATAGTCATTTTACCAAAGAACATATCCATATGCAGATAAGCATATGGAGAGATGCTCAACATCGTTAGTCACCAGGGAAATGCAAATTAAAACCACAATGAGAAGCCACTATGCACAAATTAGAATGTCAAAATCCAAGTGACTGACCATACCAAGAGTTGGCAAGGATGTGAATTTCCTAGAATTCTTGTCTGCTGCTGTTGGGAATATAAAATAATTCAATACCTTGGGAAGTAGTTTGGCAATAGCTTAAAATGTTGCACATCCATCTACCACATGACCCAGTCCCGGCTCCACCACTAACCAGTTGTTTAATCTGAGACAAGTAAACGGGTGGCATATGTTAGCTATCATTATTGTTAACAACGAGATGTCCTACACTATTTCATAAGCTCACCCAGGCTGTATTACTCACACACCTTAATACAGGAGCTTGTACACACAGGAGGGAAAAGAGAAGAAGGTCTGTACTATTTAGGAAGTATGTGTGGAAAGGAGGACCAGGTTACCAGAGGTAGAAACAAATATTCCTTAAACTTTTTTTTTTTTCTGAGAGTGACAGTAATTGTAGAGCTCATACTTGATAGCCATTCTCTTCATCACTGATTATATACCATCTTCAACTTTGTTGTTAGCCTGACCATATTTCTTTTTGTGAGCCACTTTAGGGCTCACGCACAACAAAGGAGAGCAGGGCAGAAACAAGGATCTTCTCAGTGTTATGTCACTCAGTAAAAACGGCACTTTTGTTCTTTTGTCCAACACTGGGACAAATGGAATAAGCTAAATCTCTCGATCTTGTGGGAAGACCAACCTGAGGTCAGGCTTTATGAAGAAGGGGAGGAAGGAGGAGAAAGAAGAGAAGGAAGGAAGCTCAGCGATGTCCCATTAAGCTTGGTCTCTGGGAATCGACCATAAGGTAAAGGATATGTGATCCTTGAGGAGGATTTGGAATGTTTTCTTGGTAACTCACTCTGCAAAAACACCCCCAAATTCCACAAGAAGGAAAAGACGGAAACAGGAGAACTTTCCACAGCCCCAGATCTACTTTTTAGGTTGCTGTCAAGGATGAGGCAAGATCTCACGGGACCTGCAAAATGTGGTTTATGTCAGAGTCCTTTTTTTGTGTGTCTGTGTGCCTGTCTCAAGTGACTAAAGGTTAGAGGCACAGAAGATACAGATAAAACATGGCCTACGTGATACAAAGGAGTAGGTAGATATGGGAAAGGAGACTGGGGGAGATATGTAGCAGGAAAGAACTGCAAGAAGTTCAAGAATATTGGGGGAACATTCTATCCCCTGGTTTACAACCAGCTGCTCAGCAAAGAGATACGAAGCATGCTGTAGCTCCATTTTCACTAAAACTATTGCCACACAATGTACATAGATAAAAGCAGGAGCACACGGTTTATTCCGGGCTCTTATTAATTGATCGCTATGTGATCAATTTACCAAATTGAAAAAAAAAAAACAAAAAACAAAGTAGGAAAACAGAAGCTGGTAGGGTGAGCCAGGAGAAATAAAAGAGATTTGGAAATATTAAAGGACGTAGGATAACAACTAAAGGAAGAGGACCGAGTGGCTGGCAGGAATGGTAAACGAATTCGATAAAGGAAATGAGGATGGTTAACATATCTGATATTGGGGGCCAAGTTTCAGTTGAGGCTCAGAGTAAAGAATGGTTTTCTCTCTGGGGGACAGGAAACTGCACCTTTAAATAAAACAGTCTCATACCTCATCTGAGGGAGATGATATCTACGGCATGAGGGAGGGGAATACCATACCAGACCAAGCATAAGAGAGGAAAAGTAGAAGTATACAGTTAAAAAGACAAAACAAACAAACAAACAAACAACAACAACAACAAAGACAGAACAAAATAGCTCCTGAGCTCTAAGGTGTGTGGTCAGGGAAAATTACCATGTTTCCCAAAAATGTCTGCAAGGACTCTCAATAAAAACAACCAGTAATGAAGGAGTCAGAGTGAAGGGAGCATCATGTCATGGGGGCACCTACTTTACAATCTCCAGACCCCTGGGGCTCTCTCTCAGTCTCTCCACACAAGCCTCCTTCTGGACTTTAACCGCAAATACTTGCTGATGGACTGGTTTCCCGTAAAAGCTGATCCTTTGTTTGCTTTAATTAAAAGATTTTTACTTAAGACTCATTTTATCACTCTCAAATCACTGAAAACATGATGAGGTCAAGAACGAAATAACAAAACAACACTGAAACATTAACAGGGAAAAACGTGTTATCGAATCTATATTACCAAGGAGATCCTAAAAATTCCTTCTGCTTGGTAACATTCAAAAGGAAAGAAATAACTAGAATAAAGATAGAGGAATATTTCATAGAAAATGGGGATTAAAGTCTAAGGCAATTAAAAGTACTTTTGTAAATAAATTGATGATGACGTATAAAATAAATTAAATTTGACATTAAAATACATCAACAAAAACTCCTTTATGTAAATAAACAGGGGAGAGAAGAGAGAGCCATGTATTAGATTTCTCAAATTGAATAGAACATTCAAGAAGTTACTGCTATGACATGCATTTACTCATTTCATGTCGATGAACTATATGCCTCAGTTCTCACTATTATGGAATGTAAGAATCTTTAAAAGTTCACCTTTGCTTGTAAACGTTTTTTTTAAAAAAAGGCTTTACTAAATTAAAGCCATTTAAGAGTAAGAATGCGATGCCAGTTTCAAGCTGCTGTCAGGGGACAGATTTACAAGGACTCATAAAGTCATCATTCAGTTATACGCGGTCCTCTTATTTTCGGCACCTAATAATAATGCTGCAGGCTGCCACCTTCAAACTGGAGGCCATTCGCCCCAACTTCACTAATCGTTATTTAAATTTTTTTTCCAGTGAACCATCTCACTTCTATCATTAACATAATGTTTTATTAAAGTGGCTCTTGGCAGTAAAGATCCGACAGTTCTCTTCTTTTATACACTGTGGCTGTTTTTCAAGTTTTATACTTCCTAATGATCTGTGATCTGTGTCTTGACAGCCACAAATTCTGTTCGCATTTTTAAACGACTATTTTAAGTTGACCAAATCATCTTTAAGCTTGAGAAATTATGCCTAAAATATCAGCAACTGAATCTCTCCCTTTCTTATTCCGTAGGCTGTTGTTTTTTGTCAATTCAAAAAGAATATGCATACACACATGCCCACAAAGCTTATTTATTTATTTTAACCAGTGGCATACTTTAGAATTTTAGTCAATAGAGATCCTGAGTGTGTGTGTGTGTGTGTGTGTGTGTGTGTGTGTGTATAAAATCTATAATACTGGGGAAGATGTAACAACAAAAAACACAGTTTTATTTCAAATATTTGATATTTTGTAGTAGTTGTCAGAACATTCTAGTAACGTATTTACAATTGATTTAAGGGAGTGTTGAATTCTCAATTTTTAAAAATTCGACGATTTATTTAGCACGTACGAAGTTCCAGTGACTGCATTAGATACCGTAATACAAAGAGAACAGGATAAATACAGCCCTGCCCTTTAGTGGCTTCTCCTATAGGAAAGGAACTGGACAGATGAGCAGCCATTGACCCCATTGTATGGTCAGTACCGTGATAGAGGAAGAGAGCATCATGGCAACAGGTAGGAGAGTGTATCATTTAAAGCTACAAGGTCAGGGAAGGTTCTGTAAGAAGAGGACTGTCACCTACAATGAAATTCCAGGGATGGAGAGGAATTATTTGAAGGAAGTGACGGCAGAAAAGTATTTCTGGAGTCAGGGACACGAGAGACCTTGAGGGAGCACAGCATCATCAAGGATGCAGCCTGGAGTGGGGAAGGGGGTGGAGGATAGGGGGAAAAGCAGTGAAGAACAGGAACGGAAGAAAAGCCATGTCTGTATCAGGAGTACTTTGTAAGAAGTGCCCATGCAACAATATCATTCTGAATGCAGAGAAAGAATTGAAAGGGCGGAAGCCCAGAAAGACAGACACCAATTAGGTAGAGGTTTCAGAAAGTCAGGTGATAAATGGCGATGGTCTGAATGAGGGTAATGCAACAGAGACATAAAGAAATGCAGATTCAAGAGATAATAGGAGATAGAATCACCAAGGCTTGGGGATTGATCTTTCAGTTGGCAAGGGACATAAAGAGGAGACAGTTAGCAGATACTCAGAAAGGTATGCAGAAGGGAGCCTATGACACTTCAGTCAAATCTTTGAGTATCTTTTCAGTATGTATAAATTCTCAAAGACCAGTGACTAGGTCTCCCACAGGTTGAACTCAGTTTGACAAATATCAATATTTACTTTAATCTTTGTAGAGTAAAATTTTTTTATCATCTCAACTGACAGTCTTCTTTGCAGGGAAATATTACAAGCAAAGCATGCCAAGCATTAAAAAGAATCACAATTGTCCCTTAGAGTTTGTGGAAATGGCATTTGGTCTGGTTCCCTGCATTTCGCTTGGGACGTGTGGCTCTTCGATACACAGTGGGAGGGGCAGGAAAGACTAAGGATGCGCTGGGCAGACATTTTAGGACAATTCCGTAATAGAATGAGATTATTGATTTCAACCATGATAAATAAAATGCCTTTTATATTTTTGATCACTAAATGAACATGGTTGAGTTCAGGAAGGTCAACATGTGGCTATTTCCTAACATAAATTTTAAAAGTGTGCAGGATTAGGTTGCCCTAATATGAGGGAAGGCCCATAAACATTTGTTATTTCCCAGAAGCCAGACGGGTACATTTAAAATTAGAGGAAATTCCATCTGCAATGTTCCTTTTTCCCTAACACAAAACTCACTTCTATTTCCCAAAAAGAAAACTTTGTCTTTATTTTTTTTACTTTTATTTTTATTATTACTAATTTATCACCTAAAGGTCCTTATGAGAAAAGGCAGAAAATAGAATCGTGAGAAAAAAACCCACTAACACTGAAATAGTACTCTGAGAAATGAAGCATTCTGGTGGGAGAAAGACATTCTTGCCATCAGCAGCCAAACGGAGAAGCTGAAAAGCCTCAAAAGTAAGACATGTACCCTCTTCCAGTCAGGTTGTCTCCAGGTCAGGGAGCAGAGCCTAAGGAGACGACTCCAACTCTATGACCATATCCCTCCTTGATGTCATTGTAGCCGCTTGGAAGATGTGGGCACATTCATTAATTCAGCAAGCACTTATTAGACACCTGCGGAGGCTCAGACATAATTATAGGCTACAGGAATGTGACAGATTCAAAATCTCTACATTCAAAGTTTTGCAAATAAGTTAGGGATGAAAGACACAGAATAGAGACTATAGTCAGTGATATTGTCGTAGCGTTATACAGTGACAGATGGTAGCTATGCTTGTGGGGAGCACAGCATAATGTATAGAGAAGCTGAATCACTATGTTATCTATCGGAAACTAATATAAGACCGTGTGTCAGCTGTAGTTCAATTGAAACAACTAATTAATTTAAAAAATAAATACCGCTTAGTAATAATCAGTGACACATTCTCTCTTGGATTTGAATCAATACTAAGAAAGCGATTAGATCAGATTTTTGTCTAATAACCTAATTACTTATGACAACACAGAGCCTTTTCAAATATACTCTATTCACTTATATAGGTAATGTTCACACCCCTTGAAAGTTCTGCAACTTACTCTAAGGGATAAGAGTTGCCAAATTTACACGGTTGAAGATACCATGGCAAATACATCTGAAGGAACATTGGTATAGGTAGTGCTTGCTGGCTGAGGCTAACGAGAATTCTGATTAAGGACTTCATTTCATATTGCTCACTGGCTAGTCATGCCTTTCTTCTCCCAGGTCTGCTGGGCATTAAAATCTTCATCTCTTGGGGGCATCTGGGTGGCTCAGTTGGTTAAGCATCTGATTCTTTTTTTTTTTTTTTTTTCAACGTTTATTTATTTTTGGGACAGAGAGAGACAGAGCATGAACGGGGGAGGGGCAGAGAGAGAGGGAGACACAGAATCGGAAACAGGCTCCAGGCTCTGAGCAGTCAGCACAGAGCCCGACGCGGGGCTCGAACTCACGGACCGCGAGATCGTGACCTGGCTGAAGTCGGACGCTTAACCGACTGCGCCACCCAGGCGCCCCAGCATCTGATTCTTGATCTCAGCGCAGGTAATGATTTCACAGTTAGTGAGATCGATCCCCATAGCCGCACTGAGAGTGTGGAACTTGCTTGGGATTCTCTCTCTCTCTCAAATAAATAAATAAACAATAGGAAAAAATAAAATCCTCATCTGGAGGTCTTTTTCTCCCTCAAGGGACTGAATCACAACCAACTTGGGGAGACAGGTGGCTTTCTAATCCCTGCTCAATGTGGATGCAAATAATAAGGGCTGTCACCAAGGCTAACAGCTGCTGCTTCAGCATGAGTGGTGACCTCAGTCTCCCCCTCTCCACTTTTATTTCAGTTCACACAGACCTGAGAGGAGACGTGTTGAGACTCAGAAAGTTTCCAGGGAACTTTTCAAAGTCAACCAAGACATCCACCCCTTTTCTGTTTCCTTTGTAAAAATGTCTTTATTTCATCATGTGACCACCGAAAGCATTGGTAAAAGGAAACCGACTTAATTGTTGCAGGAGTAAGGCATGGGTTGGGGCATGAACTTCTTCAGGGTTAAGAACTTGTAGAGGCCTTCTTCAGAAAAGGCCAAGTGGGTAAATATCACTGAATCCAGGAGGTGTTTCCCAAAAGGACTCCTGGTATTCAGACATGGTCATGCATGTAGGCTTTGCTCTGGCTCAGAGTATATCCAACCACCACCTTGGTAATGCAAGGAGCTTCTCTTTTGAGCTCAGATTGGGCCAGTTCCAAGCTGTACAGGTATTGCATGTAACTTTTCAAATGCTCATCTTTTTGATCGGCTGGATATTATTTAATAATACATTAGAAGCCCAATCATCACGCTTAAAGTGTAAACTCTCTCAGGTCAATCTCTCCCATTAACTTCTTCCCACATTCCGTACTTCAAAGCTCTTATTGAGGACATCACAATAGTCAATAAATCCTGTCAATAAAGCTGTGCACTGTGTACTTATTGGCAAAAAAGAAACTTGTTTTGGTATATCCTTCTCTTATATTGTGGATCATCTCTTTTATTACATTTAGTGATAACTCTCTTTTTAAATCTAGAAACTACCTGTATTACTCAAATTCAAGCCCTACGCGCACTAAAAAGTGTTCCTGAAGTCAATCAACTCTTACATCTCTAGGAACTGAGGGCACATAACTATCTGGGCTGCTTGTCTGGCTCTCAGTTGATAGTATTTTGAATCAGCAATTTCTTCTTTTATATGTGAGCTTTGTTTCCACAATTAAATTGCCAGCTCTTGAGGGCAGGTGCTACGTCTGTCTGGATTTGCCTTGAATCTTTTGCACACAGCACAGTTTAATTACATAGGAGATAACGAGTTGCTGGTAGCAAAAAGTAAAATTTTGTTGTCCTAGGATTAGGTTAAGAGAAGGAAGTAAAGAAAGATGGAAAAGAAAATGCAAAATTGGAACGTGCCATCAATCACATTTGTTTCATTCTTCCCTATTTCTCCTAACCCCGCAAAAGTCTTGTCTCGGTCCAAATTGGAAGAACGCATTTTAAGTGTTTGAGTAGACAATATTTGTAAACCAAATGCAAACTAAATGAGGACAGGGATTTTTGTCCATTTTGTCCATTGTTGTATCCACAGTGCCTAGAACACTGGCAGGCACATAGTAGGTACTCAAGAGATATTTGCTGACTAGATACAAAAGACTGAAATGAGAATCTCTCATTGAACCCCCAAAGAACCACTTCAAGCAATACCTAACATCATCAAATGGTTGAGCATGGAGAAGGTTTAAGAATATTCCGGCCTAAATCTCTTTACAAATGCAGAAAATGAGGCAACAGAGAAAGGAGAATCCAGGTCTCCTAACTCTTGGCTCAGTTCACTGATTTGTTTTTCCCTTTTGCATAAAAAAGCTAATGGAATAAAGAAACAGGATTCTTATGTAATTGTCTTCCAGCGGCAACACTGGCCTGTGAAGACCTAAGCCAGTACAGGGAGAATAATGTGTTGGACGCTAGGAAAAAGAAAAGAACAAAAGTGGGGAGGTTATTTTGGAGACAGGATTCAAGCTTCTCATGTAATCCGAATCAATGAGGTTTTGTGGTTCCTAGTGACATTTTGCTCTATTATTTTCCTATTTGACAATAGCACAGTGTAAAAGATTGGCGTCAACGAGAGGATTTCATTTGTAAACAGAGAGGCTGCTTTCCTTGAAGGCAAGAACAAGGCTGTTTACTCTTGTTTTGCTCCTTGTTATCTTGCTCAAAAAAGAGAGGGTGATGGGAGCTCTAGATAGGCAGCCAAATGGTTTCTCCTTCAATGAGAGAATGTGTTTGGAAACTTTCTAGAATTGGAAACAATGAACTCCTACTTACAAGGGAGGAGAGTAAAAAGTGCACAGGTTACCCACTCTAGAAGACAGCGTGTAAAACGTTACTGAGATTAGGGCCTATTGAAATCTCGTTAGGTTACTTGGGTAACTTTCACATCCCATCACAATTTAAAAAGTAGGCAGAACAAAATAATTCAGGCCTATAACAAGCCCAAGGTAAACTAACTCAGAAAAAGATGGAGGTTGGGGTGCGTGGGTGACTCAGTTGTTTAAACATCCGACTTATGCTCAGACATGGTCTCATGGTTCGTGAATTTAAGCTCTGCATCGGGCTCTCTGCTGTCCACATAGAGCCCACTTCAGACCCTCTGTCCCTCTCTCTGTGCTGCTCCCCTGCTCGTGCTCACTCTCTCTCTCTCTCTCTCTCAAAAATAAATAATTAACTCTCTCTCTCTCTCTCTCTCTCTCTCTCTATATATATATATACACACACACACACATATATATTCTTCCTATATTTTGAGACTCAGTGACCCTCTTACATTGACAACTATAATTTTTTTTCTTACCCCGAAAAGATACCATATTTGAATGACTAGTTTGGGAAAAGGAGAATCAAAGGTCAATAATGTACCTGCTTGGGGCGCCTGGGTGGCGCAGTCGGTTAAGCGTCCGACTTCAGCCAGGTCACGATCTCGCGGTCCGTGAGTTCGAGCCCCGCGTCGGGCTCTGGGCTGATGGCTCAGAGCCTGGAGCCTGTTTCCGATTCTGTGTCTCCCTCTCTCTCTGCCCCTCCCCCGTTCATGCTCTGTCTCTCTCTGTCCCGAAAAAAAAAAAAAAAAAAAATAATGTACCTGCTTTAATCTAGCCCAAAATTACCACAGACATTTCAACAGAAAGATGTTACTCAGGATCCCAGAGCTTGGTCAACAGAACAAACTGAAATAGCAATGCTACAGACCAGACTTCAAACCTTGCATTGGTCCCGCCAGGAGACAGATACCAGTGAGGCTTCACCTGAGCCATGAGCTGGTTAGTAGTCTCTTTTACCTCTGAGCTAAGGAGTCACTTCTAACCTTCACTTTTGTTATTGGTGCATTCATTGTATTTACTATTGGTCACTGGCATTACTTGTTTGTACTTGTCACATCACTTACAGTTTACAATGCACTTCATATACATCTCCTACTGTGGGCTAAAACAGAGTGGGCCTCCTTATTTCAATTTTCTAAATGAGGAAAGTAAGCAGGGCACCTGGTTGGTAAATAGCTGACTTCTAATCTAGAAGTCTCTTTTCTACCCCTCACTGTCCCTATGTACCACAGCTGAGTCTGTAGATTGATACTGTGTGACAGACCAGTCCATCACCAGATGGTGCCTGAAGCAACATATGTGGTTTAGTGAAAAGGATCAGAGTCTAACTCCTGACTTAGTAATGGACTCTCTGCCACCTTGGACAAATCACTCAACTTATGCTTCTTCATTTATGAAATGAGAGATTTACACCAGCACGGTGGTTTCCTTATCTGTGTATGACAATCACCTGAAAGGACTTTAGTAAGATATAGATTCCTGGGTTCTACTTCGGCCTCCCGAATCTGTAGCTGGGACCTAGACATCTATATGTTTCAGTGTTTTTCAGAACTTCGGAAGAAACCAGTTGGGCGATCACGAGTCACTAGGATCCTGTCAGCTCAAACCTTCTGTTATTGTGGCTTTACTATCCATTAGGTAGTAGTATATAAAGGCTTTAAAAGTCACAAAAAAGGGGGCAACTCATCAGCCCAAGAAGAGGAGGAAGTCAGGAAGGAACATTTAAGCTAAACTTAAAGAACAGTTTTGTCATTTACATGAGACAGGGAAGCAGAGACATCTCACAGCAAGTCTGGGGAAAATTAAGGAGTATGATTTGACTGAAGGATGTGCTGTATCCAAGGGAATGACTGGAATAAAATGGAAAAGGACACTGATATGTAAGATGAATATTTAACAATGAGTTTGGGTCGGATCATAGGGTGCTGTCATGCACATCTTTATCTGGAAGCTATCTTCTCCCCCTCTCTCCCCCTCTGCCCCATGTCCTAGCCATCCATACTAGAAAAACAAAAACAAACAAACAATAAAAAAACTCACCACCACTAACTGAAAAACAGAAACAAATCACATCTGGTTCAGCCTGTAGGCAATGAAGATAGAAACCTCATTTGAAACAACTGCAGGTTTTCTTTTAATGAGAAATTTTTGTTTTAGAACATTGAGTATAATCTTAAGAACAACAGACAGCTTTCCTTGGCAAAACTCTGAAGAGAGAGAGAGAGAGAGAGAGAGAGAGAGAAAGCTGGCAGTCACATCTATCTATCTGACTCTGATTTATGGCTCCAGAGGTAGTCTCAGTTCCAGTCTTAAAGGATAAGCCCACTGTTTCCTTATAATGGCTCAGACAAAAATGATAAAGACTGCCTCCACTTGGATACTTCATAATGCTAAATCTCAGTGTGCTAAATTCACAGGTGGGAAGAAGAAGAGGTAGGAGCAAGTTTTTGTCACATTACTTCTTTCTACCTATGGCTAGGTAGCCCTCTGGTGGTTACCTTCAGTGATGAGTCTAGAAAAAAAAAACCTGTTTACCTATTCCTTGTCCCTGCCCCCATTCTGAGTTTATTTATTTATTTTTCTTTTAAATATATAAACCCTTTCATTCCATCCACATAAGCTTCCTGAGGACAGGGTGTTTGTCTTTTGCTCATTTACATTCAACGAGTATTTGTTGAATGAATCAATGTAATTCACAACCCGGAGTTCTTTCTCCTACCATTGTAAAGAGAGTTCCGTTGGTTTACAGACCTAGGTTTTCAGGTCGGGCTGGGAGCACCCTGCAACCTAAGTCTATTCCTTGGTAGTCTGCTATAAAAAACTTAGATGGTAAATATGAATATTATTACAAATAAGTCAGTTAAAATCTTGAGTTGCATTTACCCAAGTGGATTTGTAAAACTTCCCCCAAGCGGACAGGCCCTCCTAGCAGTGGGACATCTGTGGATTGGTGAGAGGACAGGCAATTGGATCACTCTGGCATTGTATCTCATGTTTCTTCAGAACATCCACTTTTTCAGCTCAAGATGTTTCTTTAGACAAAATGTAAGCTCTGTTGCTACGGAAGGCACTGTCTTCTCAACTCGTATCCAAATAAGTACAATCATATGTTGGCTTTATACAGGTTGCATCATTTATACAGCTAGGAAAAATGAATTGTAAACTATTATAAAAATGTTAACCATCATAATTATCTACTCCCCAACAGACCCATCTTTCTGTTCTATTTGTTTCTTCTGGCAGAATAGCAGTCTGCCACCTACTACCTTTGTTACCTTGGCAAGCTCTCTGCCCCCTTGAAACTTCCATTTTCATGTGGAATAATGGAAATGATAATACATACTTCACAGGGCTGTGTGAAGATTAAATTGATAATTCATGTAAACCTTCTAGAATGGTATCTTAAGAATTATAGGAACATATAGTTAGTTTACAGTTATTATAATTGTTATCATCCCATCTATGCCATTCATAATCTAAAAGTGAAAACACTGCATAAGAGTTTGAACCTTCTCTGGGGCGCCTAGATGGCTCAGTTGGTTAAGTGTCCGACTTCGGCTCAGGTCATGAAAAATGACCTCTTGGTTCATGGGTTCGAGCCCCGCATCAGGCTCTGTGCTCACAGCTTGGAGCCTGGAGCCTGCTTCGGATTCTGTATCTCCCTCTCTCTCTCTCTGCCTCTCCCCAGCTCATGCTTTGTCTCTCTCTCTCTCATAAATAAATAAACATTAAAAATAATTAAAAAAAGAGTTTGAACCTTCTCTGGGTTTTTTCACTTTTAGAACACTTTCATGTTTAGGTGTGTATATTTTGCCAAATAAGTTCAAGTGCATTGGTTCTATTTACTCTGGGCTTTAAATCATTACTATACCAATTTTTAATTATAAAGTACATTTCAATAATGTTAAAGAAATTGTTCTTTATTCATATTTTGTATAACTCTGAGTCAAAATTTCAAAGGCCAAATCTATAACATTTTCTTGATTATTATTGGTTATTTATGGATATATATAGCCATAGCTGATTATAATTGTAAATATTTGTTTACATGTCCATCTTGATATTTTGTTTTATCATTGGTAACTTAGAAATTTTTATTTGGAGGTTAAATATAATTTTGAAAGCTAGTCTGGGTCTCAAGTATTGATTCCCAGTCTCCTGGATACAGCTGTATGTAACTAAATGCAAGAATTATTTTAAAAGATAACCTAAATTGTTCAATTCACTATCAAATATTTATTGAGGACTATTTGGTGCCAGTCCTTGTCTCAGTGCTGAGAATGTCCCAGTGGAAAAATACATAGCTGTGCTCATAAAGTTCATATTTCAGACAATAAACCAACATACAACCAAACCAACAAAGACAATCAGATGGTGACAAGCACTCTAGAGAGAGGATGAATGAGGGGCTACTTGAGATTAGGGGCTTTGTTTTTCTGAGTAGAAGATATTTGCATGGAATGACAAGAAAGATCTAGCCTTGCAAGGATCAGGGGAAGAGTATTCCAGGTAGAGAGTTAATGCAGAGGTCCCACACTGGAAATGAACTGCCTGTTATATTTAAGAAATAGAAGGAGGCCAATGAGATTAGAGTTAGAAGACCACTCTGACACCCAGGCAGGATATGATGGTACCTTTCACTTGGATGATAAAAGAGAATGTGGATAAAAATGAATAGACTCGGGGTATTATGGAGGCAACCAGGAATACTGGTCAATGTAATATGGTGGTGAGGAAGTAAAGAAAAATAACTCCCAGATTTTTGGTTTGAGGTTCTTGGTAGTGCTGTTTACTCAGAAGTAGGATACTGGGAGAGGTGACCTGGATTGGAGGGCAGAAATCAAGGACTCCACTTTGTAGTGTAAAATTTGAGAGATCTCTTGGATATATAAGTAGGGGTGTCAAGATGGCAGTTGGGTAGTCAAGTCTGAAGTTCAGGGAAGAGGTCAAGGTTGAGAGTCATAGATATGTAAGTCACATACATAGCTGCGGGACAGGAGGGGTCACCTAGAGAGATGTGTAGAAAAAAGAGTTCTAGAAACACTCCACATTTATCCACCAGGCAGAGAAGGAAGAATTAGTAATAGGGTTCCAAAAGAAGATCGAGTAAGAGATGATATGGCAAAATAAGAAAGCATCTCAAGCAGGAGAAAATGGTCAACTTGTTAAATACTGCTCAGACACACAGCACAACAAGAACAGAGAAGTGACTGTTTGCATTTGGCAATGTGAAAATAAGAGTGAAAAGGTAAGAATGGAGGCATACCAGGAATGGATTGGGGTGAAGTGAAGGTGACGACAAATAACTTTTTAAAAATTTTGGCCATGAAAGGGAGCAGAGCCACTGAGAGTGGCAGTGAATCAGGGGAGGTGCTATAAGATCATAATGTTTGTGCCCCCTCCGCCCCAGTTCATAAGTTGGAGCCTAATGTCCAATGTGATGTGATGGTATTAGGAGGTAGGACCTTGGGGAGGTGATTAGGTGATGAGGGTGGAGTTCACCTGAATGAGGTTAGTACCCTCATAAAAGAAACCATGGACAGCTCTCTACCTCCTTGTATCATGGGAGGACACAGTAAGAAAGTGCCAGCTATGAGGATGTAGGCTGTCACCAGACACCACATCTGTGGGCATCCTGACCTTGCATTTCCCAACCTCCAGAACTGTTGAAAGTAAATTTCTGTTGTTCATAAGCCACACAGTCTATGGCTTTGTATAGCAGCCTGAATGGAGTAAGACAGATGTGGTTTTGTTTTGTTTTGTTTTGATTTTTTAGGATATGAGATAGTGGAATATGCTCACACAATCCTGGGCAAACCATTTTCCTTCCCATAGACTGAATTTCCCTCATCTGTAAAGGTCCATTGATATCTTACAGTGATATGGGTCTAGTTAATCTTACAGGGAGAATTTAATTCAGAGTGTTATGCATGAAAGGATCTGACACAATGAATGACATCGAGTAGGAGCTCAGTAAATGCAGAACCAAAATTTGATAAATCAATCATGTGCAAATAAGTGTTCCTGGTAGGGGGATTTTCCAGTAGTCTTTTTGGCACATCTCTTATTTATTTTGACTGATTCTTTCAAAATGCCAATGTGCCACCAATTTACCAGCTGTGACCAGAAAGTAATTTTATTCTCTTGCTATTGAGATAGGAAAAATAGACCAAATTCATGAATATAACACAATTTTATCCAGGAAAACATGGACTAAGGCCTAATAGAAAAGCAGTTTGTGATTTTCACCATGTGCAGGTCTGCATATCTCAGAGTAGTATCTTACAGAAGAGTCAAGTGGTTTTAAGTCATTTCCACTCTTCAATTGATTAATTATTTTATAGTCTCTTTTCCTTTATAGAAAAATACATCAAGAACTTTAAAATGTTTGGATACCTATATCTATATCTATATCTATATCTATATCTATATATCTTAAACACTGAGAACAAACTGAGGGTTGCTGGTGGTGTCCCGTGGGGGATGAGCTAAATGGGTGGTGGGCATTAAGGAGGGCACTTGTTGGGATGAACACTAGGTATCGTATGTAAGTGATGAATCACTAAATTCTACTCCTGCACCAACACTACACTGTCTGTTAACTAACTTGAATTAAAATTAAAAAAAAAATATATATATATATATGTTATATATATATATGTAAAATGACATGACTACCACACACACAAAAAATGTTGGATATTTTATTTATTTTTGGTTGGCTTTTTGACCCAGTAGATGACAGATGGCCATATGCTAAATTATAAAGGAGTAATGATATGTTCTCAACTATTGAAACTCATCAAAATCTGTATTTAAACACGCCTTCAAGAATTGGGGTAAACAGGAAAAATTTCCTGCATGTGAAAATATTCTCACATCGTATGAAACGGAGATATGGTTTGCTTCTTTTTCATGTGAGCTTTATTTATTTAAATAAATATTTTAATAAATATTTTAATAAATATTTTTTTTCCAGAGAGAGAGACAGAGCACGAGCAGGGAAGGGGCAAAGAGAGAGAGGGAGACACAGAATCTGAAGCAGGCTCCAGGCTCTGAGCTGTCAGCATAGAGCCTGACGCGGGGCTCGAACCCACAAACCGTGAAATCGTGACCTGAGCTGAAAACAACAGTCAGATGCTTATCCAGCTAAGCCACCCAATCACCCCAGTATAATGGCCTTTAATCTGGACCTCTACCTCCAACTCAAGTTCCAGAGCCTATTCCAATTCCAATTCCAGAACTTATTTGGAGTGTTCATTTTAAAATACAAATTTGATTCTATTACTTGAGTAATTAATTCACTCACTAGTTCAGCAAGCCTCTAAATTTGGTTCTATATATTATGACAATGGGAAGTGCAGCAGTGACCAAAATCAGACACAGTTTAGAGGTAACTTCAAGAGAAGATTAGTTTGTATTTTTCTCTGAAAGAGTGGCTTGGTATTAGCCATGATTAACTAATATTTCTAGGCAGACTCTCTAATGATACTATTTTGGTAAGTATATTGCTTTAGATATTGGGTGGAGGTGGGGAGGAGGGAAGATGGGAAATGAACATTTTAAAGCTATTTCACGCTGGGGAGCATACTGGGAAGTCAAGTTCCTCTGTGGCTTTTCCATACTTACAGAAGGTGACTACAAATTCCTACTTGGAAAAAATTCCAAGTCAAACCATCTTGCTTTAAAGCACTGTGGATCTAATTGATGATTTGCTTTAGTGCAATTACAAATCTAAAGCTGATTGCTGAAAAAAAAATCTAGATATTTTATAGGTATCCCTAAGGGCCATAAGGATCACTTCTGTGCAGAGGCAAAAAGGTCTTACACTCAGGTAAAAGTATCTTAACTATTTACGTTCCTTAATTGTCACCCAGTCTCCAAAGCACATAGAACATTTCTCACTCAGTAACAGAAAACACCAGTTCTTGATGGAGAGTAGAATCTTAACATATTTGTTATTCAGCCCTTATTAGCAGTTTGGATAAATGAGGGGAAAAGGGTGGACACGGAGAAGACATCAAAATTATATGGGGAATCTAAAAAAACAAAACAAATGAGCAAGCCAAAAAAAAAAAAAAAAAGACTGAAAAAGGAGAACAAGTGATAGTTGCCAGAGGGGAGGAGAGTGAGGAGACGGGCAAAGCATGTAAAAGGGGTAAAACGGGGGCGCCTGGGTGGCGCAGTCGGTTAAGCGTCCGACTTCAGCCAGGTCACGATCTCGCGGTCCGTGAGTTCGAGCCCCGCGTCAGGCTCCGGGCTGATGGCTCGGAGCCTGGAGCCTGTTTCCGATTCTGTGTCTCCCTCTCTCTCTGCCCCTCCCCCGTTCATGCTCTGTCTCTCTCTGTCCCAAAAATAAATAAACATTGAAAAAAAAAAAGGGGGTAAAATGGTACAAAGTACTAGTTATGAAATCAATAGGTCACAGAAATGAGAAGCACAGCACAGGGAATATATTCAATAATAGTGGAAGAATATCTTATGGTGAAAGATGGTGACGACACTTATCCAGGTGACCATTAAGTAATAAATAGAATTGTCCAATCACTATGTTGTACACCTGAAATTAATATAACACTGTAATGTCAACTATACTTCAATAATGAATTCAAAACACTTTGAATTAAAAAGATGTCATAAAGTGTCCTCTTGAAGCTCTAACCCTGGGTGACACTGGAACTGTAGAACATTGCATACGCCCTGTACGCTGGGCAAATCTGTGCAGAATTGCTTTAACTCGATTTTGCTTTAATGTTATGCCCTTGGCTTTTATTCAAGGTTTAAACTAGAAACGATCACATGAAATTCACTTCTGCATTTACTGTAAAAGTGTGGTTAAGGGCAGTGTCCATTACATCACTCAATATGTGCTATTAAGTTCTATACGAGACTATTCTTTCAAAATTAATTTTAGGAAATAAAATGGGCTCCTTGATCAACTGATATTCTGATTCCTTTCCAATAATGAAAGATGTGTTCTTTAGGATTCTTTTTTTCTGCTTTAACTGGCAGAGCCCTACTCAGACTTACTAATCAAAGAAGGAAATTTACTCACTCTCATTGCTGGGAAGGACCCTTGGGTCATGGAGAGAATCTAAGAGCTGCAGAAACCAGGCTTCAGGGTACAGGGACAGGAGCCAGGACTCAGCACACAGGACTTGCTCTCTCTTCATTGACCTGTCTTCTGTGTTTACTTTCATTTCCTGCCACTGGAGACAGGCCTGCTCCTCAGGGCAAGGAAGATGGCCAACAGCTGCTCCCCATTCATATTTTTCCAGCTCAGCATCTTCGGTGGGAAATAACCCCCCCCCCCCCGAAGTCTGTGTATCACCCCCTGGGAAGATTCTCATTGATGCTGGCTCTCAGTGGTCAGAATCCCACCTCTGGATAATCACAGTGTCAAGGTGGTGGGGTACTACACAAAAAGGAAGGTGATGGGGTATGATGATTGGCAGCCCCAGGCAGAGGGTGGAAAAGAAGCTCTCCAAAGGAAAAACAGCACTGTTAACAGAAGAAGAGCATGAGAAAACATGCAGGGTAGACAAAAGACCACAGCCAGAGCCATCTGTGAAAAGAGCTAGTGAAATATAATTTGTTTTCCTTTTTGCTCTGAGTACTAGGTAGCTTATAGGAAAACATGAAGCCCACACCAGAAATTAATTACATTGATCTTCCAGCTTGGATCCGTTTTACTTCTAATTTTAGTTTTCTATTTTATTTTATGGCTTTATTAGTTGATTTGTTCTTGGAAGCTTTTAAATGTCCTTGTAATGAGAAATAAAGGAAAGAATTTCAACAAACCGTTGTGTTTGTCTCACCAAATAATTTCTTACGTTAGTTTGCTGAATATTAAGATGCTAATTTGAAAGCAGAAGTACCTTATTCTTGAAAATAAAGAGAAGAATAAAGCTCAGAGTAGGGTGGCAGGTGTGTTAAAAAGGGAAGGGAAGAGTAAGTAAATGTTTGCCTTAAGGACTAACGGGGTTGCTGTTGAACAGGACCAGGCTGTGATGGCCTCATGCTTGTGGTAGAGACTTCGTCACAAGGAAGGAGGAAGCTCTTCCTTGATAGAGTATAAACACTTCCTAACAGAAGAAGACAAACATGTGAGGAGAAAATAAAATATAGGCAAGTGTTTTCTTTATGAACCGCAATTGAAGAATTCCCTGAGACAAGATTTCTAGGCGAGGGAGTTCAGAGGCAGTTGACGGAGTCACCTGACCCTGCGGCTGAAGGTCTGACCTTCCCAGGAGACTCCTCTCATCACTGGCTTACCCCGACCTAGTGTTTCCACCTTCAGCACTCTGGCCCGGACACGGGTGACACCTTTTCTCCTAATCTTAACCGAAACAGACATCAATTTCCAGATAACTTTCATAACAACTACATTAAAAAAAAAAAAGAGTACTATTATCAAATAATCAACTACAGTTTTTCAAGAACAGATTTTGGAAAAATGATGCAGGACCAGAGATACCTGTCCTTCCATCCTTCCTCCTAACTCCAGGCCTGTCTCTTGAATTTGCTTTGGAACACAGGGGAGTATGTGTCTGACAATCCTTCTTCTTCTTCTTTTTTTTAACGTTTATTTATTTTGAGAGAGACAGTGAGAGCACAAGTGGTAGACGGGCAGAAAGAAGGAGAGACAGAATCCTAAGCAGGTGTGGCACCATCACTGTAGAGCCTGATGCGGCGCTCAAACCCATGAACTGTGAGATCATGAACTGAGCCAAGATCAGGAGTGGGTCGCTCAACCGACTGAGCCACCCAGGTGCTCCGGGGTCTGAAAATTCTGATGGCATCCCTGGGCAGAGGCAAAAACTCTCATTCCAACCCTGCCTCACAACAAGGGTTCTGCTGTTGAGATCCAGGCTCCAGTCTCCCTGAAGATCTGGGGGTGCTTAACCCTCCCGAAGACACCCTGTTCTCCACTTCCCCTCCATTACATAGCCCCACCTAGTCACTTACTAGCTTTGCCTGAGGGCCTATGATCAAACAATATGTCAGCCATAGGACACACGTCATTTCTATCCCCCAAGAACCGTATCCATTCTCTCACTAGGGTTATTTTCTTACAAGGACAGTGAAATTCGAGGAAAATTACTAAGTATAAAGAAGGCCCTCTGGGTGGGCTGTTAGGAAGCAGAAGTGGGGAATCATTCATTTTATTCGGCTTTATTATGTTTTCCAAAAGATTTCGGTCATTTATTTGCCATGCCTCAAACAACAGCTGGGACCTAAATTGTCGCCATGTTCTTTGCATAACCTACATACCTAATACAACAGAAAGAGGTACTAGAGAAGGGGAATTCTGAAACTCTTGGATCTCCTGAAAATATTTTCTCTCCTTCCTCTCCTGGAGGCTCCATGTTGATACTCTGTATTCATTGTGTGATGTGGTTAATGTAGAGTAACATTGTTTTGTGAGAAGGAGCAGTTGAGAGCAAGCAAGCTGAGGGATTTGAGAGCAAAGGCTCAGATCACAGTATCCGGTCGTCTTCTTCGTCTTCTTCTTCTTTTTTTTTTTTTTTTTTTTTAAGCTGTTTACTGCCAGCCCCTGGAAAGTGACAGGACTTGTAATAGGCACTTGGGAAAATGAGTATTTCTTACTGTTTCCAGTGAAATGAGCCTATTCTATTCTGTATAAGGTTTATACTCAACTTGTCATCCATAAAATGAGAGGCTCAGACTGGTTGATCCCCGACTTGTGAAGTTCTGGCCTTCTCTTCAGTCTTTGGCTTTACTTTATTTAAAAAAAACAAAAACAAAAACAACAGCAAAAAAAACCCTCACCAAACTGTTCATATTACAGCAACAATAACAGAACTTTAAAATGAGAGGAAAATGTTACACATAATCTCACAATATCAAACATATTTTTCTTCGAAGGTTTTTTATTCTTGTCTACATGCAGTTATAATAATTACATATTTGAAGACACAGAAGTGATTTAATTACAGATCCTTTGTCTTAGAAGCATTTTCCATGCTTTTCTAAAATACTGTAACTTTCAGTGTTGCATCCCATTAAATTAGCATACATTGAATTATTTAATATTATCTCCATGTCAGCCATTTGGCTCTTATTCTTCTCCCCTGTAGATGTGCTGAAATAGACACATTGGCCACATAACTTTTAAAAAATATATTTTGAGTTATTTCCTTCAGATGCATCTCTAAGAGCTGGGTCACTGGATAAATGGATGTGCATGTTTTACGGCTCTCCTATCTTGTTGCCAAATTGCCCTTCCAATGGGCCGAGCAAATTTACACTGTCAAAATCAAGAGGTGAAAATACCCGTTTCACCATGTCATTGCCATATGGGTGCATTTTAACGCTTTGCTCTTTTGAAGGATATATGGCCTTTAAAAAAAAAATCAGCTGCCTAGCAAAGATGATTTTGATTTTTGTTGTTTTGTTTTTCTTTGCCTTCTCCCCCCCTCCTCTGCCCTTCTCCCCACTTTCTTTGAATCAAGTGATAGTTTTTACCCTAACATCTGTGCTACCCTGACATGTACCCTGAGGGCTTATCGCTGCTTGTCACCTACTCACAGAGATTAATTTCTCCTTCAGATGTTTGTCCTTCAGCTTCCTTCTTGAAAAAAAAAAGCCTCAGGATGTAGTGGTCTGCTACCCCTGAAAATGATCCAGCACAGAGACGGCTGTCACTTGCCTCCCCCTCCTCTCTACACTTGTGGTTCCAGGGGACAGGCTTTTTTTTTTTTTTTTTGCTTCTGGTCCCTGCTGACACCTGACCTTTCCCAGTAGAAACGATGCAAATGACACCAGGATTTGAGCGACTGAAACTTCAGTTCTGGCGGCAGATAATCCACATGGCCATGAGGCAGTCTGTTGTGCTGTTCCACTAGGAGGTGAAAGTGGAAAGAATTTGCATTCTCTCCAAATTCACATGTAAATGAGGATGAGAATGGTGAGCTCTAGTTCCCCTACATTTAATTATTTTTAATTTTTAAAAAATGTTTATTTATTATTATTTTTTTTTCAACGTTTTTTATTTCTTTTTGGGACAGAGAGAGACAGAGCACGAACGGGGGAGGGGCAGAGAGAGAGGGAGACACAGAATCGGAAACAGAGCCTGACGCGGGGCTCGAACTCCCGGACCGCGAGATCGTGACCTGCCTGAAGTCGGACGCTTAACCGACTGCGCCACCCAGGCGCCCCAAAAAAATGTTTATTTTTGAGACAGAGACAGAGCCTGAGTGAGGGAGGGCAGAGAGAGAAGGAGACACAGAATCCGAAGTAGGCCTCAGACTCCACGCTGTCCGCATAGAGCCTGATGTGGGGCTTAAACTCATGAACCGTAAGATCATGACCCAAGCCAAAGTCGGACGCTTAACCAACTGAGCCACCCAGGCAGCCCTGCTGAGCCCTTCTTTTAAAAATGATCCTAGTAGGGGAAGAATCCCTTGTCACGTAAAACTGAGTGTCTGAAGACCACTCAGTCATAGAATGCTGGCATTGGAAGCCTCATTATGGCATCTCTGCCTGATGTCCATCCAACGTTTGCTTGGCCAGTTTGAATATGAGGAATCTCACTACTCCACAAAACATTCCATGTCATTGTTGGCAGTGTTTATTATTTTAGGTAATGATAGTATGCAATAACACACTGATAATATTTACTTACGTCGAACAAACAAAAATGTAAGTAGAACACTTCATGGCTCTTAGATCTTCCTTTTTTAATGTTTTTGTAAGGCAGTCATTCAAATTATTAAAGATAAACATCATGTTCTCAGCTCTGCAAAATACCACCTGCTCTCGTATCACTCCATTTGCTACCAATAATGTTTGGATATATTACCTGCTACTTAATTTTTTTCCCATTCTCAAATGTTTGTCATTATTTGTGTAGAATATGTGTTTTAAATGTGTATTAGTCTGCTCTGAACTTCTCCTAAAAATGTTTTCACCTAAACTTTGGCTTTCTCTTCTATACCTCCCTTGACTTTCAAGCTCACTTAGGAGCTCACTTAGGAAAAGAAACGAGATCATACTGACATCAACAAAAATGCCTAAAAAATATTCCCATTCACCAGAGCAAGCTGACGCTTTTATCCATTGTCTGCCAACCCACGTCGGTCTTTCTCCCCTTCCCTGATCCATGGTCCTTTTTCCTTCTTTTCTCTGAACGAGAACTTTTCAATCTCTCTCATCTTTCATGTCATTTTACCTCTTGCTCCCTACTCTCTGTGTCTATGCTTCTGTCATTTGTCCCCTGCTCTGGGGTCAGAGCCCTTCAGATCTGTCTGTTAAAGTGCATCTTTGTAATCTTTACTTCTTTCCTGAGTTTTAAAACGTGCAATACTTTTTCATTGTCCTATTCCGATATGTTGCAAACACAAACTTGTATTATTTTAATGCCAGAAAACCACTTCTATGGGGAAATCTGAAATTCCACTGGGAAAGAAAGTAGAGGGGGACGCATTTTAATTAACAGTGCCACTGAATCGGTATTTGTTAAATAAAGAGTTATCTTGAAATTTGAAAATATGCAGACAACCTGTGGCTTTAATAAATTAGATCTCACATCATCTTCCTTCCAAAAAGGGCAGATGTGAGCACTTCTCTCTCAAGATGCCCTCAAGGCCCCTTAGCATACTAGAGAGAGAGTCAAGACATAGCACAGCACCTCAGCAACTCAGCCCCTTGACTGGCTTCCAAGCGAGAATCTTCTTCCTTTAAGTACCTATCCTCAGACAACAGTATCACAGTGATTTTCTAAAGTAGGATTGTTCTTTATAAATTTTGGCAAAAGCACAGGAAGATGCCGACAGATATGCCATGGGGCAAACATGGTAAAAAATTTGAGACCTTGAGTGCTGGCCAGAAGCTTTCTTTCTCATCCGGGTTCTGCCTCCCCCACACCTCACAATGAATGGAGGGAGAAAGTCGCCTCATGGCAAGGGAAAATGAGAGAGAGAACATCGTTCTCAAAAAGAAAAACCAAAACCAAAGCCTGAAGAAACTGGTGGTGAGGGCATGGCCCCACGTCAATGGAAACTCTAACTGCACTTTTTAAGAAGGAAGGGCTTGATCAATTTCTTTTGGGGAACACTGCCAGTCTGTCAAAAATAGCACATGACATGACAGAGTAACCAATGGAAAAAGGACAGAAGAGTTTATAGGGCTTTGTTTGCATATGGATCTCACATATGCATGTTACAAGTGTATATGGAAGAGACTAAAATACACAAACACCTTAATACCGGTTATCTCTGGGTGCAGTGTGAAGGGATTTTAGTATCTTCTGTACCTTTCTACAGTTTTCAGATTTTCTTATTTTTATTTTTGATGCTTATTTATTTTTGAGAGACAGAGACAGAGAGAGAGAAGAGGGGCAGAGAGAAAGGGAGACACAGAATCCAAAGCAGGCTCCAGGCTTGAGCTGTCCGCACAAAGCCTGACATGGGGCTTGAACCCACGAACTGCAAGATCATGACCTGAGCTGAAGTCGGACACTTAACCAACTGAGCCACCCAGGCACTCCTACAGTTTTAGATTTTCTAAAGTAAGTCTGTTCTATTTTTATAGCTAAAATTATGTTTTGATGAAAGTGGAAGGGTGGTGAATGAAACCTGTCATATGGCAGGAAACAAGCCTTGATTTAGCATCTACTGAGGCAGGAAGAATGACAGGAAGTAGTATTCAGGAAATACAAAAGTGGCACCTCAGAGTGGGGAAGTACTTTGCAGCAAATCCTCTCTAACCCCCTAAATTAGTAGCTGAAAAAGTGAATAGAGGTGCTTTTAACACGGGGGATATTAAGTCCAGTCTCTCTTCACTCCTCTGAAGTCATTAAGGTAACCTGTAAAAATGACTCTGAACTAATATAATTAAACATTTCCATTTTTCCCCCTGGAAGTATTTCTAAATGTTTTCAAAAAAATGTCTCCTAGGCCCATAACTGTATTCTGACACTCTAATCTATTCAGTAAGAGTCAAATGCATACAATCCTGAAAAATCAGTTTTGAGGAGAAGCTGGCCCTCTCCGATGTTAAAAAAAATGTATAAAGCTATAGTAACTAAAACAGTGTGGTACAAACATAACCAGAAACAACAATGGAATCACATGGAGAGTTTTATAAAAGACCTACCTATGAAAAAGAATATGGTATATGATAAATGTGCCATGGCATACCATTGGGAACAAAGGATTCATTTAATAAATGCTATTGAAGGAATTAAGTAGCTTCTACACCAGGGGTAAGCAAACTAGAGCCCGAGGACCAAATCCTGCCAGCTCCCTGTTGTACACAAGCTTTATTGGAACCTAGCCACGCCCATGTGGCTGCTTTTTCACTGTAATGGCAATGCTAAGTAGCAAACCTCAAGACTATTGCCTAGGAAGGCCAAAAGATTTTCTACTCTGCCATTTACAGAAAAGTTTGCTGACTCATGAGCTGAACGAATAAAACACTGAAAATCCACCTAATTCTTATACCTAAATAAATTCCAGGCGGGTCCAGTATCAGAATAAAAAAAAAAACCCACAAAAGTACAAGAATTCATTATTTCAGAGGTTTTTTTTTCCCTAAATAATATTGGAATGGAAAAGGCCATATGTGACAAATACAAGCATAAATATTAAATAAATGATGCAAGTCAAAAAAATCCAAATGAAGACAAGAGGCAAGCGGCAAGCAAAAGAAAGTGTACGAGATGCATCATCACCAAATCGGCTAATACTCCCAATCTCTCTGAAAACTCCCTCTAATCAATAGGAAAGAGGCTATCTATCAAATAGAAAATGAACCAAGGATCTGAACAGGCAGTGCAAAGGAAAGAAAACACATTTGTCTCTTCAACATGTGGAAAGAAGGTCAAAATTCGTCACAGTAAGAGGAATACAAATTGAAATGGCTGCAAGATGCCGTTTGCCGCTTATCAGTTGGTCAAACATGGGAAGTTTGATAATCGGCAACACAGGAAGGGGCACGCTCATGGAGGAAAAGTTGGTACAACTTTAAAGGGGGCAATCTAACTTTATCTATCAAAATGTAAAACGCAGAGGTAGACCTCGCCATCCCAAGGCTGAGAATTTCTTCCATAAATATACTAATTCACAGTGAAGGAAAGTCACAGGTACAAAGATCTCCATTGTAGTATTGCTTGCAACAGCCAAAGAGTGAAAACAGTCCAGAGGGCTACCAGTACCATATGGGACATTACAGTATATCCAAACATGGAAATGCTGTGGAGCACTAAAAACAATGAAAGACTATGTTATGTATGGCTTGGAAAAATCTCTAAGATGTTTTGTTAAGTTAAAAAAAATAAAAATAAATGAATAAAATAAAAACCAAAAAACAAGATGCAGAAGAAGGGATTTGGTGTCTTAATGTTAGCATTAGAAAAGAAGTGTATGTGTATTTCATCTTGCAAACGCATAGATTATCTCAGGAAAGATATAAAACATTAGAAACAAATATGCGAAATTTGGCACATATATACAATGGAATATTATTTAGCCTTAAAAAGGAAAGAAATCCTGACACATGTTACAACATGGATAAACTTTAAGGACATTTTATAAAGTAAAATGTCACAGAAAGACAAAAACTGTATGATTCCACTTACATGAGATACTCACAGTAGTCAAGAATCATAGAGACAGAACGTAGAATGGAGGTTGCCAGGGGTTGAGGGGGAGAAAGAATGAGAAGTTATTGTTTAATGGGTATAAAGTTTCATTTATACCCTGAGCCTGAGTGGCTCAATCGGTTAAGTGTCTGACTCTTGATTTGGGCTCACAGTTCGTGAGATCAAGCCCCGCATCAGGCTCCTCACTCTCAGTGCAGGATTCTCTCTCTCCTTCTCTCTCTGGGAACTAAAGAAAGGGGTAAGAGGGGACTTTTCATAGTCTATGTTTTTGTACTTTTGCATTTTATACAAGTGGCATGAATTAACTATTTTATATTTTAAAGTTTATTCTGTCAATCATTCTGTGTACACATATATGTATATGTGTGTACTGCGTTATCACAATTACATCTTAAAACACCACCACAGGGGCACCAGGGTGGCACTCTTAGTTGAGCCTCAGACTCTTGGTTTTGGCTCTGGTCATGATCACAGGGTTGTGGGATCAAGCCCTGCATCAGGCTCTGCACTGAGCATGAAGCCTACTTAAGATTCTCTCTCTCTCTGTCTGTCTCTCTCTCTCCCATTCTGTCCCTCTCCCCACTCCTCGTGTGCTCTCTCTCTCTCTCTAAATAAAACAAACCAAACCAAAATGAAAACAAAAACAAAACCCACCACACAGCCACACACTAAAAAGACCAGTCAAAAGTATGCCAAAGTGTTGATCGCACTTGGCATTGGTTAGTGACATTATAGGTGTTTTTTGTTCCATTAAAAAAAATTGATGTTTATAGTAAAATTCACCCTTTTTAGTGAGCAGCTCTTATAAAATATAGAAAAATCCCATAACTCCTCATAATTTCCTCATTCCCTTTTGTAGACAACCCCGTCCCTCACCCAGCTCCTGGCAATCATTGATTTGTATTCTATTACAGGTTATTTTTTTTAATCTTTTTTTATACCTTTGAGTTCTGTATTTATGGACTAATTTGAAGGGCTCATGAGTTGCTTTTGATGGAAAAAAAATACTCATTTGTCAAAGAACAGAAATAACCTTTCAAGAAAGGAGGAGAGGGAAGAGAGGGACAAAGATGGACAGGCACAGAGAAGAAGAAAGATCTTTTTTTTAATCATTTACTAAAATGCTATGCTGCTCTTGCTCCAATAAAGGGCTATATGGCCAGTTGGGATGCTATGTTACCACTGAGGGTGAGTTATTATAAAACCTGTCCATCCATGAAAAGACTTAGACTAGCCACGTGGAGCACTGTGCTCCCACTACAGAATTTATACCAGTATTCCAAGTTTGATGACGCCTGCGGAGTGGAAGGAAATTCTTCAGGGGGTGAGTTACAAGAAGCCCTTCTATTTGTGTACTGATCGATGCATTTTGGTTCACTTACACAGCTGTCATCTCAAGGGATGCCCACAGCATCATGGGGAGGAGGGCAACGCATGTAGTGTTCTGCCGGTTTGAGAGGCACAGGAAGCGGGTCCTGAGAGGCCGGGTGTTGATGTAAGTCTCACCTCTGCTGCTCTTAACCAGGCATCGTTTTTCAGCTTGCGATGAGACTTTGAGAAACGTCTTTAAATGTGGAAAGAGTGTGGAGATTGAGACAAGGAGGCATATGCTTGTGAGGGGCCAAGAGGCATACGGATGGCCAGGATTCACTCAGGCTGATGGACGGAAGAATTAGCAGCGTGGGCAGAGTTGACCACACAACCCTGCACGCGAGGGCTGGCACAGGGCATGTGTGGCCCTTGACTGGTCCAATGAGGGCCCCTCTGCCGTGGTTAGAGGCCCACTGGGCTTCCTCCTCTGGAAAGCAGGGCCCTGGGCTCCCAACGTCCTCACGAGCGTCTGTCCCACGTGAAGTGGTTTTGCGGTCTCGAAAGGAGTTAAATTCATGGTGCAATCATCTGTGGTTTTTCACTAGACCTTCCATGACATCTGTACAACTTCTGCTCCATAAACTGCATCTTTTCAAGTATTTTGCAACCTCTTTTGCTTTGTAATCTCAGAGTGTTTACTTGGCACAAGATTGTGAAAAGTTCCACTCTTCTTTTGGAGAGACTCTTTCCTTCAGATTTATCATAGCAGAAAAGGAAACTGAAAAGATTGTGAGTGTCTTGGGAGCCTCATGGTACATCCAGGATGTATTCCACATGTACGATGCGGTAGCATCACCAAATAAAGAACATTAAGGCTAAAGTACTACAAAGAACATTGCAAAATGCTAGATAATGACATTTAATGCCTAAAGCCTTAAAAAATAAAGCAACAAAACCCACTAGATAGCACTTTTCTCCACTACAGTGCATATTCTGTGTAAGTCATGGACATGAAAATGTAAAGAATCTATCTGTGCCGTTGAATAAAGAATGTTCAGTAAATATTTATTAGGCGGTATTTACTGTGTGCTAAATGGAAATAGACACAACAGAGATGATGTCTGCTCTCACCGAGTTTATAATCCATCAGAGAGATTAATCAAATACTTGAGTAATTACTTAATGGCAATGGTGATGGGGACTATGAGTCACAGGGAGCTGAGAACCATATGCGAGGGAGGGTTCTGTAGTCAAAAACACTAGCAACCTGTAGTGGGCTAGAATGGGGGACACTAACCAAATCTAGAAGGGGGGTGTCGCCAGCGCAGACATCCCCAAGAAGGTGATGTTTGAGCTGATTGATGTCTGGAGGGTGAGTCGGAGATGGCTTGGTGACAGGGAGTCAGATACACGTTGGGCACGGAGACCTGCCTATGTGCAGTGGGGGTTGGGGTTGGGAATGGCTTGGTGCATAAGCAGAGCTGTGGGCAAGAGGAAGCTGGAGAGGTAGGTATTGGTGAGATCATGCAGGGCCTTGGAGGCCATGTTAAGATTTTGGTTTTGGATTTCACCCCAAGACAAGTAGAAAACCACTCACAGGTTGTAAGCCCTGAAAGAGGATGAATGGCAGTGATCATCTCAGGCTTAGTTAAGGAAAAGTCCTCAATCACTTTGGTAAAATACCCGAGTAAGCCCAAATGATCTTTATGGCCAGGGCTGGATTAAAAGGAGGGGCAGTCACAGTTTCGGAGGATGCCCATCCATAGGATGCATACAAATCACCGGGAATGGGATGGATGTGAAACTAACGTTCCCAAGAGTCCCTTCATGAAACGTGCTGTATGTGACCAGAAGCGGTGGAGGCTTGATACCCCTATTATATACGTGAGCGCGATAACACAAGGCTGCCCTGCTTCCTGCACAGCCTAGGAAGGAAGTGGCTTAGGGGTGCCCGGACGCTTTCCATTTGGTTCAATGGGATATGCAAGTTCGTGGCAAGAGGAGCTTCTTGCCACCAGTGGTCATCCTTTTCCAGCCCTTCACTCGCTACACTCAGCTTCCCTGCTTAAGAAATGCCAGACACACATGTGATAATAGCATTCTGAAGTGGCACCATGCTGTTTGCCTGTTCAAGGTGTGGACACCTCTCCGAAATAAAGACAGGTGAACAGCAGTGAGTCCTTGGCTCCTTGGCAGCGATGGAGAAGAGGGAGAGTAATCAGATTCTACATCTGAAGAGCCCCTTATAATACAGCATGTGCTTTATGTATATCAACTACCTTGGCCCTCACAGTAGGTATGTATTAGTCTGTCATGTGCATAAGGACATTGAAGCTCAGGAGAGTCGAGTTCATTTTTTAAGGTCATACGTCTAGTAGCAGAGCTGGGAGTCCCCGAAAGGAAGTTTGGTGTATTTAGTTCTTGCATATGTCACAGAGGTACCAAGGGCCAGCCCTACGCCCAAATCACCGGTCAAAACCTCATGTGTTGGGCACTTAGGCTCTGTTTTCCATACCAACTATATGGAACTGGAGGCAGGCTGATCATGTCATTAACTGCTGACTCCTCAGGGATAGGTGAGGGAACCGGGGACACTGTTAGAAGAGACCCTGAACCTTGCTGGAGGCAGACAATGGGACAGCAGCACAAAGGAGCACAGTGACTCAGGTTTTGTGGGGTGTGGCATGCATACCATCTCCAGAATTATGAAGAAGAACACAACGCTGTACATATAAATTATAAGGGACAAAAGTGAGTATTAAAAGAAAAAAGAAATTCCATCAATTACAAAATTTTTAAAGCTGACAAGACCACAAATGTGACAAAATTCAGAGAAACAACATGATCTTTTTATTAACTAAATAAATGCCTGATGACCTTTATCATACTTTTCTCCCAACTTTTTCCATCTGAATATTTTTTGATTGCCTCTTCCTCTGACAATGATTCTGTAATTTTTTTTTCTATAGAGAACATTGAAAGAGAGTCAGTCTTTAACATGGTTGATTGAAATCTGTTCATTTTTAATTATTAATAAAGAAGATTTTTCAGCTTTACAACTTATTTTGACAATGTCCTGCAAATGTTTATGATTTTAAATTTCAGGGGAAAAAAACCTCTATTATATTTTCTGCCTTAGTTGTTACAGAGACACTCAGAGTTTATGGTACTATCAATGGTTTGTGCCCTACAAGCATCAGGACTCTGATAAATTCAGTTTCCTGTGGTTCCAATTTACAAAAAAAGGTTGGCGAATTAATAATTGCATACATTGAAATATTATATTTTCTTTTCTAAAAAATTAAAAAAAATTTTTTTTTTAGTTTTTATTCTTGAAAGAGAGACAGAGTGTGAGCAGGGGAGGGGCAGAAGAGAGGGAGACACTGAATCTGAAGCAGGCTCCAGGCTCCAAGCTGTCAGCACATAGCCCAATGCGGGGCTCGAACTCACGAACCACAGGATCATAAAGTGAGCTGAAGTCAGATGTTGAACTGACCCAGCGACCCAGGAGCCCCTGTATTCTTGACAGAATAGAATTTCCATTGTGACTAGACATCAATGGAACTAAGTCCTCTGGTCACAATTCCACACGTCTGATGCCTGGTAGAATTTTCCACATGCTAGTTTCTGGCTCCTACCATTTCAAAACTTGTCCTGTCACGGCTCACATCCCACTGGTGCTTGGCACACCGGGACACATTCATTCATAATACAATCTCTGGCCCTGCACCTTCCTGACATGATGCCATGTGAGTCAGCACAGTGGGTTTTGGCATATTTCTGGAAGCCTTTCCTACTCTGGGACACCTTGCACTTTAGTAGACATCCCACTAAAGCACCAAATAAATGTATCTTTCAACTCAACTTTTCCCGAGTTGGATTCCAAAATGCCCAGGGCCCTCCCAACTCTACCCACACAGGAGGAATATTTTAGAGGGAACGTCAACATGGAAAGAGACTTTGGTCTTAAATTGATTGTAATTTAATTGTATTATCTTGTAAATTTTATACAAATGTATAAGCTTCTGAATGCATGGCTAGGAACCCCAACAGGAGTCGGAAAAGGTCATGGAAAGAAGGGCTCTTCTGTTGGGGCTTCATTAGCTCCAGGGTAAATCCTCAAAGTCCAAGGGCCTCTCAAAGAAATGGTGTTTTTGTTTGTTTGTTTGTTTGTAGAGTTATCTGTGATAGGCCAATATGAATCAATGCATAGGAATATAAAAATTTTTGAAAATTAAAAACATGTATACTAATAACTAACTGTCAAAAGATTGACAAACTAAGATCAATCTGCATATGTGATGATTTTCCATCTAAACATCAACCAATTTTAAAGGGTGAATGAATCATCATAGCAGAGTTTCCTTATCCAGTTACATACCCTTTTCCATCTGTCTTTTAAAGTTTATTTAGTTTTGAGAGGCAGAGAGAAAGAGAGCATGAGCAGGGGAGGGGCAGAGAGAGAAGGAGACACAGAATCCAAAGCAGGCTCCAGGCTCTGAGCTGTCAGCACAGAGCCCAACACAGAGCTTGAACCCATGAATGGCGAGATCATGACCTGAGCTGAGTCGGACGCTCATCCAACTGAGCCACCCAGGCACCTCCCTATCTCTTATTTAGTCTTCATAAAACACTACAAGGTGAGTGTTATTATCTGTATTTTACAAATAATGAAACTGAGGACCTTAGGGGCTTACGTAGGATCATCCTGTTGGTAAATATCTTAATTATCCACGCACCAGTCTCTCTAGTGGGTCAAAATTGTGAAGAGAGCTGTTTACCCTCTTGAAATCCTGCATCACTGGTTCCTTCTGGCTATTTAGAAACAAAACAAAAGAAATCCCACCTAACCCCTGCCCTCTGTCCCAATGATTTCTTAGATTTTGTGACAATAAATTATTCTAATATTGTCTCTCTCTCTCTCTCTCTCTCTCTCCTTTTAAACAAGGATGGAGAGGCTCCCTTTCACTTGATCTTTAATGGTTGGATCTCAAGTTTCTGTCCTCAGTGGTCTTCTAGCCTGAAATGCTCTCCCTGGGTGACTTCATAATTTCTCAAGACTTTAAAAACCATCTATATATTGATATCTCCCAAACTGTACCTCTACTCTAGATCTCTGCAATGCTCTGCAGCTACTGGTTCACATCTTTAAGATGGTCTCTGCAAAATGGAGCATCTATAAGATTTTCCAGAATTATCTCCTGCCATGTTCTTAATCCACTCAGATCTTCACATGGTATTCCTTCTTTTTAAAACACTTTCCCATACCTTCCTTTTTCATTTATCCCTTAAGTTTCCATTTAAATGTGACTCCTAGGGGTGCCTAGGTGGCTCAGTCATTTGAGCATCGAACTCTTGATTTCATCTTCTCAGGTCTTGATTTCACAGCCCCACGTTAGGCTCTGCTCTGACAGCACAGAGCCTGCTTGGGATTCATTCTCTCTCTCTCTCTCTCTCTCTCTCTCTCTCTCTCTCTCTCTCTCCCTGCCCCTCCCCTGCTCATTGTCATTCTCTCTCTCTCTCAAAATAAATAAATAAACATTTAAAAAATAAAATAAATATGACTTCTACAGGAACACCATCTCTGACGTCTCCCCAGGAACAGAGTGGGGAGCCACTCCCATGTTTTTCTCTAAGTGCCATCCTATCAGTATTATTTTTGCCTGTAACGGTCAGAGATCCAATTACAGTGGCTTAAATACACAAAGTCTAATTCTCTCATGTAAAAGAAGTAAGTCAGTAAAGCAGCTTCCTGGGGCTCACATGGTGGTTCTACAAAGTTACTAGAATCCTAACCCCCTGGTATTCTCCAGGTTACTTTATAGTCCAGGATTACTGCTGTAGCTCCCACTCTCTCAACTGCTTCATGAGCCTTCTAGGGGGGGAAGGAAAGCTAAAAGGACCCTTCTTCTGGCTTATTCATCTCAGCGAAGGCTGGCTAGGAGAATCGGTCTTTTAACTGGGTACAATTAAAGGGTTCTGTTTCTAATGAAAATCGGGAAAATTTTGTGCTAGGGTAGGCATCTGGCAGTGTGCCACACTTTTCTGTGTACGTATCACACCATCTTTTCAAATTATCTGTTGAATTCTCTGAGTTCCCCACTAGGCTGAAAGCTCCAAGGAAGGGAATGTGTCTTATTCAGTTTTCTATTCCCAACACCTGGCACAGTGGCTCCCAACTAATAGGTCCTTAATAACAATTTAGCAAACAGATGAATTAGTTGTTGTGGGAAAACCATTATTGCGATTAAGCAAATTAGCATATTTTATAAAGCTCCAGGAAAAAAGAGACTTTCTACTTTGCAGAAAGGAGGAGGAGGAGGAGGGGCACAAATGGCCACACAATTACGTAATTGTGTCAAATTAGATCTTGGTTTATAAAAGCAGGACATACTGAAAAAAAAAACAACTTTTGTTGAGTGAGCTCAATAAAAGGGAAATGAATCTTCAGACATACCTTAAGTCATGTCTATTTATGGTGAAGGCAACAAGAAGATACATTACGTACATTCTTGAATGTTTATCACTGTTTGAAACGTTAGCCTTTCATTTTCAGCTAATGTCTCTTCTCTTGCTATCCTAAATGGTTCTAACTACTTTCTTGTGCTAATAGGTTATGAGTTTCTCAGGAGCTTTAAAGAGCATTCTTTTCTTTCTCACTTATTTTTTCCTCTTCTGACAACTTGTAACTAATGCTCTGGTCAAGGACACAGAGCAATAAAATTTCTACCCTGTGGCTTCACTAAAGAGCAAGTTCATAAGGCTTGGACCGGACCTCAAGCAACTCCAGGGAGCACCATCAACATTGTGCTCCTCCTTCTGCTAAAGCCAGCTTCACGAAACTGAAAGACCATGTAATGATTTTAAGCCACAGTCATAAAACCCAGCATTTAATATTCCTGTGAGATCATCACAGACTCCAAGACTACATATTTACATGTTGACTTAATCCATTAAATGTTACCTCTTTTCAACAACAGAACTCCCCTTGCAATTTAAAGGCCTCCTAATGTCTAATAGTTCTGTCTTCAGAAAACAAAACAAAACATTTCCTTAGATGTTGAAAGTGTACGCTCCTGCGAAGGTTGTAATCTCTTCATTCTAGAATGTGTTTTGCCCCATGATGATATGGAGGAAACGGCTTTACTATCTACAGATCTTCCTCAGCTCATGATGGGGTTATGTCCTGATAAACCTGCCACGAGTTGAAAACATCGTAAGTTGACAATGCGTTTAATACATCTAACCTATGAACATCACAGTTTAACAGCCTAGCCTATTTTAACTGTGCTCAGAATGCTTACATTAGCCTATAGTTGGATGAAATCATCTAACACAGAGCCTTTTTTTTTTTTATAATTAAGTGTTGAATATCTCCTGTAATTTATTGAGCCCTGTATTGGAACTGAAAAACGGAATGGTTGTATGGGTACAGAATGATTGTACATATATTGGTTGTTTACCTTCAAATGACAGACCAGGAGCTGCGGCTGCCCTTGACCAGCACTGAGAGAGACAACTGTGCTACATGTCACTAGCCTGGGAAAAGATTAAAACTAAAAGTTTGAAGTTCTGGTTCTACTGAATGTGTGTTGCTTTCACATCATGGTAAAGTCAAACCATGGTAAGTTAGGAATCATCTGCGATTGTTTCCTGAGAGGTTTATCTTCCTAGCTAGACTCTAAATTCCTTAAGATCAGGATGATGTTGCAGGACTTTATGTAGCCTGGTAATAATGTTGACTCCATAGTCAAGGTCCAGTTACCACATATGTTTTGAACCAAGGGTTGAAAAATGAGAATTATGAGTAAAGGTTAAAGGAAATGGAGCTTATGATGAACACTGTAATATATTTGAATGTAATATACAATCTTCCCCTTAATATCTTTCACCACTGGTTAAGAAGCATCTCTGAAGTGTCCACACTTCAAGACTCTCTCAAGCATCGTAGTTGGACAGTTAGGGTTCACACAGGAGTGAGGCACTACCTCTGTCTTCCAGTGACAAGACTGTGTTCCACTTCTAAGGCTTTGATTTCTCCTGCTAATTATACTCTCAGCATCCATCTGTCTGTCAATCTCTCTCTCTGTCTCTCTGTCTCTGTCTCTCTCTCTCACACACACACACGCATGCACACGCATGCACACACACTCTTTATCTTTGTCTTCAGTTGGACAAGCCTATATTCCACACCTCCTTCATCTGGAAGACTATTAAACACTTTGCTGAGCTCAATGATCCTCTCTACTCTCTAGATTATTTTTGCGATTACCCAGGTACAACATTACAAGTACATTGTAGGAACTATAAAAATATAGAAAAACACAATGACAAAAGTAAAACAACCTAATAAAGATACCACCAAGATGGGGGAAATCTCTCTTTTTTTTTTTTTTTTTTTTTTTTACTAAGAACTTTATTTTCTTTCTTCCCTTATTTTCCTTTTTCCATTCCCTTCCTTTTCCTCTCTTCCCCTCTCACTCTTTTTCTTTTTGGAGGGAGATGAAACTTGTTTTTATGATTTGCCCTTTTTAAAATGGGGATGTTCATTTAAGTCATTACTGTTTTATAAGATCTTTTTATATATATATATATCAAGGATATAATATTTTCTCTTAGATTCATGACACATAATACCCTTTTCACTATATGACTTAATTTTATATTTATTTTAATGTAAACTATGAAAAATTTTTCAGGATATCAAATCAACCATCCTTTTACTTTAAAATTTTTGTCTTTGCATTATGCTTAAAAAATTTATATTTATTCAAGGTCAGATAAATAATTGCATAGTTTTCTATAGTTTCTTTCATCTCTTAAATTGTTAAATTAAATCAACTTGGAATTTATATTGCTAATGGTATGAAGTAAGAATCTAATTTAATTCCAGATGGCTAGCCAATTTTCTCTAATATTGTTTTCTCACAGATTTGAGAAGCTACCTTTAATATCTGGTGTTCTGGACTTTGACACTTTTCCACTGGTCTTTTTATGCCACATCACACTTTAAAAAACAGCTTTATTGAGTATAACTGATATATAAAAAACTGTACATACTTAACATATACAATTTGATGAATTTTGACATATGTATATAGAGGTAAAACCATCACCACAATCAAGGTAATAAAGATCCATCATTTCCAAAAGTATCCACCTGCCCCTTTGTAATCCCACCCTCAGTTTCCAGGCAACAACTGAGGCAGCTTGCTCAATAGATTAATTTGCACTTTGTAGAGTTTTATATAAATGAATTGCATAGTGAATTTTTTTTTTTTTTTAGTTTGGCTTCTTTCAACTCGGCATAATTATTTTGTATCATTCATGTTGTATAGCAGGTGTCCATTTCACTCCTTTTTTATTACTAAGTACTATTCTATCCTATGTACATGTCACAATTTGTTCATACATTCATCTTTTGATGGACATTTGGGTTGCTTCCAATTTTTGACTGTTAAAAAGAAAGCTGTTTATGAATATTTATGCACAGCTCTTTGAATGGATGTGTGCTTTCCTTTCTCTTGAGTAAATACTTAGGAGTGAAGTAGCTGGATCATATTGAAGACGTGCGTTTAACCTATTATGAAGGCTGCCAAAATATTGTCCAAAGGGGTTGTATCATTTCACATTCTCACCAGCAGTGTATGAGAATTCCATTTCCTCTTCATCCTTTCTATAGTCAGTCTTACTAATTTTAGACATTCTAGTAGGTATTTATGATAATCTCATTTTGATTGCAATTTTAATTTCCCTAATCACTAATGCTGTTTGCCATATTTTTATGCATTCTTTGGCTATCCATATATCTTAGATGAAGTGCATATGTTCAAATATTTTGCCCATTTTTTGTTGGGCTGCTTGTTTTATTAATTATTATAACAACTAAATTATTACTTTATTATAATACATTATCACAATTATCAAATAAGGTTGTAATTGTAAAATTATTATAGATTTATAATTATAGGATTATTGTCATTTTATTATATAAAATTGTTAGATTTAAAATCATTATTTTATTTTGTTGTTTTCTTACCTGTTATTTTTTTATATAAATGGTTTTCTTTTTTTCAATGTTTACTTATTTATTTTGAGAGAGAGAGAGAGAGAGAGAGCGAGAGAAGTGGGGGAGGCATAGAGAGAAAGGGAGAGAGACTCCCAAGCAGGCTCCATACCTTCAGCACAGAGCCTGACATGGGGCTCAATCTCATGAACTGTGATATCATGACCTGAGCCAAAATCAGGAGTCAGACACGTAACCACCCGAGACACCCAGGCATCCTAATTCTTACTTGTTGTTTTAAAAATGGTAAAGACCAAATTAGTATAGTTTTATTATTATAATTATTATTAATGATTGGTATTTTGGACTGGTAGTTGGATTTTTGAATCTATTTCATTGACCTACTTCATGCTATTGTCATGCTATTTTAATTTTGTTGCTTTATATTATTTTTTCATAAATAGCACTGCAACTTTTAATTATTCTTAATTAGCATAATTTGGTGAGAGGAAGCCTAGGCTATTCTCATCCGTTTATTTCAGAATTTGTAAAACTTTATGAAACTCATTTTAATAAAAAATCAGAACTGAGTTATATTTTTTATAATTTTGGAAGAAATGAGACCTTTACAATATTAAGTATCCTTGTCCATTAAATTGACTCCTTTCTTCATACGTTCAGTATTTTGGATTTGTTGAATTTCCTATCTATTTCCTCTTAAGCTAGAAAATGTGGGCCTTTAAGGTTCTAGATCCTTCCCTTAACTTGTCCAATCGTAGTCAACCAGAATCAAAATTATACAGATTGAAACTGAAAGACACTGTAGATTATCCTGTCCAGTATCTGTACTAGTCTATGAGAAAATAAAGCCCAAAGAGCTGAAGCACTTCCTTAATGTCTAGAGTATGTTAATAGCAGTCTCAAGAGTGACCCCTTACTATCATTTAGTGTCTCTTCTGTTACATCACTGTAACTGTCCTTATTTCCTATTATTTCCCCAAATGGGTCTCTACTTTCTCTTTTTCTTTACTTATTTATTTTTTTCGGGGGAGGGGGGGAGAGAGAGGGAGAAAGAGAAAGAGAGAGAAGAGGGGACAGAAGATCCAAAGTGGGCTCTGTACTGACAGCTCCAGAGAGCCCAATGTGGGGCTCAAACTCACGAACCGTGAGATCATGACCTAAGTGGAAGTTGGTCACTTAACCAACTGAGCCACCCAGGGCTCCCAAATGGGTCTCTACTTTTGTAAGGCTGGTGTCCTTGACATGCATCGCATGCCCAAAATCACTGAAATGAAAATACCACCTTTTCACAAGTCATGGTATATGTGAAGGCAATTTACTTGCCCAGTGTCAGGGTAATGAGACATATTAGCACAGGTAAATGCAGAGGATGTTGCCTAGTTATATGAGTTATGGGCTTCCTGGCTTGGGTGGGTTGAGAATGGAGACTCCTCAGATGGAGAGATGGAAACTTTATGGCACATCCTTAAGCTGGTCTTGCTATAGGGTGGAATTATAAGATGTAAAGTGAGTTTCTTTATGATCTTATAAAAGATTTTTAAAGAAATTGAGGCAATCACAAAGGAGAAAGTGCAGGATTTTCTAAATGACTAAACATTACTCATTTGAGTAGAGTGGATCTTAACCTTTTATGGGTCAAAGTACACTTAGAGCATCTGATAACATAAATTCAACCCTCTTTCCATAAAAAGGCATACACGGTTCATACAATATGAGGGTTTATGGATCCTGTGAAAGTTGTCTATTGGTTTCACAAGTCCTGCCACAAATCTTCCCAGAGTTCCATGGACATAGGAGTTCAGAATTCCTTGAAGAAGAAGTAAGTAGTCTGCCTACTACAATAGCTCATGAAGGAAAGAAAGAGAGAACAAAGATTATGTGTACGTATGCAGGGATATGGAGACAGGGAGTCTAATATGGGTCATGCTAATCAATATGAAATCTTTTCTCTGAAAAACTGCACTGCATTTCCCTATATCAAAAGAGAAACTTTTTTCAGATTCCTGGAAACAGCCCAGAGTACGTCAATATACTAATAGTAAACACAAGACCAAACAAGGGGAGGTGGGAACTGAGACAGTAAGAGGTTAAACATTCCCTTTGAACACAAACAATTACTTGATAAATATTTACTGAGCATCTGCTATGGAAAATGCACAGTGCTGAGTGGTGGGGACACAGTGCTTATCTAGAGAGTCACTGAATCAATATGTCATAAAATCAAAAAGGCTCTAATATGTACTATATTATTATATTAGTTATTAAACAGCATAATACATAATATTGTTTATTATTTTATAGATGAGGAAACAGTAGCCTAGAAGGGGTGAATAGACTTCTTAAAAAAATTTAGTGTTTATTTTCTTGTTGAGAGAGAGAGAGAGAGTGACAGAACACAAGCAGGGGAGAGGCAGAGAGAGGGGAAGACACAGAATCTGAAGCAGACTCCAGACTCTAAGCCGTCAGCACAGAGCCTGATGCGGGGCTGGAACCCACAAACCATGAGGTCATGACCTGAGCCAAAGTTGGACACTAAATGACTGAGCCACCCAGGCGTCCCAGAAAGGGTAATAGTCTTACATACAGGATTAGAACCCAAGTCTCCTGATCAGACTTTTTTTTTTTTTTAACGTTTATTTTTGAGACAGAGAGAGACAGAGCATGAATGGGGGAGGCGCAGAGAGAGAGGGAGACACAGAATCGGAAGCAGACTCCAGGCTCTGAGCCATCAGCCCAGAGCCCGACGCAGGGCTCGAACTCACAGACTGTGAGATCATGACCTGAGCTGAAGTCGGACGCTTAACCGACTGAGCCACCCAGGCACCCCTGATCAGACTTTTAATGAGTACCTACTCTGTGCCAGGCCTGGTGCTAGACACTGTCAAGTAAATTTTCACTCTTTTACAGAAATTCCACATCTTCAGTAGCTACACGTAAACAGGTATTCTTGCACCTTTCTGACTTTGTTTGTTGCGAAGAAGGTAAGTCATCATTTATTTGGGTAAGAAGTGAAGAATTGAAGAATTTTTTTCCAAATATTCCTGACAGGAATTGTGAACTTCTAGAGAAAGGATTTGTATGCATCTCATAAGTCCAAAAAACAAAAATCTTTAATACTTGGGAGGTTTGGAAGAAGAGAAGGAGTACATTTGGACCTAAGGATTCAAAGTTCAAGAAAAATAACATTCTCTGCTACATTCTTACAATCTATTGTTCTCTGTGGCAGTGTTTAGTGTTTGTTTCTTCTGCAACCACCAGGCAGGATTGAGAAAGGAGACAGGATGGCACATAGGGACCACTTAGGGTGCATTTTGAAATCCTTTAAAAGCTGGTCTCCCCCAAGGAAGGGAAGAGATCCAGGAGAGCTACTGCCCACACCCTCCATTCTTCTCTGCTGCGATGCTTCACCCCATTTCCTCCAAACCCTGGAGGAAGATTTGTTCATTCAGGTAGACTCCTACAGAAAAGAAGAGGACATCCGCTTATCACATCCATTTTGAAATCAAATGTGCATCTTGACAACTGCAATCTTGTCACTACAAGTAGTCAGATGATGGGAAGGCAGAGCATCAGAAAGGAGAAAGCTAATGAGGAAAGTCAACCTGGGCCCGGTAGCCCATCCTGGAGTCAGTTTCGGGTCAGGAAAGGGCACTAATCTGGGCTTCATGTGGATGCACGTTCCCGTAAAAGATGTTATAGATAGTGGTTTGTCTTAGTCTAGCTTAACACAGAAACCTATATCACCTATTATATGGCCAAAATCTATACATATACCACATTATAGCAAAAAAGGATACTGATATTACAGTTAGAATTTCAAAACACACTATATAATTTAAGTAACTGGCTACAAAGTAATTTTCTTTTTGTTTTCTGAGTACAAATGTAATTCATTGTGATTTTAGAGTATATAAGATATTTCAGAAACAAAAAATCATCATGCACCATGCAGAAACAGCTGTTAATATAGTTACTGAAAAATAAATATAAGGTATTTGAGATTTCGCTTCAGAGGGATGAAAAGGTGAAGAAAATATCTGAGTAGACCCTAAAGCAAGTGCAAAGAGTGATGGCACTGGTTTCTTCATGCCACTTAAAAATATTTCTAAGGCTATCCAGACACTTTGTTTATAACAAATTTTATTTTATAGTCAAGAGGGAAGGGAGAAGGAATAGATCAGAATGTGGTGTGAGAAAAGATTTTCCTGAAATAACCACAAAACAGATGAAAGTGAGATGAAAACCAAAAGCAAAAACAAGACCCACAAACAAACAGGAGGAGCTTAAAGAGGAGGTGTAGGTAGATACCAGAAGGAATGATCTTTGGAGCTATAATTACCTGTGTAGTGATAATTAAAAGGAAAAAGAAAAATTACCTGTGTGAGCCTGAACGTCTGGAATTAATTAGCAAAATGGGGGATCACTGGATTTCAATTAAGTTCCCTGGTGCCATTTTGAATGCCAAATGACTTGGCTAAAGGCTGATGAGCCTAATGCAGCCCTCAGCGTAGGTGTTATCCTGAAAAGCCAAATGCTGTATGTGAAAGAGTGCCCACAGCCTCTCTTTGAAAAGGTCTTCATACAGAGAAAGACAGATACCATATGTTTTCACTCTTATGTAGATCTTGAGAAATGTAAGACCATGGCGGGGGGGGGGGGGGGGGAAGGAAGGAAAAAAAAAGTTAGAGAGGGAGGGAGCCAAACCATAAGAGACTCTTAAAAACAGAATAAACTGAGGGTTTATGGGGGGTGGGAGGGTGGGGAAAGTGGGTGATGGGCATTGAGGAGGGCACCTGTTGGGATGAGCACTGGGTGTTGTATGGAAACCAATTTGACAATAAATTTCATATTGAAAAAAAAGAAAGAAAAGGTCTTCCCATATTCATGCTTGTTGCATTGCAAGTTTCTATGTTCTCTGAGAAAGTGACACTTTAAAAACAACTTTGTAGTCAAGACCACTTCAGACTCATTAATTCCACCCAATTACCCTTATCACTCTCAAAGCACGATATCTTGCCAATCCTGTTTTGTCTAACCTTCCTCAATTTATTTAATGCAGAACATTAAACAATTTCTTATTTATTACAAATCTTGGCTATAGATCTCTGTTTTTTAATCTCTCGGTTGTAGATCTCGTGTAAAAGTACATGAAAAAGCAACAAGTATATCAAACTAATGAGTGTTTCAGTGGCATGAATTTACCATGATTTCATTACCACATGAGGTGTCAATGAAAAGAGCTCAGGAATCTGGGCTGTGTGAATTCATTTGTTATATGAGGTGCATGTGAGTTGGCAATGAACTTGTATTAATATGTATTGAAAAATTGGGGCACCTGGGGATCATATTCAAGGCCCTGCAGGGTTCCTGTCATTAATGAGCTTATCATCAAAACAGGGACTTTCAGAAAGAGAGATAGGCACACCTACATTAACACTAAGCTATAGACAGATCATTCGTTTATTGGAAGGAGAAAGGCTTTGAGCTAAATATGATTTCCCCCCCAGAGTTGCCCCCCTAATGTTTGCTTGAAGAGATGCCTTTTGAAAAAATGTTTTATTTCAAGGGCTCTAGTGAACTGGCTATCTAGGTATAGCTATAAATCTACATAAATATATGTGCTTGTGTCTACCCAAAACATTGTTGGACTCACACATAACAGATGATAACAGTGCTTTGTTCAGGACAGTAGGATGAAAAGGAAGGAATAAAGTGTAAAACAATGAGGGAGATTTTAGTTTTTCATGTCATATATATACTTCCAATACTGTTTGAGTTTGTCATGTGAATATGTTACTTTCAATTTAATTCTAATGTAAATGTAAAAACACCCATGTTTTGTGCTGCAGTGAAAATATGAAGTATTTGGGCCCCTGGGCTGGCTTAGGGAGGGATCCCTTTTAGGACGCTGACCCCACCTACCCATGTAGGACCAACAGAGGCACTCAAACTGTCTTACATGTTTTGAGCAGTAGCTATGGCAGTCTGGATTTTCCTCAAACACTTGGGACCTTGAAACTACTGAAACAGAACCACTATGGGGCCACCACTCATGTATAAAGCACTCAATATCACATTCAAAAAGATGGAGTCCTCTTTGGATCGATTTGCATGGCTAGTGTCCAGGATATAAGAATCATGCCTTTCTTCAACAGGTGCTTCTAGCCAATGAAACGAATATACTCTAACCATTCCTTCAAAGTATAAAGTGTTTGCACCACCCCAGAGTAAAAAAAAAAATACTCCTGTAACTAAATGGATATTTTCCGCCTTTACCATCAATTTTCCTGTTCAGTGTAGTCAGAATGCAGATAACTCTGGACTGTCATCAACATGGATGTCCCAGAGTTAATGTGTATGTTGCCAGCAGAGGAAAAAACGGAGAGGCCAAATCTTAGGCCTGGCCACTTAAATACATAGCTACTAAAATACTGACATTTTTGTGAGCTAGCTCCTTACATAGGAAACTAAGCTAGAAGGGTATCCCCTGGCAGACCTTTAGCAGAAACAGGGTCTCAGTGAGTTTCTTCTTTGAAATCAGCAGATCTTACCCTTTCCTAAGCAGAATATATAACTCATGAGTTGTCTAATATACTTAAATGTCTACTAAATTAACATCTACCAACAAACTAGGTGGCTTTTATGTGTTGAATTTCCAGATGAAACCTGTGGGGTTTTCTACAGACCTAAGATGTGGCTTTTTGCTAATATAATTTTAAAGTGGATACAACTGTGTTGCCCTGGTAAGAAGGAGGCACCCCAAACACTTGCCACTTCCAAGAACCCAGAAGCGGTACAGTTAAAGTGGATGAAATTCCATTGCATAAGCCCCACCCTCCTATGTTTTCAGGAGGGGCCCTGACTTTTAAGTGCCATTAGTAATCTGGACGTTTTCTCAGGCTTCAGATACAAAGCTGCCTTGCATTAGAGGGATTCCTAGACAGTACGGTGACCTTTCCATACAGGTCTCCACCATCAGGTAGTCATCTACATGGGAAGACTGAGCATATTTGAGCCACAATTTCATATATTGCAGATGCCCTCTAATGGGTCCTTCTGACCAGGAACTATTTGCTTAAATCACATTTTATAGAATCTGAGGACATTGGAAAAGTGAACACAGAACAACAGTGTGCATGTCTGACATAGCATAAGATGACTGTTAAACTTCCCAACAATTTCTTATGTATACACAATGAAGGTCTAAACAAATTTTCTAATAGAGCAGAAATCTGTACATCTCTGGCAAGCAAGTTTTTCAGGGGATGGCTAAAAATTTCTTATAAAAGCGTCTGACTCATTATGATTAAGCATCAAGTAATAAAAACAGATTCACCATTACCACCTCCCCTTTTACTGCAGGCTGACATTAGCTGGCAAGGTTATTGCTCTGCAAACCCGCATGTTAGGTCATTAAGGCTGTGTGTATGTCATGACTAAACGGACATTAAATGTTTCTCAAGTTCATAGCAGGGAAAGCCATTAACAAATGCATAAACAAAACTAGAGCACTCTTTAAATTTCTATTATGAAAGGCAAACATTTGCTAGTATATGTAAGGCTTTTACTAGGTTTCTAAATTTGAAGATGTAAAAATATTGACCAATCCTGACCCTGACCTTCACATATAATTGGAAAATTAAAATACGATATTATTCTCTAGTAAGCATCAATGAGCACAAAGAAGGTTTAACAAGTTGGATTAAATATGTAAAATAAAAGCTGACAATAAATTAAACCAAATACTAATTATATACCTTTCTTTCCTTTGAGATATTTTCTGAAGTTTTTAGTTGGGAGATGTATTTACAGACAGCCAAAGCAAGCTGTCAAAAAAAGAAAAAAGAAAAACAAAACAAAACCAAACCCAAAGCAAGCTGTCAAAATAGTTTCCAAGTCCTTTGTGACTGACTGTTCAGCATAATGCAGTCTAAATGGTTGACTGAATTTTTTCTCTGCAAATCAGATTATTTTGGCATTGTAAAACCATCATGCCTATCCACAGCCCCAAAATGGGGAGAATTCCAGAAACACTTCCAGAAGACAGCTTATTATTTTTTTTTATTATTCTTAAAGATCTCATCACCATCAATTAGTATTCATTAATCATCCAAGTCTGTGCTGTGTAACTGAATGGTAACACCTCATTTATTTTGCATTGCTATAGAACAAAATGATGCATGTCAGTAAATTTTCTAGAAAACAGGAGCCTGTTGTTTTTTTGTTTTGTTTTGTTTTTAATAAATCTACTTTTATCTAACCATATTTAAGTGAATCTTTCTGACAGGCTCCAATATTCACCTATATTCTTAAATGTGGTATAGGAAACAAAAGCCAAACTTCTAAGGTCATCATTAGGCACATCAGCAATTAACAATATTATCAAAAGGAAGCTGAGGGGGAAGTGGTATTTCCAGGGAAGCAACAGACCACTGACATTAAGAATCTAGACTACTTGTGGACTCCAGCTCTGCTTCCTACCAGATGGACAAACTTGAACTTTCTGCATATTGGTTTCTTCTTTAAAAGGAGTAACAACAGTACCAGACATTGGGTCGTTGTAGAGGTGAAATGCTTGCAGAAGACTTACACCAGTGTCCAGCACAGCATAAAAAGTCAGCAAATTGTAGCTCTTGTGATGAATAGTCTTGCTTTCATTTTTAATGTCTGATATTCAATCTGCTGTCTTCTGGGAAATGAGACATGTTTATTAAAGTTGAATATAATAGGGGGCTCCTGGGTGGCTCAGTTGGTTAAGCGTGCAACTCTTGATTTCAGCTTAGGGCATGATCGCACAGCTCATGAAATGGAGCCTGTGTTGGGCTCTGCAATGGCAGCGTGAATCCTGCTTGGGATTCTCTCTCTCCCTCTCTTTCTTCCCTCACCTGCTCATGTGCATGCTTTCTCCCTCTCTCTCTCTCTCTCTCTCAACATAAATAAATAAACCTTGAAAAAAGAAATAAAATTGCATATAATAGAACATGAGCTTTCTTAGGGATATTTTGGCTGCTTCAGAGCAGTTTTTACCTAGAGATTTTGTGTGTGTGTGTGTGTGTGTGTGTGTTAAGAATCTCTAACATGAGATCTACCCCCTTAACAGGTTTTTAAATATACAGTAGTACAGTGTTGTTAAGTCTAGGCACAGTGTTGCACAGTAGATCTCTACAACTTACTCCTCTTGCATAACTGAAACTTTGTACTTGTTGAAAAGCTACCCCATTTTCCGCTGCCCGCAGCCGCTGGGAATCATCGTTCTACTCTGTGCTTCTATAAATTTGACTATTTTAGATATCTCATATAAGTGGCATCATGCAGTATTTGTCTCTCTGTGACTGGCTTATTTCACTTAGCACAATGTCTACAAGGGTCACACATGTTGCCACGTACGGCAGAATTTCCACTTCTTCCAAGGCTGCGTAATAGTCCATTATATGTATGATACCACATTTTCTTCATCTGCTCATTTGCTGGTGTAGATTAGGCTTGCTTCCACATCTTGGCTATCGTGAATAATGCTGCAATAGACATGGGAGTACACCTCTCTCTTTAAGAACTTGACTGTAATTCTTTGGGTAAACACTCAGAAATGAGATTGGTACATCATATAGCAGTTCTCTTTTTGATTTTTTTTTTGAGGAATTTCCTTACTGTTGTCCACAATGGATGACTAATTTACATTTCTATCCACCATTTTACCGTCCCACCAACAGTGTACAATAGTTCCATTTTCACTCCATTCTTGTCAGAATTTTTTTTGTTTTCTGGATAACAGCCATCCTAACAGGTGTGAGATGATATTTCACTGAGGTTTTGATTTGCATTTCTCTGAGGCTCACTGGTATTGAGCATCTTTGCATGTACCTGTTGGCCTTTTACATGTCTTCTTTAAAGAAACATCTCTTAAAATCCTTTACCTATTTTTAAGTCTGGCTATTTTTTTGTTTTGATTTGCCATTTTATTTGTTTTGTTGCTTGCTGATTTTGCTATTGTTATAGGAGTTCCTTTTACGTTTTGGATATTAACTGTTTATGAGACATATGGTTTACAGATAGTTTCCACATCCTGTCAACTTAGAGATGTTTGACTCTTCCCCAGCAAATGCAATATGCTGAATACCTAACCCACAGAAACACACCCATATATAAATATGAACTCAAGCAACTTGGAGATGGACTTGACTGAAATAAATTTTGATATCATTAGTAAAAAAAAATAAAAATAAAAACAAACCCCAAAAACAAAGGGAAGAATTATGAGAAAATAAATGGTATTAAAAATCACAAAGCAGGGGCACTTGGGTGCTCAGTCAAACGTTGGACTTCCCCTCAGGTTATGATCTCATGGTTTGTGAGTTCAAGTCCTGCACTGGGCTCTGTGCTGACAGCTTAGGGCCTGGAGCCTGCTTCAGATTCTGGGTCTCCCCCTCTCTCTGCCCCTCCCCTGCTTGTGCTCTGTCTCTCTCTCTCTCTCAAAAATAAAATGAAAACATTAAAAATTTTTTAAAAATTAAAAAAATTGCAAAGCTGACATCCATATGGGATACATTCCTTTATTTTTAACATTTTTGTAAATACTTACTTTTGACAAAGAGCATGTGTCCATATGTGAGTGGGGGAGGGGCAAAGAGAGAGGGAGACATAGGATCCAAAGCAGGCTCTGTGCTGACAGTGCTGAGCCAGATGTGGGACTCAAACTCACGAACCATGAGATCATGACCTGAGTGGAAGTCAGACGCTTAACCGACTGAGCCACCTAGGTGCCCTGGAATACATTCTATTTTAATATTAGATTTTTTTAACGTTTATTTATTTGTGAGACAGAGAGAGACAGAGCATGAACGGGGGAGGGTGAGAGAGAGAGGGAGACACATAATCTGAAACAGGCTCCAGGCTCTGAGCGGTCAGCACAGAGCCCGACGCGGGGCTCGAACTCACGGACCGCGAGATCATGACCTGAGCCGAAGTCGGCCGCTTAACCAACTGAGCCACCCAGGTGCCCCATCAATATTAGATATTTTAAAGTTGATATACAAATTAGTGTTTTATTCATTCACTCAAGTAGGCCCTTACTTTTACATAGTAGAAATTACTTCAGTTGGAATTCTATGTGTTACTATGGCATTTAAAAAAATATTTTGTAATAGTTTATTCAGTAATTCAGAAATACTTCTACATTTGTACCATGGAAGTCATAACATTCCCTTAAAAAATGTCTGCACCTCTCCTTTATCTATTTTCTAACACTGCCATCTGGTTTCCCTTAAAAACTGAGATGATAGCATGTCTATTACCACCTGAGAACGGACACAGACAATAAACAAATGAGATCAGCCCACTCACCCTGCCTAGGTCTGTGTGGTCAGGGCAATCAGGCAGCAGTTAAAGCAGCTCTAATTGCATTGCCACTCTTGGTTTTATCCTCAGGCCTCAAAGACCACAGGATATGCAGAACCTCAAACTTGCCTCAGAAATCTAAGATTTCGAAGACCCTGACGGCCAGAGACTTCATTCCTATGACCTTACACTCAATGTAGAGCCGGTGGATGACATAATGTGGGTTTCATCCATAAACTGACTGGTGTCTCACTTTTCCTGAGTGAATAACTACTCTCTCCCCTTTGCCAAAGGAGGCTAGTTTTCCAGATGCCTGACAAATGAATGGGTTTTAGAAAATACTTTGATTTCTATAAAAGAAATATGTTCTAGAAATACAGAGTGGAATACAGCCTCTTAAAATATGACTCATTATTAGAGATTTGTCTAGAATTCAGGTTTCTTCATGCCTTGTGGAAGAAAACTTACGTATATAGAGGAAACTGGGATTAAGACAGGAAGTCAATAGATCTATACCCACTGGATTTCAGAAAGACGTGTAAAAATGTAGATATCCTGACATACGTGATATGAGTTGAATCTATCATGTTTTGGGATTGTCCAGGATCTGGCAAACTTCTTCGGTAAAGGGCCACTCAATATTTTAGGCTTTGCAGGCCAGAAGGCCTCAACTACAACAATTCAGTTAGGCTGTTGTAACACAAAAGCAGCCATAGATGGAATATAAAAGAATGAGCATGGCTCTGTTCCAATAATACTTTATTTACAAAACCAGGCAGCATGTCCGATTTGGCACATTGGCTGAAATTTGCTGACCCCAAGTACAGCAGAATAATTACAGGGTGTATTGTGTAAGAGACTGAGGTAGAATCCCAGATGTGACATTCTCTAAATGACCTTGCCATATTCTGAAACTTCTCTGAAGGCTTCTCTGAGTCTCTCACTCTTTATGATAAGGCGATGATACCCAATTCAGATGATACCCAATTGGCACATCTGGCCAATTTTAATGGTACCTAAGTTCCTGTAACTAAGTCCATTCCTGCTCCCTTGGGACTTCCTTCACTAGAAGGAAGTATATCTTAGAACCAATTTTACAGCACTCTAGCCACACCAAAATCAAGGAGGTTATCAAAGGGATATAGGCAAAAAATGGCACTCTTATAATTACGACAGTCATGAAGAGATAAGCACAGAAAGAGGCTTTTTTTTTTCTTCAGGATTAGACAGATACTGAAGGTTCTAATACTTTTCAACATCAGAATGGTTGAATGAGGTCAGAATTGGCCCTGTCATTCAGCCTCCATAAGCAGACCACAGCCCAACGTAGGACAGAAGGGGCGTGTGTGTGTGTGTGTGTGTGCACATGCACGTGCATTCACGTGTAGGAGTGCATGTGTGTGTATTGTTTAAATGTTGCACACTATGAAATAACATGGCATGGACTATTAAACGACAATCTATTAGCACTGTGCAGCAGGGCTGTATTTTCCCATTTCTTGCCACTAATATATCTAGTTCTATGGCAGAAGTCCTAGAACCACCCCCATCTGAACCCCCAGCAGCAGAGGGAAAGGAGAAAGTAAAGTTCTTTTGAAATCATTTCTGCCTGACTTCAAAAAGCCACTCCCTCAGGTTGCTAGAGGGGTTTTGGGTGGGGGTATGGGCTAAATGGGCAAGGGGCATTAAGGAAAACACCTGTTGGTATGAGCATTGGGTATTATATGTAGGGGATGGATCCCTGGATTCTATTCCTGAAATCATTATTGCACTATATGCTAACTAAGTTGGATGTAAATTTAAAAAAATAAAAATAAAAATAAAAACATTTTAAAAATCCACTCCCTCAGACCTCACCAAGCACATTTTTTTGATAACATGACCCATATTGAGATTACAACATATTTTGAAAAATATAAATGATAAATAAAACCTTTCTTATCTAGTTTATTTTTTATTTCCAAGCTTATGCACAGTTTCACTCAACCTCCTGTGACCGGATGAGGAGGACAGTGGGATGACTCCACAGTCAGACTGCTGGATTGGAATCCTCCCTCCACTACTGGCTGGAACCACAGGCAAATGACTAAACCTGGAAATGCCCATTTCATAAATTGGTTGTGAAGATTAAAAAAAATGCACATAAAGCTCTTAGCACAGTATCTGCCACATGAAAAGTCCTCCTGGATGTCATTTACTGTCACTGTTAGCATCCCCGTTTAACAGACATAAAGCACAAAATGCTAAGAGTTATGTGACTTTCTGGATGTATGCCTGGTAAGGTCCTTATAGGATCAGAGCTAGTACCACACAAGAACTTCTTTTACAGGTGGTCCAGCCTACTTCCTTACCTTCTTAAGTATACACCAGACTTGTCTTGATGAAGATGCTTATTCTCATTAGTTCCTAATTCTACTTGGAGAAGTCAGAGAGGTAAAGTCAGCACTTGGGGCTGAGGGATGCAGGGAAGGAAATGACGAATTAGGTTTCATGGTTGCTGTTAGAATACTTTTGAACGGTTTCTGTCCTTTTTATTAACAGTATGCCACCAGGATGCACATTCAACTTTCCTTTTGCTTTCAAACTTGACAAATCCAGCTAGGGCAGGAGAACAGAGCACATGGAAATAATTGCAAGAGGAAAAGAAGGATTCTATTCTCTTTGAAACACCACAAGTCCATAAAATGGAAGCTATCTGGCTGCCACCTCTCCTTGCCAGTCTTTCAAAGTGATGGATTCGACTTTTTCATCTACTTTATCAGGGATTTAGTCCTTATCTTGTTTCTCCTTTCCTTGGTGGATCTGAGCTCTGAACTCGCCTTGAAGCTCCTCTGGCATATTTGAGCTCCCAAGGACTCACCGGGGACTTGATGTCAGATGGAGAACTAGTACGAGATGCTAAATTATTGAGATGCTAATAAGCTTAGAAAGGAACATTCTCCGCAGTGCGGAGTGGGCAACCTAGGCAGGTTGGTACTTATCAGAGTGTTATTTCATCAGGTGATAAAGATTTCATTGAAGAGTGACAGCAACTGTATATTTATAAAGTACCTTTGAATTTAAGGGCATAAACATGTCTCTTAAAATATCAGTCTTTTTTTCTGCTTTACTGGAAAGTTTGGGGCTTGCTGAGAATGAAAATTTCCCAAGGTCTCATAAAATCAGTACCAGAGAGGAGAGTCCATGTTATTGGAGAAGAGAATTCAGTGAGATCCACCTGTCTGCTTGATTTTCAACCATTGTCTTAGTGTGCGTATAAATGTTTCAAAGGCTCTTTCATGATGAGCATGAGCGCTTAGCACAGACCAAGCAAACTGTGTGGCTATAGAATATGGTATGACTATGACATACATCAAGTCAGGACTGTAGGGCTATCCATCTCAACCAAAATAAGGAATGTAGACAGAGTTACATCAAGGAGAAAGGTACCAGGCTACCATTTTTGTCCACATTGTCAACAAAAACGAAAAAGACAATATGATTAACAGCTACATGTAGCTGAGTCTAAGGTAAAGATATTATTAACTCTTTCCAGAAGTGTTCCTTCCCCACATTCCTCCATGCCCTTGTCTACTTCACTCCCCTGTCCTCCCCTCTTCTCTTGAAGAGAGACTCTGCCATGTGATAGCTCATGTTAAAGGGATAGAACAAGTGACAGTAATTTTATTTATTTAATAAAGTTTATTTATTTTTGAGGGAGACAGAAACAATGTGAGTGGAGTAGGGGCAGAGAGAGAGAATCCCAAGCAGGTTCCATGCCTCCAGTACAGAGCCCGATGTGGGGCTTGAACTCACAAAACTGTGAGATCATGACCTGAGCCGAAACCAAGAGTTCGATGCTTAACTGACTGAGCCACCCAGACGCCCCATAAGTGAGAGTAATTCTAATGATGTGTTACACTTGTCCTAAAATTTCAACTGACGCATTTGCTGCCTTATGGCAAACAGTGAGTAATCTTTAAATTTCAGGCACTGTGTATTACAAGCCTATTAGGAACAAATCAGGTTATATATTAAAAAGTAATAACAAAGCTTAGTACTGAGAGCCAGGAGACATGTGCTCTAAGTTTGGTCGTACCAGCGACTAGATCCGTGACCCTAGGTGAGGCATGTCAATCTCCTCTGCTATGTCTTCTCATTTCTGAGATGGTAATTGGCCTGCATGATACCTATAGATCTTTTCAGCGCTGACATTGTCACAAGAAATAGACTTCATAGATTGCACAGATATGTAGGCTTGGCCCCTAGTACTGCTATGCAAATAGGCTTCCTTTTCTTTATTGTATCAACTTTCTTTCTTTTTCTTTCTTTCTTTTTCTTTCTTTCTTTCTTTCTTTCTTTCTTTCTTTCTTTCTTTCTTTCTTTTCTTTCCTTTCTTTCCTTCTTTCTCTCTCTCTCTTTCTTTCTCTCTTTTTTCTTATTATTTTTTTTTTTTGCAGTAACCCCCTTTGTTTCTTCAAGGACTCAGGGTCCTTCTCTCAATCAGAATTTGATTCTGGGAAGGGCAGGGCTAATCAATAACATGTTCATGTAAAGTTAAGTCCATGTAGTCCTTATTCAAAGCCATGTGAACCTTTAGTCTGAAATCTCCCTGAGTCCTGTGGCTTCTACCTCCAGAACAGATCACAAATCAAGACCTGTCAGTTCACGATTTAAGCACCTTCGTTTTGCTGTCATCATCTCTACCTGGACACTGCTGCAGACTCACAATAGTTCTCCCTGCCACCACCCTTGGTCACATGGCAGCCTTGGTGCCCATTATTATTATTGTATTTTTATGTTTATTTATTTATTTTGAAAGAGAGAGAGAGAGAGAGAGTGCACCAATGGTGAAGAGGAAGAGACAGAGGGGGACAGAGGATCTGAAGTGAGCTCTGCAATGACATCAGAGAGCCCAACGTGGGGCTCAAGTTCACGAGCTATGAGATCATGACCTGAGTTGATGTTGGATGCTTAATTGACTGAGCCACCCAGGCACCCCAGCCTGATGCCCTTTGAAACATCCATGTGGATCATGTAAGTCCCTTGCTTAAATGCCTCCAATGACTTCCCATTGTAATTAGAACAACACTTCAACCGTGGCCTACAAACTCCTACAGAATGTGACCATGGCACCTTGATCATCTCTTCAATCTCTTCCCTCTGTTCCTTGGGTCACAAAGACTTTTTTTTATTTATTTAATTTTTTAGAACACCCCAGGCTCATTCCTGCCTCAGGGAGTTTTCACTTTTTTTCCTCCTCTGCCTAGACCTCTCTTTTGCTTTCATCCTCAGACTGACCTGAGAGGACTTCTGTAACAGCCTCCTTTAGAGACCCCTCGACTGGATCTGGTTAGTCTCTCTCTGCTCTCATTGCAGCTTTGTTTGCTCTCACTAATCACTGCTTTAAATTATCCCATTTATTATTTATTATCTGCCCCACTCGCTAGAATATAAGCCCAAAGATCTTGCTTCTCTTGACCATCACCCTATTTCTGGTGCATATGTAAGTGGCCAGTATGAAGTATGTCTTCAATAAATGTGTGATGAAAGAGGAAGGAAGGGATCATAGAAGAGCAAAGATAAAGGGGGGGGGGGTGCATGGATGGCTCATTTGGTTGAGCATCCCACTCTTGATTTTGGCTCAGGTCATGATCCCGAGGTGATGGGATCAAGCCCCACTCTTGATTTTGGCTCAGGTCACGATCCCAAGGTCGTAGGATAGAGCCCTGTGTTGGGCTCGGGACTGAGCATGAAGCCAACTTAAGATTCTCTCTTCCCTTCCCTCTGCTCCTCTCCCCAGGTGCTCGTTCTTGTTCTCTCTCACTCTAAAATTAAAAAAAAAAAAAGAAAAGAAAAAAGAAAACAAGTTTTGTTAGTTTGGATTAAATGAAGAGAGTACTCTGGATTAGAAGATCTCTCCTAAATATGGGCTATTGATCACCTTCTATGGGCAAATCATGGTGCCACTTGCTTTATACTTAGTAATGGCACCCTTTGGATACACTTGTAGGTGAGAGAGAGAAAGAGACAGAGAGTGTGAATGTGTGTGTGTAAGTGCGTGTGAGTGTGTGTAGGTATGTGTGAGTGTGTGTGTGTGTGTGTGTGTGTGTGTGTGTGTGTGGCAGGGGTAGGAGGTGAAGGGTAGACATCAACATTGCCCTTGTCTTCTCAGCTTGGCATTTTATCAGACACTCAGAGCCATGCTCTGGCTGTGTGTGCTTCTTTATGAGGCCCATAGCCCTCTCATCATGAAGAGATCACTCCTCTTGAGCTACATTCCTTTCAGATGTGGTGCTGAGAAGACATGCTGTGATCAAGATCCAAAACAAGTTAGTACCAAAGCTGGAACCATAAACTGGGGCTCCATTTGCCAGTCCATCTAACATGAGCTTATTTGTGGAATACGTTTATGGAATACCTAGTAGGTGCAAGGCATGGAGGTCTTTATTCCTTCTGTCATATAATTTATTTCCTAGTACTGGAGTGTTTCAGTGTGGGCACTTTTAGAAGAGCCTCCTTGGGCCTTCAAACATTACAGATATTTTACCAAATAGGAATGTTATATCCTTTTGGTCTAAGGCTGAAAGGCTGGCTCCAGATTAACAATGGGTTGGTGAAGGACTCCCCCCAGAGCTCAAAGGACACTGCAAGACTGAAGATAGGGAAGAATAACAGAATAACTGTGTACACTCCTTAATCACAGCTGTTTCCTAGAAAGGATGCGATAAGCTCATCCATGTTGAAATAGAGATGGATTGCAAGATTTGGGGAGGATTTGCAATAACAATGTAGGGAGACTCCATTGCCTTAAACCATAAGAATAAAGCTCTAATTTCAAATTTTCGGGTAATAAGAAAATATATTTATATGTCTTAAGGCTGAGGTGTCTACACAACATTTCTGAAATGATTCTCTGCAGACTGCCATTTCCCTACCAGCTGGATTGAAATCCTGATAATATCACTTATTGATCGTTACTTTTCTTAACCTCCATTTCCTTATCTGTGAAATGGAAATATTATCCGTGAAGTGGAAATGATCACACAGAATTGTTGGAAGAGAAATACATTTAAGGCACCCACAAAAGACAATGGGGAAGACTCTGAACTCAAATAAGTGCCCTGACTGTTGGTGTTAGAGGACCGTGAGCTCAGCCCATAGTGGGGATTTGGGGAAATAAGTTATTTGTATTTTGCCCTTCTTTATTAACAATGTTTACCACACTTCGTCAGCCTTCTAACTGATTCTAGAGGACAACAACAACCCCCCCCCCCCGCCCCGGAAATGTCAAAGTATGAGAACAATAACAGTCAATTTTAACAATTACTTTGTTGGCCTTGATATACTCTCTAAATTCTGAGCAGATAGCTATTGTACTTTCTTACCAATTTACATGGCTTTGCTTTTATGAAATGGGGCCTCTTCAGTTACCAGTTGCTAAGGAGAAATAACTGGGAAAGTCCCTAGATCTTATATGCCTAAAGGCTCTGGAATGTTGTGGCTTTTGTTTTTCTTAGCCAGAGGGTATGCAAATATTTAACTATGAATCATATGAGCTAGGACTTCCTTATAGTAATAGTGGCAGGCCATGGAGAGCCTTTCTTTTGTCAAAGTCCGGATAATCAGGGGCCTCAGAGGATATTTACTCAACTTCTGATCAGAGTACTTGCTCCTCCTTTTCCGTGGAAGTGCCCTCTGGAAAGTCTCAGCCTCCAGGTTATTTTTTTCTAAGATGCCACTGAGTTTTTTTTAATATTAGAGATTGCTGGGCAGTTTTGGTGATTCCAATCCAGGACATTTTTATTTTTTCTATTCTCATTCATTCAACACATTTTTTGAGTACCTTGTCTATGAAGAGAGCTGGAGGAAAAGGCAAAAAAAGACAAACTCCAAACCCTAAAAAGATAAGTCTTTGAGGTCATACAGATGAGTTAAAATAGAAGATTTAAGTACTGCTCTGAAGTATTGGACAGATTCCATGGGCTCAAATGAATAAACGTTAGCTGAGCAGGAACATGATCAGGAGAGGAGATTTAAGAAAGTTCTGGAGAGCAAGTGGCATTTCAGCACAGGAAAGGATGAGCAGAAATCACCAGTGGCACTGTGGTGATAAAAATGTGATTCCAAGTGGAGGGTTGACATAGCTGTATCAAAAAACCAATGGGCTTGTGCACCTGGAAACACCTTAGGATGGGCAGAACATACATTTTGGCCACAAAAGTAGTAGAAAAGCAGGCTGAAAATACAGAGACCAGATCACAAAGCACCCGGTATTTGAGCAATGAACTGTGAAAATACAGAGAGGTGTTTTAGTGATGCTCTAAGGGAGGTCACTTAAAGCAAACATTCCACATGAAAAAAGTGATGTTTTCACCAGTTAAAAAACTAAGGACAATTACATAGCTATGAAAGCATTTATCACACAAGTCTTTTAAATAGTAAGCTCTCCTCATTCATTTAAATCATAATCCCCTTACTAAAATTGTATTTATATAATACTGATTCAGAATCAGACCCATCTTGTAAGTTAAGGAAAACTAGTTTGTTTTTTCTGAAGTCTGACTACTATGCTATCCACATTTTTAAATCCAATAAATATTTATTCAGGAGATCGCACTGTGCCCGGCACAATGTCAGACACACAATGGCGAAAGCAGCAGCCCCTGCATTATTTGCAATGGTCCAGGGCTGAAAACCAAGTTCATGTCACTGGGAATAGCTGAATAATGTTGGTACATCCACACAGAGAGATGAATGTCATGTGGGTGGTGAGAAGAATGAGCTGGGGCTTTGCCAAGTGACTTGGAGAGGCTGCGAAGCGAGAACAGTAACTTACAAAAAATTATGTTTAATATGATCCCATTGTTGAAAAAAATTTTCCATTAACATAGGTGAAACACGAGGCCATGAGAGAAGAAAATACATGGGTATTTTTCTTATATTGATTTTTAACAAGTCTTACTGGGACTGGCAACTCTTGGAGGAGAAGGGCAGATAACATCCATGATTAAAAAAAAAAAGAAAAAGAAAAAAAAGATGACATGATCTCACTTAATTATATGTCTATGGGTGTGGGCGGGTGGTTCATTAAACAAATGCATGAAAGGATAAAAACCAAAATTCTAATGATGATTATTTCAGGTTCAGCCTAATGGGACTCCAGGTAACCTTTCTTTACTTCAGTATGTTTTAGGGATTTATTTAATGTTTACAATGGGCAAGTATTATTTATATAATAAAAAAAGTTGTTTTTCCCATGAGATGTAAGGGATGTTCAGAGATGTTCTGAACAGAGATGTTCAGAGTCTAATGAGCCTAACAGAAAAATTAGCAGAAGACAGAAAGGCTGTGTGGCACAGTAGCTAATTGCAAATACTGTGGAGCCAGACCTCCTGAGCTAGAATCCCAGTTCTTCCTAGCTATGAGATCACAGGAAATGTGTTCAACTCTCTATGCGTCGGTTTCCTTATCTGTAAATTAGTCAAAATAACAGTACAACCTTCATAGAGTTGTAATGAGGACGAGACAAATTATCACTTAGATTAGTGCCTGGCACATAATAGAAACTAAACAGGTGTTTTTGTTATATGAAATAATAACTGTAATAGAGTAACCCGAGTGCCATGATAAAGTTTGCAAGGGAGATTGTGGACGACTATCAGTCACAGAGAAGTGACTGATTGCATCTGGCGTTGTCAAGCAGGCACTTGGGGAAGTTCTCTAATTAGGATAAATCTGGACCAATGAGGAAGACATTCAACATTGTACTCAGAGAGAGAAAATGGGAAAGGAGGTATCTTGGGAAGAAAAGAAGGCAAATCAATGCCTAACATGAACAAGGGGCTCTTGTGTCTATTTGGGTTTTTTGTTTGTTTGTTTTACCAATAGGATGAAAGACAGCAAGTTGTTCAAATCTAAAGAATGGAATCTAAATGTGTTGGTTGCTCCTTTGTGAGTTATCATGCCTCCCTTCTTTACCCTTTACGGGATTTTTTTTTTACTTCCATCATCCTCCTGTCTTATATTTTCATTCCATTTGGCACTATCGTCATTCACTGAATAAGCTGATCTAAGATACTGATCGAGGGCATGAACACTCTCTGAGAAGCCCAAATACCTGTGTAACTTCCTAAGTCCAATATTCAAGGCTAGGTCATCATGCTTCCATAAGCATACAACATGGACTTGTCCATGATGATTATCTCTTAATCATATACCACCTTCCCTACCCACCTTCCCAATCCACTCCCTAACTCACTACTCACACTTCCTTCCATTACCTCAAAACTTATTCTCATTTTCATGAAAAGATCCCTGGGGCATTTGATTTTGAATAAAGATAAAATCCTTCTTTTTGGAGAGAAATGTGATTATGAATATTAAATTGTAAAGGGACTTGCAATTTAATAACAAATATTTAATAACAACTTATTGGCTACAGGTTGGTTGGAAAGATGATGAACAATGGATAGAAAGTAGGAAGAAGAAACGTCTCCCAATGGAGAGATGAAAAGTGGGAAACAGTAGCAACAGAAACTAAAGGGGGAAACTCTCCCACAGAGACTCCTGTAATGACCCAGTTTATGTTTTATTTTTTTTTAATATGCCACAAAAAATGCAAAAGAAACTATCATGAAGTGCTCATCTGCCTGAAAAGGAGGACTAACTGAAACTATAAAACTAGAAGAATAAAAGCCTTTTTCCTCAATGGACATGAAAGTGTAGAAAATCTATCTGGATCTCTAGATGAAGGGAGAAATAGTATACCCAGAGCGAATGTATTTCAGGGGTAGTTGGATATAAAAACACCCTGATTTTAGTGACTGTACAATACGTTAACATCACAGAATGTAACGCTGAAAATAATGCTGGTTATCATAGTGGGTGCCAGGGTACGCGGCTCCGATCTGGCCTTCAGAGGCTCTCATTTCCTAAACTGCTGGAAATGTTCCCTGATGACAACTCATAGCTGACTCCTTCCCCAGGACCTGCCCTCTGTTGAAAAGAGTCTTCTTGCCACACCTTTTCCTGAGGGACAGCCTCAAAGACTTGACAAAGTGACATACGGATATCTAAAGACTAACACTATAAGCTCCCCACGGTGTAGCTCTCCACAACTCCAAAGACCATCCCAACTCTGGAGCTGGTAGGGCAGCTGAGAACTCTCTTGCAAATGAATTCATCTGCCCTCTACCACCTCCACTCCCTCCCAGGTGTTCCTGGGAGCACCCCAATAAACTCACTCACCTCAGATCTCTTTCCCTCAGAGTCTGTCTCCAAAACAACCTGATATAAGGCAACTGTCTAGACCCTATCATTGTTTATTCACAAAAACTCAAGTCTCTGAAAGGCTCAGTGATTTGTCCAAGGTAGAGCAGCTGTTAAGTAATGGATTTGGGAATAGAATATTGACTCCTGGTCCAGTTAAGGGCTCTGTCCACCTGGAATATTGACCCTAACAGCAAAGACCTAGAAAATAATCCCTAAAGGCTGTAGCTTTGTCCTATGTCACCCATTTTATTTCCATAAAGTGTAGTTCTAAATCGACCTGAAATATTTTAGTGTCTTTCATACTACTTACCTGAAATTTTGTTTTTTTTGTTTTTTGTTTTTGTTTTCTGTTTCCTTTTAATTGGAAATGTGAAAGATGGGGAGGCTCATCTAAGCAGGGTTATGCTCCTAAGATAATAATTCCCAGGAGGGACTCCACAACAGCAGTGGCAAACCAAAAATGAGTGCCATCATCTAGAGTTGTTTGTTTACTGCACCAATGGGTCAATGACTCGTTCAAGTCATGTGTTTTCCATTATTTTTAGTGTTTTGTTTTTGTTTTTTTGTTTTGTTTTGTTTGTTTGTTTGAGAGCACAAACTGGGGAGGGGCAGAGAGAGGGTGAGAGAGAGAGAATCCCAAGCAGGCTCTGCACTGTCAGCTCAGAGCCCGATGTGGGGCTTGAACCCAAGAACTGTGAGATCATGACCTGAGCTGAAACCAAGAGTTAGATACCCAACTGACTGAGCCACCCAGGCACACTTTCCATTTTTTAAAAATACTTTTGTATTTTAAAATACTTTTATATCAGTATCCATGCTTCTGCATGGATACTAACATATACCCAGACCTGTGACAGAACTATTATCTAGGATATGATTCATATTTTTGAATCTCATCCCTCAAGGTCTCAGTTTTATTACAAAATCATTTTGATATTGAGGCAGATCAGTGTGAGAATAATCAGTGACAATCTGCAGATGCCAAGGATTTCACCAAGTCATAAGCTGCTTCTTCTATGTCACAGTAAACACATTCAATCTTCCTCCAAGTTCAGCAACAGGCAGTGAACCCAAAGCCAAACAACCAAGAGGAATTCATCATTCCATGATGATTGACTGGACTTTTCCCATTGCTTGGACCTTTACTGTATTCAGTGCACTGTGTAGATCTAGGCCTGCCTCACCTCTCCTCCAGAACCCAACGAAGGAGTCACTCCAGGAACCCTGCTGACACTCCTCTAGGACATCACATTACGCTAAAAAGTCCTGGCGGTTTTGCACATTCAGCTTTTTGTGATGGTTCTGCTTTTGCTGTCCATACTCTCCAGGGATGGGGGGCTTTTTACAAAATGTATTTAAGATGGAACAACCTGAGGGGTGCCTGGGTGGCTCAGTCGGTTAAGTGTGCAGCTTCAGCTCAGGTCATGATCTCATGGTTCATGGGTTTGAGCCCCGTGTCGGGCTTTGTGCTGACAGCTCGGGTCTGGAGCCTGGAGCCTGCTTCCGAATCTGTGTCTCCCTCTCTCTCTGCCCCTCCCCTGCTCATGCTCTGTCTGTCTCTGTCCCTCAAAAATAAATAAAAACATTGGGGCGCCTGGGTGGCGCAGTCGGTTAAGCGTCCGACTTCAGCCAGGTCACGATCTCGCGGTCCGCGAGTTCGAGCCCCGTGTCGGGCTCTGGGCTGATGGCTCGGAGCCTGGAGCCTGTTTCCGATTCTGTGTCTCCCTCTCTCTCTGCCCCTCCCCCGTTCATGCTCTGTCTCTCTCTGTCCCAAAAATAAATAAACGTTGAAAAAAAAAATTTAAAAAAAAAATAAATAAAAACATTAAAAAAATAAAAAAAATAAAATGAAACAACCTTACATCATTGTAAATAACCTGTGGCTGGATGCCACATAGACATTTGTATCTATAAAAAGTAAAGTAATTTGGACCTAAGTGTAGGCACAGTTTTCTTTTTCCAGAAAACCAAGTGACTTTAAATTAGGACATAAAACAGAGTATTTTCTTTATTATACTACATATTATTATTATTTTTAAATATTTGACAAGACATAACAAATTTGAACTACAATATCCTCCTCAAGTGACTCATGAAGGCAGCCTGCTGACTCTGAGTGACATTCTGATCCAAATAATTGCCTTGCAAAAGCATTTGCAGGGACACATTCACCACAGCAGCCATTCAAAGCCCTTCAAAAAACACCAAGTCACAGACTTACACAAACCTCGGTAAGGTAAATGGGTGGCCAATACTATTATCTCCACTCTACCTAAGGGGACAACCATGTTCTCAATCTGGAACATTCTATTTTTATGCAATACTCCTTTCTGCTGACAAGTCATTTTGTGCTCAAGTAGGTCTACAACAATAGCTTTATCCTTTTACATTAGAGATTTGAAGAGAGGTAATTGATTCCAAATACCCCACATATTTCAGGGGTGCCTGGGTGGCTCAGTCAGCTAAGCATCCAACTTTGGCTCAGGTCACTGTCTCAGGGTCCATGAATTTGAGCCCTGCATGAGGCTCTGTGACAACAGCTCGGAGCCTGGAGCCTGCGTTGTTCTGTGTCTCCCTCTCTCTCTCTGCCCCTCCCCTGCTCACAATCTGTCTCTCTCTCTCTCAAAAAAAATTCCACATATTTTACCCTCAATTCAGGTTTCTAATCACAAGAGATTGAGGCTTTTTTTTTTTCTTCCAAATTCCCAGGCAGACTGGAAGCCCTGCCTACTGCATTACTGACACTTGCCTGGCTTCTGTCTGCTTCCCATCCATAACAGGGGGCTCATCGCCTCATAAGGCTGTTTGCCCCATCTCTACAATGCTTTTAACTGTCAGAAAGGGCTTCACTACAGTGACCTGAAATCTGTCTTTCAGATTTATTTCACTTGTTTTGCCTTCTAGAAAGACAGATTTTGAGGAAGCTCTTCACATATTTGAAAGCATTTCTCTACTCCTCTATCCAAGTTCAACTTCCTTGGAAGATCCGACTATAACATATAGGGATGGTTTCCAGACCCTCGGTAACCTACTCATCCCTTCTGAGTGGGATACTAAGTGTCAGGCTTTCCCTGAATATACGTTACCCTATATTGAAACCAGTATTTATGACACAGTCAAAGCAGAAAAGAACACAGAGAGACTATCACCCGCCCCGGCAGAAACATGCCAAGAACGGAGATGTTAAAGCAATGTGACTGCTTTCTTTTTTCTTTGCTGTCTTTAAAACAAAACAAAACAAAACAAAAACAAATAAACAAACAAACAGAAAATATATTCAGTTCTAGAAGTCAGAAACTTCTGCCCTGTTACTATATAGCATCTGGGCATAATGATGCCGTACAAGTCAATGCTGTTAGCATCTGGAAGAAAACTTGGATCACCGCCTCGCAGCTCCTAGGTTGCATCACTTTCTTTCCTCTCTGGTCTGACTCAGGTTCAAAGGAGCAGGAACCGGGAGGAACCCTTTGTCTTTCATCTCTGTGCCAGCACCGTACTGCTCTCAGGAGCCGAGTCCTCCGGAATAGGACAGGCAGTCAGGGACGTTTCGGTCCAGCGCATAGCTGGAGGACTTCTATCTGACTCATTATTTTATTCCATTGACTAGCAGAATACCCAAGACCTCTTTATGAGGCTCTCCATCTATTGAAAGCAAAATCTTAGCACATTTTAGGGCTGTTGAGATTTCAAATATTTGTCTCATTGCCAGAGTTGTCTTGAAATCAATAATATTGCTTGAACATGATTTTTTTTTAAATTTTAAACAATTTCTGATTTATGTGCAGAGTTCCCTATAACGCGGTGATACGACTTTACCACTTATCTCTGCAGAGCTTTAAGAGTATAATCTTCATTTTAACTCTGTTTCTTACATACTTTTTAAAATCCAATTTTAGGACTCACGGGTCTGACTTGGCTATAGTAAAAAGTATACATCAGGGCAAGTAGTCCCTCACTGTTTTATCTAAATCTCTGATACCTTAAGAGCAGAGAAAATACCAGTTGGACAAAATCATTCCTGGACTTAATAGAGACCTATGGATGAATTACGTACGAGTGACCAGAATCTCAGCTGGAACAGGAATATGGCACAGGCTTGGGCTATCAGTGATATCTTGTGGAAATAGATGCTGTGAATAGAGTAGGTATTGAGTAATGTTTAAGATCATAGAGTTGAAAGAAACCTTTGATGTCACCTAATTCAGCTCCTTTATTGATTATTTTTAAAAATATTTTCTTTGGGGTGCCTGGGTGTCTCAGTTGGTTGAGCATCTGACTCTTGATTTATACTTAGGTCATGATCCCAGGGTGGTAGGGTCGAGCCCCAAATCGGGCTCCACACTGAGCATAGAGCCTGCTTAAGATTCTCTCCCTTTCTCCCTCCACCCCTTTCCCCTACTCACACTCGTTCTTTCTCTAAAACTAAAAAGCAAATAAATAAATACACAAATAAAATATTTTCCTTAAATTGAGGCCCAGTGAAATTAAATAACTTATTCAAAGTTATACATCTAGGTGATAGCTGGTTGAGGACTATAATCTACATCTCCTGATATCTATACCATCACTCTCTTTCCTTTAACAGCTGCTGCTGATTATGGCTTTATTTACCTGACCTTTTACAAGTGTAAAAAGCCTGGCAGAACTTTGCAATAAAGGCTTAGTCTTGCTTGGCTCCCTAGAAGATGATTCAAGTCCTTAAGCCTCCTTTTTAAGTCTTGAATTTCCTTCTTTGTGGAATCAAAGTTGTCCATGGCTCCTTATACCACAACATACCAAATAATAATGGGGATTGATGTAATGATGATGACAATAAAAAGAATATTTAAAAAGCATTTAGAACAATGTTTGGCTTCAAAGCCGTCAATTAATATTAAGTATTATAATCTGGTTTAAACATTGAGACAACCTTATGAAATACATAATATTATCATCCCCCACTTTACCAGTTGGCATTCGTGAGGCACAGAGAGATTTATGTAGCTTTCTCAAGGGCTTACAACTCATAAGAAGCAGCTTTCTCACTGAACCAAGGGGCTGCATTCTTAGCTGCTACATTAGCACTACCAAAAACAAGACAGTATTCTGAAAATTTTAATAAATCATGACTAGGAAGAAATAAGTGTCCTTGGGATGGAGAAGTATTTACAGATAATTTTTCAGATTTTTTATTTGCCTTTTCTGGCTCATTCAATTGCAAGGTAGAGTCCCCAGAGTGAATCATATTTACGCTGCAACCACAGATATCAAAGTACCCTCCCATCAAATTTTGGTGCTGGGAAGAAATATTTGCTTCCCAGAATCCCAGCTCCACATCTCAGCTTGTTTCGAAGATGCCTTCCCCATTAGTGGGAAGCCTCCACCCATTCCCTCTGCTACACACCTACATCCCAACGCGGGCTTCCAAGGCAGAAAAGCTGAATTCCCGGTACTCAAAAGCAAGCCCAAGCAAGACACCTCTCCACTCAACACTTAAAATTCTCTATCAAGCAAGATGGTTTCAAGGAATAGAGGAAGCAAATCCCTAACCAGTGACTTGCCTCCTGCACCGTTTGGAAACCCCCCTGCTTACGGGGCATAAGCCTGCTTTCGGCAGTAAGGACCATCAGAGATGAGGCAGTGTGCTTTCCCTGCCATCCGTCACAGAGGTCTGAAGACAACTCGACAGTAAATATGGGCGGACTTTGCATTCAGGGTGCCTGAACGTGCCAGAGCCTGGCTGAATAACAACAGGAACAGTTTAGGTTGGAAGATTCGCTAGGGACCTTTGACAAAACCTCCTGAAGAGTGATGTTTCAGGGTGTTCATCCTGTCATTGCCCGACACTTGGCCGCTTTACCTTTTGATTAGCTTTCCCCTTACACCGTTGCTGCGAGAGACAGATGGAGAAGAAAGTGGTAAAGACTGGCCACGCAAACACCTTGAGAATCAGCAACAACTGAAATGATGACAACATTATTCTAAGGTGGGCTTTGTTTCTGATCTCACTCTGGGCTTTAAGAAGCTCATTTGGAGGTATCTCTATAATAGAAATCATCCACCAACCATCTGCGCTCGTAGCTATGACAGCAGTCTTAGGCTCCTCAGGATTAGCCCAGATCTGGAACCCCTCCTCTAGATAAAGTCAAAATCCTAGAGTTGAGAGCCAAAGAGGGGGAAAAAAAGACAAAATGAATCAAATTCCAAAAACTTAGTAAAAAAGAGGGGAAAAAATGGCTTTATTGCCTTCAAGGCAGAGGCAAAGGAGCAATCTGCCATTGATAACCTATGACTCAGCCTTTTATCACTCAGAGCTCACAATTCTCAAATCCCTGTGGGATGGATGCTGCTTCTGTTCCAAAGGAATGCCCTCCCAGGGACGTGGCTTCTGGAAGGGATGGGTGGGCCAGCCCTGTCTCTGCACCGCTGCATACTATGGCTGCCTTTTCCTGACTATCATTTTCCATCCTATAGGTTCTAAATTCAACTCTTTTCTTTCTTTTTTTTCCAAAAGAAGCAAAGGGAAGCCCTTTGATACCCATGTTGGTATCAACAGGAAACCTGGAGGAAAAAAAAGGGGGGGGGGAAGGAATCAAAGAGGAAAGCAAAATACACATGACTAAGAATAGGAATTTCAAGTACATAGCCTTTGGAAAGGAAAATTAAACTTCTGTGAGTTACTAGGATTGGAGAGAAGGTGGGGTTCAGGGTAGGGTGTGGAGTAGAAAGAGGGAAGGGAGGAGGGACCCTCTCTGCATAGGAACCAGAGGTGACCTCATATACTATTTTATGTGGCTTTTTAAAAAGCACTTGGCAAAACCCAACACATCTCATAATTACCTTACTCTCACGAAAGGTTTTTAAGGAAAATGACTGTACTGAAGGGCTCTGCTTAGCTGGAGTTTGGTATGGCACTCGTTCTCAGGCTTCTCGTCTCTATGCTTTAGTCCTGCTTGGATACTGAGGTGGTGCCCAAACCCAGAAGTGTCTTCAGTGTCTAAGAATAGTACACATTCCTGCAAAGTCCTTCATCCACTACTGCTATGTAGATATATGAAAACAGCGAGAACGGATACCATAGAGCAAAATATCTGTTATATAGGAAAAAATGTACTCTGAATGCATCAAATGAGGCTCCAGTTGACCATCTGCTCCGTCTTCTATAACCTAAAACTGTTTACTAAAGGAAACGTATCATTCAGGATATTCCTTCTTTCCTGAGCTGCCCTAGGATCGGGCCCAACAACCAGAAGAGCCTAGACAGAAGGAGCCAGCAGCATACATGATGCCAGGACTCTACTGGAGAAGACATGGGGATCACATCTCTCATGTCTAAAGTTAATTATTCGTAGGATATAACTTTAGGAATAAGTCCTAAACCAAGATATGGAATGAAAGGGTGAAGGAAAAGGTGAATACTTAGAATTTTTTTCTTGTAATTGCTCTATCCTAATATATTTACAAATTATAATTTGTGATCTCTCCATGTCCATGACTACATTTTAAAAAATCAAACAGATGGATATGCATATACTTAAATGAGTAGTATCCTTATTCAGTGCCAACAGAACTACACAGTACATGTTACAATTGTAAAGCCCATTATTTTATAATAACGTGCATATTCTGTGCTGAAAACCTCTACAGAGAAAGGAAATATTTTCATTGTTATTTTAAAACTGGAAATGAGATATGCACTCACTAATTGAGCTAAGGATTAAAGAAAGACCTTTGGGCACCTGGACCATCCTTCCAATCACGGCAGCAACCTCCTTCCACATAGGATAAAATGTCTCAGAGAGGAAGGCCTAACTGATCTAATTGGGGAAAAAAAATCAAACAAACAAACAAAAAAACACAACAGTTAGAACCAAACTCAATACCTCCCTAAAGAAATCCATAATTTTAAAAGGTACATCAAAAGCAAACTACTTAGTGATAGAAGAAGATTTAAATATGGATTTATTTGTGAAGGTTTTAAACATTGTATTTACTATATTTAGCATCCTCAATGATTACTCAGTTTGTAAAGTGCTTTGAGGTTATGAGATCACTAGTGAAGCTATCAGTTTCATTTAAAATAAATTCAACGAAATATTTCTTTCTTCACAGTGTTTCTAGCCCATGGAAATCATTATCAGAGGATGTGGTAGGGAAGGAAAAAAAAAACAAAATAGCACTGCCATCAGATTTTTTTCACTTATGGTAAACATGATTCTAATATCTGTAACTTTACAAAGGTAGAAAGATGGTGATTAGGAACCATAAGGTTCAATTAATTTGATAGAGGGACATAAAAAGAGTTGACATGTCTCACATAATATGGAACTGCTTTTGATTTCACAGAAATATCATTATCAATAAGCTATAAAATCATATATTCCAAAATTTTGGGGAAAAGATAAGTCAAGGTAAGGTTTCCCTTCCTATTGTCTTGGTGATTCATGAGATAATTTTGAAATTGACTAGTAGTTTGAGCTCAACCAATCAAAGGTTGTGTGTAACAACTGATCATTTACTTGACAACAGATCTTGTGGGGTTGTATTTTTCCTGGGTATCATCCAGTGCCACAGTGCTTGGATCATCAGGTAACTCAGCACATTCCTAAGAAGACTCATACTCCCAAGAAACAATATTATGTGAATGATTCTTCCCTTACCACCACTACCAAAAAAAAGTAATAATAAAATTAAGATTATGAAAATTTTAGGAAGGAAACTACTTTTCTCAGAGAACCTTGGCAAACATCACAAATCCAACCTGCCTTTAAGTTGATGTTGTTGATGGACAATAGCAGAATCAACCAATCGGATTACCCAAGAAATGAAGAACAAGACTATACATGTGTGCCAGATAAATGTAATGATGATCTGCCTTTTGAAGTCTTGGTGAGCAATCTGTTGCAGCACAAACATATTCAGGGACTAAAGCTTCCTAACAAGAAACTGAAAGGGTAAGTCTAGAAACATTTTCTGAAGACGATAAAAACTAATAATTATAATAAGATAATGCCAGAATTCTTTCTGCCCATGGAGGGAAGAGGCAAAGATCCATGAAGTATCTATAGTCTGATAATCATTGGCTGGGTTCATGCAATCATATTTTTAATTTAAAAATTATAACAATAACATGAGGTGGATATTTTTATTTTATTAATGAGAAAGACAGGATTTAACAATTTAAGATAACTTGCTCACCATCATACAGTTCTTAACTAGCAGAGCTGGGGTTAGGCCAGGCCTGCCCGGCTCCAAAATCTTACATTATTTCACATATACCATCCTCCGTCCTGGGTCTGTGAGCAGGTATTATACTCTGTAACTGACATGTACATTAATGGGTAATCTGTCAGAGAATATTATTATCTATTAATATTTATATTCATAATATGTATTTTATATACAGAAACCTCTACAAGTCCAGGGTATAGTAAAAAAATAGGGATCATGTCAAAATTAGTACTAATTTCCTTCATTATTCCCTTGGGGAGCTATATATCTATATCTATATCTATATCTATATCTATATCTATATCTATCTATCTCTATCTATATATATATCTCTATCTATATATAGATATAAAGATAGATATAGATATATCTATATACAGATATCTATATTAACTCCTCCTAAAACCTATTAGCCTATGTTCTTTCTTGGTGTAATTTCCTCATGGATTTTTACTTGTTAAATAAAGTGGTACTCCCTTTAACTAAAAAAAAAATTTTCAGCTTCATGGGAGGCTCCTGGAGTGATAAAACAGTAAACAAGACAGTTTCCTCCATTAACTTTTTCAAAATTGTATAGACATTGATTATCTTATTTAGCTCCCTCATTCTGGGGAACTACCTCAAATTATCCAGGAAAGGCAGACTAGGACTTTGAAATCTATACTTTCATGACATGACCCTGGGTGTGACTGGTCCTGTTTCCATCAATATCCCTGAAAATAGCTGCCTGGACTTCATAAGTGATGGGGCTGACTCTGTCTTTTCATTTAACTATACTGGGGGATGTGTGGTAAGAAAGGTACACAAATGCCGTAAAGAGACTCTAAGCGTCACGATCCCAGCTGTCAGGTAACCTGAGGTGTTCCTCAGGTCTCAGGCTTGACAGAAACATGCAAGGGACTTCTCTGGGCCATTGAACTTTTCACCTTCTGTGAAGCATCCGCAGTGTCGGCTACCCTTTTGTTCATCACGCCATCACTGGTACCGGGGCCTCCCGTGAAGGTGTTACACAACTTCGTTAATCTGGCCAAGGCTCCCTACTCTGAGTCAGCTGAACTTTACTCCACTGTTCAGACAAAAAAGCAAAATTGGGAACTAAGCAAGGAGTTTCCAGGTGGGAAAAGTAGGCTAAATAGAAACTTGATTGACTAGGTGCAAATGGTGTCACAGGGTAAACAGAACTACAAACAGATACTTAACATCTCAATTAACCAGTTGTGAAACTGGGCAGACTTTCTTTGAGCAACCTGATGAATGATCTATATTCAAAAGACATTTTGGTACATACGTGTGGGATAATATACGTAAACTGCTTTGAAAACCAAAGCGATCTACAATTATAATATGATATTATGATTATGCACCATCAACATATAAGAGGCTGACATTCAAAGCAGGGCAGCAAAATAGCTTTGGACCAGGGGTAAGGACACTGGGTGTTTGTTCAGGCCTTGCCATTATTAGGCCGGCAGGTTTTTCAAGTCACTTCACCTCTTGGTGCCAACCTCTCTGGATGTTAAGACATTGATATTGGACTTAATGGGCCCAAGGGGTTGACCAGCTCCAAAATGCAGGATTTTAAAAGAAGCATGGCCGAGTCTTCTCAAAATATATGTCAAATCTAGGTTGGTATAATTTGTCACCAAATACACAAAATTTTCAAAGAGCCAGAGCAAACAGTAATAAAATGATAGTAATTACTTCACCCTTCACCAAAAGTCTTCTTTAAGTGGATACATCATTCTGCTCCAAATGTTGCCTTCTGCTTTCAGATAGATAAAGTGTGAGTCACCTTATAATTTCTTAAAGCTGGCCATACCCTTGGCTTCTGCCAAATGCTTCAAAACAGTATTTTACAAGAGTTTGAGAAGAATTTGATCATTTCCCATGTTCTCTGAGGACTTACTGTGTTACCTGTGTACTTCAGCATGGCCTTTGTAACTATTTTCCCCCCTCTTCCCAGGTCTTTTGGGGAGGAATAAGTAGCCTGAAGATGGAGAAGGGCCCTAAGTCCCGGCCTCGCACAGAAACTTAGCATCCCAATTATGTCAGCACAGCGCCCTCTACTGCTTCAGGGGCAAAGAAAGCTCAGCAACTGCTAAACACCAGAACTACCTTGAGAGATGTCGCTTTGCCTGGCCACTCAGCAACAGGTAATGACTTCCTTCATCTGTCACCTCAGTAGCATTCCTTACAAAAGAGCCTAGTTATGGTAGAGAAAGAGTTTGTCTTTTTCGCCTTTGTGTTTGTTCTTTGTCTGTTTAATCATGCGACGTTCTGTGATTTCAAGCTAAGGGTTCTTGTGATTTCTATGTCTCAAACATAAACAATCTTAGCAATAACTGGGTAATATGAATAAATATGTCTGCATTGAGTTTCAGTCAAGGAGGGGTGGTAACCGTCGTCAGTGTGCAAAGCGTCTGATATATTTAACAGAAAACTACTGCAGACCATAAGAAAACGCTTCTTCCTTGGCTTTATTTAAATTATACCTATGTTCTGATTGTGATCCCAAAAGAAAGAACAGATTTTTTTTCACGTAGATCTCTGTCTATTCACATGCACTTTCTCCTGAGTGTCTTGTTTTGCAGAGCCAGTAGGTCTTTAAAAATCAAATCAGAACCCTGGGAAATGTAATTTATTTCCTATGGTCTCTTAAGCAGAGATGCTTTAAAAGCAAGATGTTCCCTCTTCCACCCTGGGTCTTTCTTTTTTTTTTTTCCACTGAGAAAACACTTTTATAGTACTCTGGGCAGGGAAGACTCCTAATCAGTCCCAGAAAAGTCTGCTAAAGAATGGAGAGAAAATCTATGGATAATATTAAAAAATAATATCTAGCCTAGTGCTTTATTTCAGACAGAGTTTACTACTTTGGATGAACAATGTATGATTTCCCTAGCCTATGCCAGAGGCCTGTTTTGTACAAACCTTACCACTCCATTTATATAAGGGAAGGAGAAAATACTCCCTCTAGACCTCCTGTTGCCAAAGCCTAGCTTTAGGGTCTTCTGATTTCTCTTTCTGAGCCATTCTGGACGTTCCCGAGGTTTGTCTCCCAGAACACCTGTTCCATACCCCAAGCCCGCAGACTCTCTTTCAGAGTCAACTATATCAGCTGATTCCACTAACTCATTTAAAATTCCTAATGTGTTATTAAAAGGGAGCTCTGCTAAATCGGCGGTGAGTGAAATTTCAAGCTGAGGATCAAAGCGATTACCCTTTAGTAAGGGTAATGTCTGAGCTGCAATTTTATCAGAGAAGCTTTCAATTGTATTACTCTTAACAAACAATCGTCTAAAGGAAAAGGAGAAAGGAGCTTCCTGTCTCCTCCGGGTCTGAAAAAGAGTGAAGGTCTGCTTCCCTCCCACCACTGTCCTTTCAAGGAATGTGCACCTGTTAAAAGGCAGGAAACTTTCAGGTCTTTCCAGCTTCAGGTCTAGCATCCTTCATGGGATTTTCAGAATGCAATGAACTTCCTTGTCCTTTCACAGCCTTCATAGTCAATACAAACACAGCTTATCACACACTTGTGTTCTAACTGTTCCATACAAGTCCATTGTCTCCCTTCAGTTGTCTTGAAGACAAGTTTCAAAATTCCTATTCTTTTCTATATACCACAGTGCCTAGCAAAATGCAGAATACATAAAGGATGCTTTGTAAATGCATAAGTGAAATAACATGTACAAAGCTCTTGGCCCAATGGAAGCACATTTTTAAATGTCACATACATGGGCGCCTGGGTGGCTCAGTCGGTTAAGCGTCTGACTTCGGCTCAGGTCATGATCTCACAGTTCGTGAGTTCAAGCCCCATGTCAGGCTCTGTGCTGACAGCTCAGAGCCTGGAGCCTGCTTTGGCTTCTGTGTCTCTCCTGCTCACTCTATGACTGTTGGTCTCTCTCTCTCTCTCAAAAATAAATAAGTATTTTCAAAAAAAGAAATAAATGTCTCACACACACTTTTCCTCCTTATGCTTTTATCAAGTCCTACTGGTTGTCACTGACTTTGTAGAGGGGAGTAGACGAATAGCATGCAGAGTCACATTATTTAACAAATATTCCTTGGGGGCCTATCAGGGGCCCAGGCCCCATGCTAGGTGCCAGGGATGCAATGGTAAATAAGACAAGTGGGCCTTTTCAAGGCATTTATATTCTAGGAGGGGAAATGGGCAGAAAAAATGGACATTTTTGATGAATAGTGATGGAGGTATGGAGAAGGTAAACACTGGGTGTGTGACAGCTTAGAGGAAGATCATGCAACTCAATCTGGAGGAGAAAGGTTGAGAGCTTCTGAGAAGACGTAACCTTTAAAAGTGAGAACAGAACAAGAGTCAGAGTTGGCAGGTGATGGGAGGAGATGGATTCCTAGCGGGGGTCCAGAAGGGAGAGGACCAAGCGTGACGGAGCGGCAGGTACGGCTGGGCTGGAGAATGGGGGCACAAGTATGGATGGCAAGCTGCAAATGCAGAGTGGACCAAGGCTCTAAGGACAGGGGCCCATGTGGGAGCTGCCTTCCGGCGCTCATGAAGAGATACACCCATTCCTCAGCATGTGAGGAAGAAATCTTCTCCCTTCACTGTCTGTTAGACTTTTGGCCTTTCCATAATGAAGCTCAGGAAGAAGCAGAAAGAAACTAATGAATCTGTTTGCCTGAAGAGACCAACAAGATGATTAATGTTTGACCCGTGGGAAGCACGTGGAAGGAGAGATTGTGTAGAGTAATTGTTTACTTCTGTATTATCGAATGGCTTTACAGAGGTCACTAGGCTTATTGCTTAAGCCAGCCCAGGAAGTTAATTGAACTTCTATCTACTTTTCACGGCAGGAAAACCAATTTTTTAGGTGATTTGGAAAAGCACAATATCAACACACTGCTAACCAAGGGTCAACTTTTCTGGCTGTAAAGAACCTTAGAAATCCACATTTCCATTTTAGGAGTAAGGAAACTTCAAGGCATACAGCTTATCATAATAAGCACAGCTACTGTGCAAAACCAGACCCCTGGACTCCAGGTCCAGTGCTCTTTCTATAAATTCACACTGCCATTATGACCCCAAGAAGGGCATTTTTTCCATTTAAAAGCTAGTCTACAAGGCATAGTGGTGTAAAAACTAAGGATGCGATTAACTGGATGAATAAAGACACCCACACAGAAGGAAGGCATTTTTTTAAGTTTTAAATAAACAAATTTGTCTCCTGTCACTGATCAACATGATGCATAATACAAATATTGCAAGAAAAGCCTAAGGGCAGTGAAAACCACCTGTCTAGCCTTTGGATTAAGGCAAAGACTAGTGGTTGCTTACACAGAAAGAATATCGACTTCTGTATTTTATAGAAAATATAAAAATTGAGAAACATTTTATAAAGGAAAGTATAGTTGATCCTCGAACAATGCACGGTTATGGGTGCCACAGTTGAAGACCTGTGTACATCGTCTCACTGCCCCCAAACTTAACTACCAATAGCCTACTGTTGACCAGAAGCCTTACTGAGAACACGGACAGTCAGTTAACACATACTTTGTATACAATATGTATTATATCCTGCATTCCTACAATACAGTAAGCTAGAGAAGAGAAAAATCCTGTTCAGAAAACAAGAAAGAGAAAATATATTTACAACACTGTACTGTATGTCTCAAAAAATATCCACAAGTGAGTGGACCTGTGCAGCTCAAACCCATGTTGTTCAAGGGTAACTGTATATAGATCTCAAGTGTGTCTGGATAAGCAGGGGCACCGCATACTCATACTTGTAACCATAACAGTTTTCTCTGGGATTTCAAAGCTTTTTTAGGATCTCTTATTTTATTTTTCATAATGTCCCAGTTTTTTAAATGGCATAATAAGAAAAATGTTAGAAATATATGTTAGGAATGAATGGCAATGACAACTCCCTACTTTAGAAAGAACAAACATCCTGAAGTGGTCCCGGGACCTGGCATTTCTTTGCTTATTGCCAGCTAGCATACTTCACTGTCACTGTTGTTACTGAGTTTCAGTCTGTGGCAAGAGGCCTGGCTCCTTGTGAATGTGAATTTGAAATGCTCTTTTCAAAAGATTAAAACAGCCTTGCATTTTTCAGGAGACTCCCACTTTGCAAAACACCTAACTTCTACCTAGAAGCGCAAGCGTGTGCGGACTCCAGCCATCCTGGCACGGCCGAGATCTAGTGTGTGTTGCTAGTGAAGGAGGGGGGCTCAGGCTGCAGGTAAAGGGAAGAAGAGCAGATCGGCTGCCGCCTAGAAAGGTGGCTCGTTAAGAGCCCATTGCCAACATCTATAGCAACATTAACCTTTCAAATTGAAAGGTACACTTGTGAGATGCAGAATTTCTTTTTTTTTTTTGAGTTTTATTTATTTATTTTGGGAGAGAAAGAGGGAGCGAGCATGTGAGCAGGGGAGGGGCAGAGAGAGAGGAAGAGAGAGAATCCCAAGCAGGCTTTGTGCTGTCAGCGCAGAGCCTGACCCGGGGCTGGAACTCAAGACTGTAAGATCATCACCTGAGCTGAGATCAAGGGTTGGCCACCCAACCGACTGAGCCACCCAGGCACCCCTGAAATGCGGAATTTCTTAAATCGTGTTAGTGTATTTTAATAGTGGTGAAATACACCCCCCGCCAAGGATGCTCCTCCCGGGGGATTGGAGTCTCTCACGTAGGACCTAAGACACCCCACTGTGGATTCTAGGCACTTTTAGCAGATGTGACAGTAAGCCAAAAGAGCAAGACATTCTCCTGCTAAGTAGAGTAACACAGGGCTGCCCTCCCGGCGATGGGAAACAGGCTGCATGAATGTCCATCTTGGGTACCATCGTGTGTGCGTTCCTGCTCTGCTTTCTGAGTTTCATTTTTAAAAATACAGACTGCTGCGGGTATGCCTGGGTTAATTCTGGTGAAAGGCCCTCGGAAGAAAGTCACAGATGAATACAAGCCTTCATTACTGCCTTCAACGTGTTCTCGAAAGTACCATTTCAAACTCAGAAGATACCACAAATCCTTCAATACCTTATTATTGCCCCACCTTGTGGCCTTGCCTGGAGATCGTCTGTCAAAACATCTGAGGTTGTCCTACTTGGTGAGCAAAAATCAAATGGACTGTCTATGGGACTGGAAGACAAAATATGTATAGCAATTTTGATTTTGAGAAGGTTTGAAAAGCTGGAAAGAGGCCAGTAGATAGTGGAGACCAGAGGAGGAGCTCAGCTCAGCACCTGTATTGGACTGAAATTCAATTGAATTTTCCTTTTCACTGGACAACCACGCACCTCGGAAAAGGCAATTCTCATGGGTGGAAAGGAGCAGGGCTCAAGTGTCATGATGAAACAGAAGCAGGCATTCTGCTAGCCTCTGGGGACACAAAGCCAGATCCATCCACCACACAGAGCCCCCGTGCTTTCTATAAACTGCAAAGCTCATCCTATGATCCCATGTACAGAACTGTCCCAGAGCTTCCATGGCACAAAGAAGAAAATCCCAACTTTTACCGACTCTCAGGCCCTTCGTTACCTACCCCCTGACTTCTGCTAGTACATGCTACTCAGCAGCCAAATGGCCCTTTTTAAAGTTTGGTAACTCACCACACCCACGCTTCCTTCCCCAGGGCCTTGCACTTGCATTTGCCCCAGATCTTCCTATAACTGGCCCCTCCTTGCATTTGAAGTCTCTGCTCAAAGCCACGTCTTTGGTGAAGTCTTGCCTAACTGCCCAGCTTAAATCAGCAGGTACTCTGCTGGGTATCATAGCTGCATTTTCTAAATGTTTATTTATTTATGAGACAGAGAAGGAGAGAGAGAGTGAGTGAGTGTGGGGCAGACAGAGCGGAGACAGAGGATCTGAAGCAGGCTCTGTGCAGGCAGCAGAGAGCCTGATGCAGGGCTTGAACTCACAACCATGAGATCATGACCTGAGGCAAAGTTGGACGCTCAGCCAACTGAGCCACGCAGGTGCCCCCATAGCTGCAATTTTCTGTTAGTTCCTCACTTGCTACCTTAGTTGTTTGCTTTCATTTAGCTGTCTTCCCTTCTAGAACCTGTGCTGCTGGAGGACAGGTCTCACCTGTCTTGTTCACCCCATCATTTCCAGTCTCTGAAGAGGTGCCTAGTGCATAATAGGAATCTAATAAATCTTTGTTGAAGGAACAAATGATGAATGAATGGCACAGCCTTTTTCCCTGAGCACCTCAGAGTCTGGCAAACAGAACTGAGGAAGGTGCAAACAGAGCTATATCCAGCATGGTCTAGGAGCACAGAAGAGGTACACTTCGCCCACTGAGGGGTTTGGGAAGACCAGGCAGAGGAGAGGCTGCCTGTGCTACATCCTGTGGGCTAGAATTAATGAAGTTAAATGAACAGAGATGTTCCAGAAAGGGGGACCAGCATGAGCTACCAGTGGAAACCGGAAACCTCCTCACAGTGGATGTGAGGAGAAGTCCAAGGTTGCTAAGGGCAGGAGGTCGAGAGTTCAGGAGCACACATGCCACGGACTACATCACACTGAAAAGCTGAGACCTTCTACTGAGCTTAGATGATTAAAACAGGCAAGAGTTAGCCAGACCTGAAATGAGGATTAAACATTATTATTACTTATTTTTATTCCAGGGCTTGCTCTCTTTACCTCGTTCCTTCTTATTCCTGGATTAGGGAAGACTCCCGCTGAGTGGATTCTAGAAAACCAGTCACTGGACATCAGTGAAGAAGAAGGTTGCCTTTTCTTTTCTTCCTCCAAACCCCTACTAAAGGCACTGGGTCAGTGGCAAAATATACCCCAACTCTAATTTTCCTCAGAAATTAAGTGGACACATATTCTGGTCAGATTTGTCCTTACGAGATCGACAATCTCTTTAAGCACATTTCATGCCTGCACGGATACAATGGTTGTGAGCAACATGATTCAACACTGTGCCTTTTCTGCACCCCGGAAACGTTGCCAAAGATTTTAGAAAGAATGGGCATATGAATAGGATATCAGATAAAAACTTTCGTTGAAACAAGTTCTTTTTTCTATGCATTCCATTCAAAACAACAGAACCAAAAAGTCAACCCATCATATATTATATAAAAATTATTCACAAAATGTTTGCCTTGTTTGAAGGCATTAGCAACACGCTCCTCTTCTCCCCCCACCTCCCCCACTCTCTTCATTCATGAAACCGATGATTCACACCAGTGCCCTGCGGAGAGTGGGGCAGTGGCTGGTCTGAGGCAGCCCACCTCTCCTACTCATGTGGGAAAACAGCCCTACAGTGAATCAAGTTCATTGAGCAAAACTAGGAGAAAATATTTGTCTGGCAATCCAACACGCCTCTCTCTGTGCTTGTCCAGACAAAACTAGGGTGGACTTAACATTTTTTTCCTTTTTGTCAGAAATGCGTGTATAAAATTGTATATTTTCACAAAAGAGCGTCAGTCGGTGGGGATTTTCAAGCTCCAGGATTAGCGTCACCACAGTTGGAACAGAAACACAAAGTGAGCTGGTCATGTGTTCCAAACTTTAGCAACTGTATATTAGTTCTCTAGAAAACAGAAACAGTCCAGCAATATTTACATGTGTAAGGCCTGGAGGGAGTCCACCACGTTGATGAGGTTTGAATTGCTGGAAAAGGTATTTTTTTAAAAATGGCGGAAGGAAGGCTACACCATCAGCAGTCAAAAAGGCAGCCATCTGGGGCACCTGGGAGGGGGGCGGTGCTCAGTCAATGGAGTGCGCAACTCTTGATTTTGACTCAGGTCATGATCTCATGATTTGTGGGTTCAAGCCCCACACTGGGTTCTGCACTGACAGTGCAGAGCCTGCTTGGATTCTCTCTCCCACTCTCTCCGCCCCTCCCTAGCTCACTCGCCCACTCTCTCTCTCTCTCAAAAATAAATAAACAAACACTAAAAAAAAGAAGGCAGCCATCAGAAATGGAAGACTGTGAGACACAGTCTCAGGAGTCTAATGTATCAAAACTCTTTAGTGAGGTGTGGTAGAGGGAATTATTCAGAGGCCACAGAGGGGGAAACAGAAGTCTAGTACATTCAACCACAACACTGGGTGCACTGCAAGACCCTGACTACTACTCTCCTCACATCATTCTCCTCCAAGGGGACACCACAGCACCAAGGGGCTCAATGTTCTGTTTGTTTTAGTAGTTTTTTACTGCCCTACTACAAGAGAATGATTTATATCAAAACAGCCAGGGACAGCCAGGAGCACATTTTTGTGGTGGCAGCTACGTCAGGAAGACCCTGGACAAAAGTAACCGTGCATGTGAGGAGTTAAGAAGAGAAGGAAAGGACATGTGGAAGAGAAGCACCAAGCCCACAACAATGCTTTGAGGCTCTGGAAATGTACAAGACCCAGTTAAGGGTGCTGAGCTGTGGGAACAATAGGTTGTCCTTGTATTTAAAGGAAAGAAGACTTACAAAGACATAACAATGAGTAAAGCTGAAGCAGTTGGGATCAGAGAATGTATGAATAATCAATATCTGGCAGGGGAAAGGATGAGATAGTGTCTAAGATAGAACATACTTTGGAGAAAACAATAACTAAATTCAGATAAATGGAAGAGTGTAGTTAAACCATGCATGGCAGCTCATACGGATGCCATAACAGTGAAGGTAGAATGAAGAAAGTATAAATGAATTTTAAAAATCATTACTGTCAAATAAGTGAGGGTTTTGGAAAGTGAAGGAGTCTGAATTTATTATGTTTATTAAATGGAGAATAAGGAAATCTAAGCTGACACAATCCAGTTTCCTTTGTAGGAATGCCCACTGGCAAAGTGTGACCCAAAGTTGAAAGCAGGAAAACAGAGAACCCGTAGAGACAGATGGGAGTGGCCGGGTGCTGGTTGAAAATGGAGGATGGTTCCCACTTTCCAGCCCAGATTACAGACGCAACCTCACCCAGTGTTGTCAGGCTTGGCCAGCTGAGCAGCGCTGATAAACCTCACATATCTATGACAAGTTCTGGGGCTGGGGAGGGTTTACAATCAATGTCAGAAAGGTCATGCAGGTTGTGCCGGTGGTTTCTAATGTTCACAGATACAGTATCTAAGGAGGCATGTCAGCTGGGGTCAGACAGACAGATGCTGGGAGGTCATTACAATGTATGAGTGCCAAGAATGCCCCAGGGTCATGCTCATTTCTTTTGCCCCTAATCTTCCCCTACACGCACACTCAAGCTACCCTCAAAGCAAGTCAACACCGATGGCAACCTAGACTGTACTTTGGAAGTCACCTGGTCTAACATCTTTATTCCACACATTAAAGAGACCAAAGCACAGAGAGGGGAATGATGGGGCCATTTCCACGTGGGAAGAAATGGCATGGCCAGCTTTGGTAATTCCGATTGTTTTCTCCAATGCTTTCCCACTATATAACATTGCCACTTTTACTTAAAATCAATTGGTTTTACACGCAGCCCTCCAAGACAAACACTTTTGAACCACACAGGAAGGGTGACTACTCAGTCAGCAGGAGGGGTGTGGCTGCATGCTTTCTCTTTGCTGACTCACTTGCACGTTCTGACTGTACACATTCCAGAAAATGCCTGAGGCCCCAGATTTTCAGGTGAACCACCCTCTTCCCACTTCTCATTGGCTACATAGACACTTTTGATTTGAACAAGGAGTGGTCCTTTTTACATCAGGCAGGTTGGGCCCGTTCTCTTGTCTTCATCTCTAGGATAAAGAGGGTCTCCTTTAGACATTATTTCCATGGAGTGGTTTCCTTTTGCCATGAATTATCATTGGATTCCACAAGGGGAAGTTGAGCACATACGGACAGGTTAAGATACTTTTAAAGAAACCAGAAACATGCCCTGGGAGGAGCCCAGCTACACAAATGCCCCTAAAAGCATTATGACATCTGCACAACCTCTGTAACTGGGAAGTGTGAATAACGTTTTTTAATGTCTCAAAAGCTGCCCTGTATTAAAATCCTAGTAGGGATTAAAATTTCAATTAAATTTAAGCCCTCAGAGAAAAAGAATGCTCTAGAATAGAATGATAAAACCATAGACCATGAATCACTTGGCTGCGGTCCTTCAATTAATAAAATCTTCTCTGGCAGCACTTATAATTGATTAATTGATTGATTGATTAACATTTGCTCCTGCAAAAACTTTCCTCTGAAAATTAACAAGGTCACAAAAATCAGAATCAAACTCAATCCTCCTTTTCCTATCACTGCAAAAAAAATCTTTATCCTATTTCTTACCTCAACTTGAAATAGAGTCAAGGCCTTCCAAAGGCAGAGATACAGAATTAAATGAAGAGAGGGAGAAAAGCATTATCATGTATTTGTGGTCATACTCTTTAATAAACCGTGGTGTCATTTACCCAATTCTTTGTCATCCAAGCTCAACACAAAGCCCTGAACCTGTTGATTTCAATAATGGCTTTATGGGAAGGCTAGTTGATGCCTAGCCCAGCCGGTAGCCCACTCAAAAAGGGAGTTCTGATTTAATTAATTTGCATGTTTCCTTAGGGCCTATTGGAATGCTAACAAGTAGTTAAATTCTTTCCCTACTCAACAAATCATTATTTTCTTAAGGAGATTTTACTTACAGTTGACACAAGAAAGAAATTGGCCTGAGCTTTTCATTTGCCAGTTAAATGCACCTTTTCCAGTATAAAATGTGATTTCAGTCATCTCCAGTGAACTCCCATTGGCAACAAACATTTATAAGTGCATACTCTCATTACTCATTATGTCCCTGTTTAAAAAGAACCTGAAATTAAATAATGACATAGAAACTTCCTTTTTTAAAACACTTGCTAAGAAGAGTTAAGGGTCATATAAAACTCCATGCCCTCTATTCAGGTTATGCTAAGAAAACAGTTCCTAGGTAAATACTTTGAGACTTCCATGATTAGAGTGTTCTAAATACAGAATGAGGGTGTTGTGCGTTTGTAATGTTTTCTAACATGTCACATTGCATGCTATTTTCTGATCAGGAAGAACACAGATGCATTTGGCAGAAAGGGTCACTTCCTAGAACAGGCTCATCTTTTGTATAAATGGCTGGGTCATGGCACATCTTTCACCCACATGCGTTGCGTAGCAGTTTACAACTGTGCAATCTTCTGTGTGACTCAAAAATAACACAGACAGCCTGTCAGTCCCTGAATAACCACTGAGTTACTTTCCTCAAGGAACTTATATCTAAGGCCTTATACGTGTCCCAAGTGTGTCTTACTCTAGATATTCAAAGCTAAAGCTTTAACAAAATGACATTTTCGGAAAACTACAACAGTTATTCCTGACAACTGGGTGGCATTCTTGAATCAATTGCAACCTCCACTCTGTCTGTACTAAACTAATGTGTAGCATTTCCAGCTCATAATTTCATTTTTCACATGTCCCCCAGGCTTATATTTCCTTGTGTTATTTACTTACTCTATAGTGTAAAGTGTCTTTAGGGATGTGCATGGTTAGAAAGCCTTAACTTTGAGGTTTTGGTGATATTTTAAAGATTAATCTGTTGCCCTGATGGGAGGTAGTCAGAGAAGAAAACCAAAATCAATCCTATGTTTTTCTCTTGATGAAGTACAATTATGAAAATAAAATTTGGCGATGCTAACCCTGTGAGAATTAGCTCCTCTTTATTAATAATTGTTCCACTTTCTCAAACATCTTGGTTATCTAACCTCATCAGAAGTAGTGTTAACAATCATAGGGTGTTCAATCTTACATCACAGTGTTTTCTCAGCTTTGTGATGAGTCCTTCAGGACTGATCCTAATTGGAAGTCATAGGGAGCATGTATGTGGGTTCTAGGTAAAATCTGCTGGCAAAGAAGGTGTGGGTGAGGCTTTATGAAATCAGATGAGGTAGCTGCCTGTCATAGACTCTCTCTAAACTAACTGGTGCTCATCCTGTTCAATTATTTATATCTTCTCCATCATTCAAAGTGATTCAGTCTGGACCTTGTTCTCTCATCATCTAACCACTGAAATGTAATTGCTTTAGGGGAGCTAATTAATATCATTTCTTTCCTCCTGTGTCTCTGCAATATCACATCTTCTGTCCAGTAATTGTTCTACCACTTTGACTTTTTAAATGGGGCTGATTTACTTTGAGGTTACTTTCTAGAGTGGTGGTCTTTACTAATGAATTTGGTTAATATGCAGTTATATTGGATATAAAGTCTTATTTTTTAGGGTTTATTTCTCCATGGGAGCCGAATTTATCTTCAATCTTCAACACTGTTTGAGGTCTATGTTCCTAGACAGAGCAAACAGGTTTGTTTTGTTGTTTGTAATTCTTAGGGAAACAAGAGGCCCAGGGATTATTTAATCAAAGAGAACTTCCCGTTAATCTATTTATATGGAAGGTGAAATAGTATAGAAAGGAAATGTACTACTTTTTTTTTAATGTTCATTTATTTTGAAAGAGAGAGACAGAGAGAGAGACAGAGCATGAGGGAAGGAGGGGCAGAAAGAGAGAGGGAGACACAGAATCCGGAGCAGGCTCCAGGCTCTAAATTGTCAGCACAGAGCCCGATGCAGGGCTTGAACTCACAAACTGCGAGAGCATGACCTAAGCCGAAGTCAGAAGCTCAACTGACTGAGCCACCCAGGTGCTCTGAAAGGAAATACAATTCTGAGTGATCTATACATAACTTGTTAAAATGTTAAGAGCTATGGTAGCTCTGGGAGAGGAGAATTTGCTCATCCTCGCCCTACAGTGGAAATGGCATCATCTCCATACTACAGATTTTAAAAATAGGGTGTAGAAAATGAAAGCCTTTGCTAGGTTGGGCTCAAGGATAGATGGACAGTAAGAACCATGAACAAACTTCCTCTGACTCTGGAGTCAATCCTGCTAGGCCTTGATTCAGTACTACTCCAAGTTTAAGTTGAAAATCCTTGCTTAATAGATTTTCCAAATTGGAGACATCTTCCAGCTTCATTTCATGCCAGCATAATTTTAGAGAACAGTACTATGTAAATGAGCTAATGAATAATAATTGTAGAAATGACTACACGTGGAAACACCAATTAGCCAATAAATTCACTTCATTAGTCTTAACAGTTTCTTTTGCTCTTTAAGATGCTATTTAATACTTTAATGTTATTGCATATGCACTGAATATTTTAAAACCTTTTATTTAAATGATGTCCTTATAGATTAACTAAGGGTCCTATTCATTTAAAACTAAATCATGAATTACTTCACTTTCCAGTAGCACTGTTCGCAAAGTATTCTAATTGCATTGCATGTGAATACCTATGGAATGGATGGTTTTTCCTTGCAAAAATGATAATTCAATGTGATTCATCCTAAATGGAGAGAATTCTATGGGTCCACTCAACTTTGCCCTTCCAGGTATTTTTGTAGCTATGATTTTGAATTGACTAGATGTGTATGATCTCTTCTACTGCCTATGCTATTAAGTGAAATGTTGCGTATAGTAGTCTTAGATGACCTTTCAGCTGTGGGCCAATTCAGAGGTAGTACTAAACAGGAGATCATTATAGAACTTCACTCCAGTGTCTACCTGTCTGGACTCAACTGAGATAAACAGCCCTGGGCAATGACTCCTTCCTGACAGATGAGTCCTATGTGCCTGGAATCCCTGCAAAGGATCCCAGGAAAGCAGCAACTGTAAGACAAGCCATCGAGTATTGTCGTTTCACCCAACACCTGGTTGCTGCCTTTTCATATACTTCCCCGGTATTTTGACTTCGGTAACTAATTATATATTAACCCCAGACACCATGCCTGGCCTCTGCTTGGAATAAACTGCATTGAGAAGTCTACTATTTAAGTGATCCTAAGCTGAAAGATGAACTAATAGGTGAATTTCTTTTAGGGTCTTACTTAGACCTGAAAGGATGGTCTTTAGTTACCGCCAAGCCATTTTGATAGATCACTCAGTAGATCACTAAGAATTTGCCTTGGTTATTCTAGGATTTGACAGGGCGACCTAGAAATTTTAAAATTACATTTTGGATAAATACAAAAAGGCAGAACACAAATTGAATACAGTCTATGGTAACAGAAAGGTTTTAAAAATATGCATTAAAAATAAGTCTAGAAGTAAATATTTCACAATGTTTGTTTTTGGATGGCAGGATTTTGAATGTTTCGCTTTTTTATTTTTGTGAATTTTCCAAGGTTATATATACTAAGCACGCATATCTTTTACATTAAGAAAAAAAAATGAATAGCCCACATAATGGCAACATAGACATTTCTTTGTATTAAAGAATGTTCTGAACGTTCCTTCCTTATGCTACTTTTTCCTATTACATCCCCTTTCACAACAGAAATTAATATGTTAGCATACACATCTGCCATATAGATACACATGGTTTCAACATATTACAGACTTTCAATGACTGCACTGCCATAGCCAGGAAATTTGCACACGTTCGGGCCAGGACTCCTTAATGTTATGCGGCTCCACGACACATCTTATTTCCATGGCTTGCCAATGATAAAATTGGTAAGGCTAATTTCTATGTGTATGTACTCATGGCAGTGAAAGTCGGCGAAGGGGTTTTCACACAAGAAAACAATAGAGCCCTTTAAAGTCCTTTCCAATCACTTGTCTTCCCAGGACACAGAAGGACCAGAATGCCATCATAATGTATGCCTTCCAACAAAACATGCAAAGAACATCGCTGAAATGAATTGTATTTTGAGGAGTCTGCCAGAAAGCAAAATCCTACTATCAGATGTTAGATCTCTTCAGTTGTTAAACAGGAGGTTGCAGGAATATAAGAGACTCATCCCCATCCCTGTGCACTAAGAGCAAGGGAAACTGAGCAAGAAAACAGCGTGAAGCAGTATTTCCTCCCCTTCCTTTCCACTTGCCTACGCCCTCTTTAGCATCTTTGCAAGGCCAATACCCTAATTTTTCTAGATGCGTTACAATGGAGCAAATTTTAGACACATAAAAAAAAAGTGTTCCTTTATTCTGACATGTATTATTCAGGACATTTCTGTATGTGTAAAAAAAGATATCGCTATATAGTTTGGAGGAAATTTCACAAATAATGTGAAGCCTTATCAAATTATAACCATCTTTGCTGACAGTTTTGTCTTAGTTCAGGAATTACACTATCCCTGCATCATAATATTGTTTTTTTTCTTTTTTCACTATGAAAATCAAAGCAAGGTAACTATTTATTTATTTATTTATTTGTATTTTTTTGAGTAGGCTTCCGGCCCAGCGCAGAGCCCAATGCAAGGCTCAAACCAAGGAGCCCAACACAAGAGTCAAACCCACAACTGTGAGATCAAGACCTGAGCTGAGCTCAAGAATCAGACACCCAACCCATTGAGCCACCCAGGCATCCTTAAGTAACATTTTAAACGATTTCAATACCACTGGTAGTTAAAAGGATGCTTAACAATAACAACAGCAAAGAGAAGAATCTCAGAATTGTTAAAGAGTTCTTATCAGTAGGTTTTAGTTTGGGAATGTTAATATTTTTAGTGTTTGAGACATGTTTTGAAGCATTATATGACTTCAAATATAAATGAGTCTTCAGTTCGTATTGTTGCTATTTTGGAAACCAGCACAGTTTCAGAAGCATAACTGCAGAATACCGTTCGTTATTAGAAAACATAGCAGTTACGAGAAAAACAAAGAATTAAGGATCTGCAAAGAAATGGAAATGGTTCGGAAATGATACAAGCCTACCCAAAGCCTCTGCCGACAGTAATTGGATTTGGTTGACTAGTGCTGGGAGCAGAGCAAACAGATGTTAGGTGATGGAGCAGAACTTGCTCTTTTCAGTTTAAACAACCAATTATGAGTGGATAATGATGTGTGCAACTGGTAGTCACTGGAAATGTTTCCAATTCAGACCAAGTAATAAGAGTAAGATGCTAATATATTTGATTCTATACAGGGTTGAAATCCTGATGTTAAAAACGCCATTTTTTTTTTAAGTAGGCGTCACACTCAGCACAGAGCCCAACGCGGGGCTTGAACTCACGACTCTGAGATCAAGACCTGAGCTAAGATCAACAGTCGGATGCTTAACTGACTGAGCCACCCAGGTGCCTCAAAAGAGCTATTTTAAAACAATGATGGATCAGGTGTGCATTGATAAATTGGATTTTTAGGACACTTAATGGTAAGTTTTTCCCCACTTGTATAAATTATGGTCAGACACTAGTTTCCTAATAAATAAGATGGACAGCTGTTTGCAATCTGGCTACCGTGAGCGGCCAGGATGCATTTTAAAAATCTTAATTCCTAGTTTAGAATACTCAGGCAATTGACTAAAATATCTTCCTAGGAATCAAACAAGTGATGATGTCAAAGTCTTAAACACGCCTTAACTTTTTATTTTCTTCAAGTGTCTGGCTATCCTTTGACTACTGTAACAAATTACTACAAAGTGGGTGGCTTATAACAACGGACTGTACTCTCTCACACCTCTGAAGACAGAATTCCGAAATCAAGATGTTGGCCGGGCTACTCCACTGGAGGCTGTAGGGGAGGATCTGTTCCTTGTCTCTTCCAGTTTCTGGTAGCTGCTGGCATTCCTTGGCTTGTGATCATATTACCCCTTTTTTACTCTGTCTTCACATCACCTTCACTTCTATGTGTCTGTCCCTATACTCCTTCTGTCTGTCTTATAAGGATACATGTGACTGCATCTAGGGTCCACCTGGGTAATCCAGGATAAGTGTCTCTTCTCAAGTTCTATAACTTAATCACATCATTTGCCATATGAAGTAACATTCACAGGGTCTAGGGATTTGATATGGATGCCTTTGGGGAGGCCATTTTTTTGGCCTATGCACTGTCTTTACTCCATTACTCCTGAATATGTGTTCAAGTCACTCTAACTCAATATACTCATCTGTGTCTCTCAATAGAGTGTGGGATATATTGTCTTTTCCTCCTCATTCAGTGTCATATGTTCTATTATTTACCATATGAATTATGGCATTTAAGTTCCTCAAGTACTTTACTTGTTGCTACTACTAATGAGAAAGAGGAAGAATGGATGGAAGAGAGGACAAGGGAAGAAGAAGGGCAGGGGAGGTGGGGGGGAGAGATGGAGTGGGAGCATGGTAAGAAGGAAAGACACCAGTTTGCTATGCCAACTGAGTCAACCTAATCGGCAGTAGTGTGGTAATCAATAAGAGTTGCTGAGATGTCCAAATCAGAGTTCAGATTTTTTGTTCCGCTTTCGTTTTTGGTGGTTATGTATTTAGAATCTATGATGCACGGTTTTCTTCACATTACCTACCACACAGTTCAAGTCACTGGCATTTACTACAAGCAGATAGGGCATTTGTAAATGTAGTATTTGCAGTGAAATTCAGCATAGGTGGAATAATCAACTTGATTTAATCTTTTGCAAGATTACACTGATTTTCACTTGGTTATCTTGATCTTTTATTGACATGAATAAAATAAGTAGTTTTTAAAAAGTTTATTTCGAGAGAGAAAGAGAGAGCGAGTGAGCATGAGCGGGGGAGGGGCAGAGAGAGAGAGAGAGAGAGAGAGAATCCCAAGCAAGATTGTGCTGTCAGCACAGAGCCCGACCCAGGACTCGATCTCATGAACTGTGAGATCATGACCCGAGCCAAGATCAAGAGTTGGACACTTAATGGACTGAGCCACCCAGGTGTCCCAAACAAGTAATTTTAAGAAGATAATAAAATTGGAAATTTTAGGTCTATCCTAAAATCCCCTAGGGGGAGGGATGGTGTCCCTGCTTTGGCCTCCCTCTTACAATGCATGTGTGCTGTCACTGATATTTAAAATCTGGGATTGAATTGGTTATTACTGAGGATACCAATCCTCTTAGCCTATAATGAATAGCTGTCTTACTGAAAGCTTATGCTATAAACTTCTATAACTGGTGCCGGTATGAAGCCTCTAAGCAACGATGAGTAGGTATGCTCATTTTCTACTTTATATTTCTCAATCGTTGTTCACTTTGAATCATTTGCCGTATAGGATTAGGAGTGGATAAAAATTTAAGAAGCGCTATTTATTTTAGAATTAATAGGCTCAAGAGGTCACGCTGATTCATTCGTTTTATTTGAAACTTTCCAAATCTATATCAAGGTGGTTTAGAAACAAACAGGAATTGAAAGCCTTATCTATTAGATAGTCTATAAAAGTCTAAGGGTTCCAGGCCAATGATTTTAAAGTGTGTGTCAGCAGAATACAGTGAGGGTTAACTTTATATGTCAACATGACTAGGCCCAGATATCTGATCAAACATTATTCTAGGTATTTCTGTGAGGGTGTTTTTGGATGAGATTAACATAAGAGTGGGTAGACTGAGGAACACAGAATGCTATCCCTAATGTGGATGGGCCTTGTGTAATCATTTGAAGGCTAACCTAAGAACATAAAGGCTAACCAACCCTCTTACCCCCACCTCCACCTCCCCTGAGTAAGAGAGAATTCCTCCTGCCTGCCTGCCTGCCTTGAATGGGGCATCAGTTTTTTCTGCCTTCAAATTCAAACTGAAACACGGACTCTTCCTGGGTGTAGAACCAGCTGACCTTCAGACCAGAAGTACACATCAATCCTCCTGGGCCTCCAGCTTGCCAACCACAGATTCTGGAACTTATCAGCCTCCATAATCATATGAGCCAATTCCTTATAATAAATCTATATCTATATCTATACCTATACCTATATATCTATATCATCTATAGCTATAGCTATATCTACATCTATATCCATATCCATTATCTCTATCTCTATCTCCACACATATACATACTTTTGGTTCTGTTTCTCTGGAAAACTCTAACTCAAATACACTTGGAAGTTGTCGCCATAAAACCAGGCAGAGTCTTGGGAGATATTCATAATTTAATCAGATCTCAATGTAATAGCCATAAGAATAGGTGGATAAGAAGACCATTAAAAAACAGAACAAAACCACACAGAAGAGAATGTTGCCGTAAACACAGTAATTAAATCTAATCAACCCATATGACTATGAGGGTGGGGGTTTGGGGCTTCTGTGAGTTTGTATAAGACTTAGGAATCAGCTTTGATGCAGTATACATGCTCTGCAAGATCACTTCATTTGAGGACACTTAACAGAGTCACTCACTGTAACAGGGGTGCAGTTTGGCTCTTAGGGTTCTGTGTTAGAACCTAGTCCTCATTCAGGCCTGGTGGTTCTCTGAGCCTTGAGAAATCTCAGCACGCTGAGAAGGCAAGTCCAACAGTTACGATGGAAGGGAATTCCCATGATGCGTAAAATGCCATTGATGGGTAAGCATCCTTTAGTTATGGTAAGATTTAGAAGTAAGAAGAGAAATATGTATGTAAGAAACAAACCCACGGTATCCAATAATTTTGCAGTTAAGAGTATACATTTAATGTTTTATCTACTTATGATTTTAAGCCAATTAGAGTAACAGTAAATTGGAATTATGATTCCAATTTTTAATGTCATGTAAAAATGATTTAGATTTGTAGTTTTAAGTTGGAATCTTATCAAATTTACATACAAATTTAAAACTTTAAAAGAACTTAACAATAATCATATTTCATACTCAGAAGTATTTAATTGATGAATTATTCAAGTATTCATGAGGATCTCATTTGTTAAGTCACACAAGCTAAAGTACCGCAAAGGAATATTAAATGTATTAAATTTAGAATTAAAGCTTTATTTAAAAATGTTTAACTACATTTGAAAATGAGACAAAATCATTAATCAAAGTTCCCTTAAGAGTCATTTTCAAAACTAGCTTGACTTACAAACAGGCTGATAAGGTTTGTAAGCTGAACTCAAAATTTTAAGTATGGCTATGATTTTGCTCATGTAACTTCAATGGTGGCACTGTCTAGTTTTGAAATCAAAGTAACCTCTGACTAGTCTTTTCTAGGCATAATTATTGTCCGCATTTGCCCTTGACAACAATCCTGCAAAGTCCCGTTTTGGAATTAGAGAAACAAGATGACTATTCTGGAGAACGAGCTCAGACCCAGCTCTCCAGGACCAGCAGCAAGGTAGACTTGGTGAGAAGTCAGCTGATCTCCTCCTGTCTAGGCTCTAGGTGCAGAGAGATCAGGAATCCTTCCCTCAGGATTAAAAGGTATAAAGGCAAAGAGCCAGAGAGCCACTACTTTCTGAGTGTCTTAGAAGAAGTCATTGACCAATAAGAAATCACCAAGTTAGACAGTGTCAATTTTTGTTATCTGGGGGTGCCATCAAGAGAAAGAAAAGTGAAGAGAAATAATTTGATACTCTTCCTTCTAACTGGAATTCAGAGAATTCCAGGAGCTCTTCGAAGGGAGCACGCTGGCAAGCACAGTTCCTCTGTCCTCGTAGCTAAGTTTGTTTAGTGAAAATTTGAGAGTTAAAGCTAATCATCAGACATCGCTATGAAGGATCTTAGCGTAAATAGAGATCTTTCCCCTTTTCTGCAGCTCTTCAAGGAAGAAATAAACAAAACTAAAAGAGAAAAAGAAAGCAGAGAGTCACATTTTCCTGTAGCTAGTGAGTGGTTGAAGCTCTTACTGGGATTTTCCATCTTACCAGTGGGTCCACTTCCTTCTACCGGCAATTCAAAAGGAAATAAGGAATCAGGATTTTCAAAGACTTCGCTGTGGTTCAAGGATGGCAAGAGTATGTCAAAGTGACTTTGCCCAGGGAAGAGTGAGCATAAGTAAAATGTGACAAAGTTACTTTTTTGGATGTGAAGGAATTTTGACACCTAGAATCAGGCTCTTCTCAGGAAATCCATGAGAATCTCCTTATTGATTTCATGACGAACTTGCATCCCAAACGAAAACAAAAACAAGACAACGAAGGCCTGTAAGGGGAATGTTCTTTTTAAGTCAAACTGAAATCTTTATTTTCTATGGATTTGTGACACTCTATATGTCCTAGGACAAACTATCCATCTTGGTCACAGATTTTTTATTCCTCAACAAGTTCTTCCAAAAAATAACGAGACAGTTCTGAGAATTAAAGAACTTGCTGAAAATCAGCAGCATTTACTCAATACAGCAACGATGCCACCACCCAAATCGGTAATCACTCCTATTGTTTTTGGCATTAATAACTTTTCTCTAGGGGTGTCTGGGTGGCTCAGTCAGTAAAGGGTCCAACTGTTGATTTGGCTCAGGTCGTGATCTCACAGTTTGTGGGTTCCAGTCCCACATTGGGCTCTGAGCTTGCAGTGTCGTTTGGGGATTCTCTCTTTCCCTCTCCCTCTGCCCTTCCCCCACTTGCAAGTGCACCTGCGCTCGCTCGCTCTCTCTCTTTCTCTCTCTCTCTCTCTCTCTCTCGTAATAAATAAATAAGCATTAGAAAAACAATTTTCCTCTAAATAGCAGGTTGAGGTTAGGAATAATTTCTATTTGACTTGCCTATCTATTTTGCCCTAGGCAAAATAATCATTTTGGAATCAACCATTCAGTGTCACTCACACTGATTGAAAATGGCAATGCATTCTTTTTTCCAACTCTTGGTTCTAATCACTGGTAGACTGGCATGAACCAGCTGGAAAATGTGAATAACAAATATGTGTACTATTAGTGAGATACATGTATAATATACATGCAGTATATGCAAATATATATATGTAATATATGTGCAGTATGAACAAATATATTTGTTACCCTAGGTACTCTGAGGGTAGCTAATTTTGGACAGGTTCATTTTCTCTCTTAGGTTGTTGGATCTTAGACATGATAAGTGGGTATGATATCTGTATCTGATAAAAAAAAAAGGGGGAGTACCCCAGAAACAAGGAACAGACTGAAAACAAATTAAAGTTTATTTATTTATTTATTTCAAGAGAGAGAGGTGGGGGGAGGGGCAGAACGAGAGAGGAGAGAGAGAAGTCCAGGGAGGCTCTGCACTGCTAGAGTGCAGAGCCCGATGCTGGGCTTGATTTCACAAACCACGAGATCAAGACCTGAGCAGAAATCAGGAGTCAGCTGTTTAACAGGCTGAGCCACCCAGGTGCCCCGAAAGCAAACAAATAAAATGACCCAAAAGAGAATGTGCTCATCTCTAAGTGAGAAGACAACCAACACCTTTTTTCATTTTTCATTTTGGAATGACACACTTTTTCTTCCATTTCTAGAGCACTGCCGTGTTCTGAGTTCTGTGTTCAGGTGCAGAGACCCAGGGGCTTGTACAAGCGGCTGGCAGATGTATTCAGGTGCTACAATCCCAAGCTAAGGGGGGTTTTCACAGATGCGCACAGGAGCACTGCACAGGACGTGCACAGGAGCACAGGAGGTCTGGCGGTGCGACGGGACTGCAGCCCCTCGGCAGGACAGTGGATTCATGAAAGATGTCTCATCTTTAAGAAATGTTCTCGAGGCCACAGTGATTGAAATCGGCTAGAGTAGAAGATAAATCCCCAAAACCTCCTTAAGCCTGTGGCAAGTTAATTACAAAAATGTCCTTAGTTGTGCCCTTCCCTGTATCCACACCCCTTGTAACTGGGCTTTGCCACCCCCTCCCCCTCAAGGAGGGGAGTCCGTTTCCCCTCCTCCTGAATGTGAGCTACCCTTGTAGCTTGGCCAAAACCACAGCATGTGGCAGAAGTGACAGTGTCCCAGCCCAAACCCATGCCTCAATTCTGTGCCTGCTTCAACTCTCTCTCAGGACCTTGCCTCTACCATAGGAACAAAACTCGGCAGGTCTGTCGGATAATGAGGGACACAGGGACCAGCATGGCAGCCAGCCAATAGCCAAACATGTACGTGAGGCATCCTGGGACATCCAGTGCCCGGCTGACCAGCCAGCTGACCACTGAGGCAGGGGAGAGCTCATCAGAGACCAGCCAAGCCTGGGCCACCCTGGACCAAGCTTATGAGGAGTAATAAATTTTCATTATTGAAGCCACTGAGTTTTTGGGTGGTAAGTCATATAGCAATATCTAACTAATAAAACTCAGCCAACCAGTGTAAATACCAAGATGCCACCACTAAGTGGAGGCACCTTGTTTACTTACATGTATCCTACCACATCAACATGCAGAAGAATCTCCAAAAATTACTGATGGCCTGACACAGTATCCCTAAGAAGCAAGCAGTGATAGCCTTCTTATGGAGAAAGTACATGGGTCCACAGATGCAGTGCTTTGGAGAGTACTTTTGGCTGCCTTGTAAGCACTCACATTCCAGAAGAACTTACTGCTCTCGGCTGAGAGCGCTCCTGCATATGTCTGTAGTCAATTAACTAGCCTTTTTTTTTTCACTTCATTGAACTTAAAGAGCAGCCAGCGTCTGTTCAGAAGCCACACACCATGTTCCCTCCTGCCTACAACCGTAGCAATAAACCAGACAGCTTTCTGGTTCACTGTAAAAACTCTTTAGAGGAAGACAACATGGTAACAATAAAAACACCACCTACAGTGAGACATTCAGAACCTCATCACCAAGTCTCAAGCACACACATGAAATAAAAATCAGGACCCTCTACCCTGAGTAGATAGGAAACCCAAAATAACATGTTAACTGCCCAACCTCAGCCGGCCCTGGAGAAAACATGCTTTTTGATGTTGCACTGTGTCCTGTAGGGAAAAGGGCACTGGATTGGAAGTCAAGAGGTATATTACTGTCCTTGTTCTACCTTGTTCTAGAATAACTGTGGCCATGTCCCCTGGACACTTCAATACCAGATAACTGCTGAGAATCCTTCTAGTCCCATAAAATTTCACGCTCTCATCTTGCTATCTGAGCCCTTTGAGTTTATATCTGTGAACAAGTGTACAGAATTCGACATGATGTACCGGAAAGACCTCTGCACTGAGACTACGGAGTCCTACCCCTGCCACCAGTGCATCAGTGGCCCTTAAGCAAGTTCTAGCTCTCTGCATGCCAGTTTTCCCAACTGTCAAATGGGTCATTCATTTGGACTAAATGATCTCTAAGGTCCTTTCCAGCTTAAAATGCCTGATTTAATAATCAGGCTCCAAGGTTATATGTTTCATAATTGATTTCTTTTTCTTTTTAATTAATTTATTTTAATGTTACAGTGATTTATTTGGAGAGAGAGAGAGAGAGAGAGAGAGAGAAAATTCCAGCAGGGGAGGGGTAGAGAGAGAGAGAGAGAGAATTCCAGCAGGGGAGGGGTAGAGAGAGAGGGAGTGAGAATCCCAAGCAGGTGCAGGGCTCGAATTCACAAACTGAGAGACTATGACCTGAGACGAAATCAAGAGTTGGACACTTAACTGACTGAGCCACCCAGGTGCCCCTGTTTTATAAATGATTTCTAAGAAGAGATTCTGACCAAGACTTAGGCACACAGAGTCTAAAAAATATTTAGGTAGTCATTTCACAGAGCCAGAGGCAAGTCAGGCTTTTTGATTTCCGATAAGGAGGACCAGTGGGCTGTTATTTGTGGAAGTACTTCTGGTGCCAAGAAAAATGTCATCTGCTACCAAAACTAAGTGTATTCTATACCATGACAGTTGTGCAACATTTTGTTATGCCCCACGGTGTTCTAGGAAGCTTGGCGGGTACTACGGACCTCAAGTGGCCCAAGAGATGCCCTAGAACTAATGCTTCTGTGTCAAACTGAAACTCAAACACAAGGTCCTCCACACAGTCTTTGTAACACAAAGACAGAGAAGGTCAATTTTCGGGACCCAGCCACTTCCAAAAAGATAAGACAGACACACTCTGTGATAGAAGCTTTTCTAAGCATGGATCTGGGGAACGCCTGATGGATGTGTCACCAAGGTGTGACTGTATTCACTTGAACTCACTATATTTCAAAAAGTGGAATGGAAAGCCAGCACCTTACAAGGTAGTAGTGTAACAATGACATATTGGAATATGCCATCATGGCCAGAGTCTGGAGAAACTCTAACAGACAGAAAAGCTGTCTCTGTACATCTCCACCCCGTCATCTGCCATCTTATACTGCCTTTGATTGGGCGTCAGATGTGTTTTACGATACAGTTGGACTGCATTCCATTCTGGCTTTGGGATACCTTCTACCCATGTTCTTTAAACAAACAAAAAGCTAACTTGTCCTTCACCCTAATGAACTTATCTCTACCTTTCTTTTGGTGGACAACTGGAATAATGGATTAATCCCCTTGCTGTTGACTAGCTTTATGTGTTAGACATAACATACAATGCCCTAATCCCAAAAAATGGCTTCTGAAGGAATTCATAAAGGATGGGGAAATGAGAAAAAAAAAGACCTAATATCTTTAACATCATCAGTTATCAAAGCAATGCAAATTAAAACAACACAGTGCCATTTTTCATTTATCATATTGACAAAGAAGGTAACCCTCGATGCTGGTTAAGGGTGTCATGTGGCACACTAGAAATTGGTATAATACTTTCGAATTATGTACCAGGAAGCTTAGAAGTTCACATGCCCTTCAGCCCAGTATTCCTTTTAGGACTCAACCTTAAAATAATATCATAAATAAGGACAGAGATTGTTTAGTATGTCTGGAACACACTATGATCAACAGCACATATATTAACTACAAAACATACATCTAGGCAATAGCATTTTAGAGTCATCAAAAATTATGTTTTTTGATATTATGTGAAGCAACGTTAGGTAATATCTAAATCTGTCATATGTGATATTTTCTCAAATGACTTATTTAAAAAATAAAACGGGGATAAAATGTTAATAGTGATCTTCCTAGATTAATACAGTGGAAGATGGTTTTAGTGCTTTTTTTAAACCTTTTTCTTTATTTGCCCATTTCAAAAGATAACGAGTACAAATTATTCTTAAGATCAGAAATAAAATTCCTTGAAAAATCATAACAAAACAAAGAAGTTTTTAAAGGCCACGTGAGTCAGATCTTTAAGAGTCAAGCAGTCTGTTGAAGATCTGTCGATCTCAGGATGTGCGGCCTGACCTTCCCACTCAAATATCCAGAACAAGACCATGAGCATGAAAGTTGCTTCCACGACTTGGTGAGGCCGATGAGAGCAGCGGCCCTGAGCAAGGCACCCACCCCCCTGCCTCCCACCCCTCATTGGAAGCAATTAGAGAAAATTAGCTCTCTACACGAGGAAGCCAACTGCAAGCTTCGCCAGCAGGAACCACTGCAGGATGGAAAGCATGTCACAAGGCATGTTGAACCACTTATGGAAGGCGGATGGTAAATCTGGCCTAATGAAGACTGTATACACCCCTTCTGTTGGCTCCCAGCCAGTCAACTAGTTTAGTCTGGATCTAAGAGGAAAACAACACGCTCTTCATATTCAGAGTGGGAAGTCCTGAGTAGCTCTAAGTTAATGGCTTCTTTTGAAACTGACAAAGAGAAAGAGAGAAGGAGAGAGAAGGAGAGAGAGGGAGAGGAAGGGAGGGAGGGAGGGAGGGAGAGAGAGAGGGAGAGGGAGAGAAGGAGAGAGGGAGAGAGAGAGAGAGAGAGAGAGAGAGAAAACTTACCATCCAGCCAAAAGCCCTGGTCTGACATTGTGCAGATTGTACTCTGCCCACCAGGGGCACAAATACACCATCCTAATGGTGCCCTGTGCCCACTTACATTCCATCTCAAACTTTTCAAGACGTTTAAAATCCCTATAGCCTTGATTATCGTTGAACAGCATCCAGTTAAAACTTGTGTCATCCAGTTCCTAGTGCACCAGCCTCTGAGAGCTGGGTAAGTTTTCAGAAAGGGGAGTTGTTCACCTAACTTTCACCTTCAAGCCTCAGAATATCCTTATACCAATACTCATAAGTACTCTCATATCTGAAAGTGATGACTTAAATGCTTCTTGGTCTTGTGTAAACGTACTCGTTTTAAACAAATTTTCTCATTGTGATAAAATACAGAGAACATAAAAGTTGACATCTTAACCATGTTTAAGTGTGAAGTTCAGCAGTATCAAAAACATTCACGTCTTTCTGTAACCATCACCACTTAACCATCCTCAGAACTTTTCTATCTTCCCAAGCTGAACCGTCATACACATTAAACAATAATTCTGTGTTCTCCCTCACCGCAGCCCCTGAGAACCATCATTTTACTTTCTGTCTCTATGCATTTTCCTATCCTAGGCTCCTCATAGAAGTAGAATCACACTTTTGTGTCTGGCTTATTTCACTTAGCATAATGTTTTCAAGTTGAACCAAAATTTTGAGCTAACAAAATCTCTAAGCTGATAAGCTGTCACGTAAAATAATTCTTCCTTATTTCTAGTTTCTTGCACTTTCCTTTTCAAAAGTGTCTTTTGACCAGGGCTTCCTTTTGAACAGCCCGAGTCCTGGTAAATTGGACAGACTCTCTCACAGACTCTTTCCACTGCCAATGGAAGTATCAGGCAGAATTTAGATAACCACTTGGTGGGGATATTGCAGAAGTTTGAATTAGATGAGCTTAAATCTCTCATTCTAGTCTACAACTTGGTGACTTTTACAAATGCTTTTGTTTGTTCGTTCATTTATTCACCATAGGAATTTGTCAGCACTTACTGAGTACCTACCGCATGTAAATGATGGCTGTTGACGCAATGTGGTGACTGATGATATTGACTTGGCTCCCAACTTCTGCAGCGGAATCAGGAACTTGAGCACTGCCCTAACAGACTGGCTTTTGCTCTCAATCAGCTGGTACTGGTGAGTAGACCCCGGGAGGACTGCCAGTTACCTCCATGCCCGAGTGGAGACTTTGGCTTCTGGTAGAGGTTCCTTAGTGGTGCTACTCTATATACTAGCCAGAAAAACATAGCAGGTTCAAATACCAATCTGGGTACTGAGAGTGCCTACTGAAAACTAGTATTGCCTAGAATATAATCTAGACATATCAAGCACTTTTGGAATTTGAATGGGAACGCACAAATGACTCTCCTGCCGCCGATTAACCCTGTGATCTTGGGCAAGTCACTTAAACTTCCTGAGCCTCAGTTTTCATCAATAAAATGGGATGAAAAATACCCATGCCACAGAACTCTTGTAGGAATAAAATGAGTTAGTGCATAACAAGTGACGTGCATGTGGCTTGGCACAGAGAAGGCACTGAAATACTAGGGCCCCTTGCAGAGCACCCCCCCCCCCTCAAAGCCACATGCAGCTCTGGAGTAGGTCAGCTCTATACCTGACCTGCAAGCACCAGAATAAAGTTGGAGCATCTCCTGGGCTTCTTTAAGTTTGATGGTTGGGGGCAGGGAGAGTGTGTTTCAGAAAGGCCATCATGTTAGCTTGAGGGAGAGAATTGCCACTTTATCCATCAGCATAATATATCTCAAAAGTGTAAAAAGAGGTTACATCCAAAGAAAACACAATCTCGTATGAGTTGGGAATAAGATCTGAGTATTTCTCTGGCTGGCGTTCATAATGGCACAAATCGGGACCTGGGAGTCTCAGGACCATTGACTTCAGGGGCCACCTGTGCAGTGGTGGGTGGCTGAGGGGCATGCCATGCAAGGAGGGACTCATATATCCCCAGGAAGTAGGGTGGAGTTTGGCAACCCACAGAGAGTGATCGTTGTCTGGGCAGAATCTACCCATGAAAGCACACAGAAGGGAGGCAGACTGTTCCAGTAAAGGGAAGGGAGTGGCGCTGAGTGGTCTATGAGGATGTGCCCACACACGGGATTCTTCCTGACCAAAGCCTATGGGGTAGTTCGCACACGAAGTAGACAGAGCTGCAAATACTGACAGGCTTTCTGAGGATGGCAGGATGTTTGTCTCAAACATCCAAAAATGGAAATTATCTCACTAATTAGAAATGACGCCGTCCAGACCGTGCCTGGAACAGGTCCGGGTTTTCAAAAGTGAGCATGGGGGGGAGGGTTCATTCTGGTTCCTAAGTTTAGATGCTTCAGGTGAGGCTCGAGTTGCATTTTAAACAGATGAACAAGAACTAATTCTTTTTGTTTTGCTGTGTTTTCTTGAATAATTGGGTTTCCTCAGTTTGTTCCTAAATATTTTTATCTTCTAGTTTTTTATTTTTTATTTTATTTTTTTTAAATTTTTTTTAACGTTTATTTATTTTTGAGACAGAGACAGAGCATGAGCAGGGGAGGGTCAGAGAGAGGGAGACACAGAATCTGAAACAGGATCCAGGCTCTGAGCTGTCAGCACAGAGCCCGACGCGGGGCTTGAACTCACGGACCGCGAGATCATGACCTGAGCCAAAGTCGGCCACCCAACCGACTGAGCCACCCAGGCGCCCCGTCTTCTAGTTTTTTATTAATTCTTTTTGCCCTAACAATTTGATAGCCAAGCTCTCGCTTAGGAATCATTTTTGTCTATTAGAACATTTGCCTCCCTTATTGCTATAATGGGGAAGGTTCATAAATTCACTCTTCTCAATTATTTCATGCCATGATATATTAATCCAGGCCCTCTGTGGAGCAGATCCTAAAATGGGATAAAATGTGCAAGGATTTTATTAGGGAAAACATCTTCCGAGAAAATCGGGAGGGAGCTGAGAAAGACGGGGAGAGCCTTCAGTCTGGCAAGAGCGGAGGGGAGAGGGGAGGGAGGAGGTTAGGCCAAAGTGTCTTAGATGCTGTGCTGTGGAATCAGGTCTTGGCAAGGGTGTTGGGGAATCACGGAGCCAAAGCTGACCTTCAGGGGAATCCCTATTCTCACCAGAAGGAGCTGCCTTAGTAGCCATGCCATGCGCAGTCACTGGCTGGGAGTAGCCTGTGGGAAGGAGGACGGCTCAGTGCACACGTCTGACAAAGCCCAGGGCACAGCACTTGGGGTCTTTGGTGGATTACATTTCCTACAGTTGGGAGTTCTTAGGGCTACTGGAGTAGGAGGGTTTCTCAAATTTGGCCCCACTGACATTCAGTAATGAATAACCCTTTGTTGTGGGGACCGTCCTGTGCAGGGAGGATGTTTAACAGCATTCCTGGCCCCTACCCGCTGGACACCGGTATCACCTTCCCGAGTCTGGACAATCAAAATGTCTACAAATATTGCCAAATGTCCCATAAGCGTCAAAATCATTCCTAGTTGAGAAACACTACGCTAGGACAATTTGAATACATTTTGGAAGATTCCTCGGGAAAATTATAAAGCCAGTGGGCGGGGTAAAAATATAAATGTTTTGAATTATACATAATGATTATTAAGAAAAATAACTCAGCTGGGGAATTCAAAGTGAGCAAGACTACCAGCATAATGATACACCACCGGCTGGATATTAGTTTCTATCCCCAATGAAGTTTCTTTCCTGAGATGAACTTACAGTCCAGCGTCGTGCCCTAAATTTAAAGACACACAAATAAAGTTTCAAAAATTAAATGGGTACTGTTTTAGTCTAATGTGCCACATTGTGATGCAACACAAGTCACGCTGGCTTATTTTGGAGATGGACAAAAATACCTCACCTGCAATACCGAACGCACATTACAGGGACACCAGGGGATGGCGTCATATTTAATTCACTAGTAACACGCACGTCGGGAATAGAAATCAAATTCAGGAATGAGGCAGCTGAGATCCCAGGAGCAAGCATCTCAGACTTGGTTTCACCAAGTCCTCGAAGACCCTTTGACCCGCGGGATTCCTCTGGGCCACAGGTTAACACCTGATGCGAGCTTCAACTGGACGGCAGGGCCGATCCCCACATTCGCGTGAAGCAGCGGCCGGGTGTGACTGTTCCTCCCCAGCGTGAACCGGGTCCCAACACGGCTCCGTCGCACCTGGACCACTCCAATCACCAGTCCCTCTGCCCCCCAGGTCTCCCACTTCCTCCCTAGCCCCATTTTCCACATGGCAGCCAGAGCGGCTCCTTTGAAACCGGTCAGACCCCACTTCCCTTTATTTAAAAGCTTCTGAGACTTCCCATTTCCTTCCACTCAAGACACAATTCTCACTGTGGCCAAGATGGCCCACGTCCTTGTTACCCAGAGCCCGGTGAGGAGACCAGCGGTGTCAAGGACGTCACCTGGGAGTGTGTTAGAAATCGTCTCTGGGCCTGCCCCAGACCTACCGAATTGGGGTCTTCACTTTAACAAGGTCCTTGGAGGATGTGTACAAACGGTAGAGTCTGAGAAGCTCAATCCTCATGCTCTGACCTGAGGTTATTTCTCTCACTTCCTCTCCCTCCCCTCTCCCCTTGCTCCCTCTTCTGTAGCTAGTTGGGGCTCCTGGAGACATTTCGACCTGCCAACCATGATCCAGCCCCAGGCTTCTGTTCTTCCAGTCACCGTCTCACTTCTTTCAGGTGTGCCTGCTCTAATGTCACCTCAGTCGGAAGGCTTTCCTGGCCACAGTAGGTAAGGCCCCCCTGAGCTCCCAGCCCTGTTCTGCCCAGGCCCCTCCCCATCCATGGAACCTGCCTTATTTTAATTCTGGGCACGCATCTCCACCTGCCATGTTATATAGTATATATATAGTGGTATATCTTCTTATTGTCTGTCTCTGGGTCCATGAGAGCAGGGACTTGACCCGTATTTTGCTCACTGTTGGATCCCCAGACCCCGGAGCAGTGCTTCCTACCCAATAGGTTGTTAACAAAGAATTGTTGACTGAACAGGTGACTGAATCGTGCAATCTCATGGGACAGAACACCTGGGAGGGAGAAGCTGCCACAAGAGCACGGAGCCTGGGCTGCTTCTGATCACCTCACACTATCTAGCTTGGCCGCCTTGTCAGACATCGCGCGACGCTCTCTTCAAACCGCCCAGAGATGCGCCAAAGGCAAGTATCTGGCTGTGGGGCAGATTTTCTTCTCAGCAGAGGATAATAAGCCAGATCAAGCAGAGGATATGGGAACAAGGCACGGGGCTGCCGTTCCCCTTCTGGCACGTGGAAGAATCAGGCTGTGAGTTTCATTTACACGATGTTTCTCTGGAGAGAGAAATGGCCAAAGTTTCCAAAGTGTACGTGATTTTCTTTTTTCCAGGGAAAGATTAATCTTTACTTCTTCTAAAAAGCAACCTGTTTATACATTTGCTGGAGGATGTGCCTGGAAAAAAATTAAAATAGGAGAACTTGATTTGACACATCTGGAGCAGACGGGCATGTTTTGTTTGGCTTCCTGAAGATGTTTAAATTGGGGTTAAGATGGGGAAGATGGTAAAACTGTGTGAAGACTCAGGTGGCTGGGAAAAGACCAGCGTGGAATGCGAAAAAAGGAGCGGAATAAAATGTAGCAGGCTGAATCATGAAAACTCTTCCGCTTTCTTGCCCTGTCAAAGCTCTGTTTTGAATGTTAATGGAAAGAAAGGAAACAAAGACGTAAGGACAGACTCTGAGCGTTTAGGGTTGAAGAACACTTTGTGTTTAAGAACATTTTGCTCAAATCTACTCTTGGGTCTCCCGAAAGCTAAAAAATAGAGCCTGAAGTATCTTTAGAGAGGAGAAAAGCTTCTCCCACCCACCCTATACGCACCTCAACCTCTTAGTTTTAAGGAAAACTCTTCCCAGGAACCATGGGTGGGTTGAGGATAGAGCCAGCTGACAGAGGAAGTTGTAAATGGGGTCGAGACATAACAGATGTGAAAGTTTGGGAGCTACACGGAAAAGAGCTGTACGGAGATGAGAGAGCGTAGGAACCAGCAAGATGTTCTTGGATCGCACGCATGTTTTTAGTTGCCGAAGCACAAAGAGATTATCTAGTGACCCTTGTCATCATCTTTATTCAGGTTTCCTGCTTGGGATTGATTTTCTTCTTCCCCTGTCCCCCGCCCCCGCTTGTCAGTCCTATAAACAAATTATAAGCATTTGGGGTTCAGCCACAAGGGATATTTGTAAAAAAGAAAACAAAGACATTAATCCTGCCAGTTTTGGAGGAACAATGCTTAATTTTCACGCACAGAGTTATCAGGACTGGGCATTGTTCTGCAGACAGGAGATCACTGTGGATAGAAACTGTGGACTACCTTTCACATATTAAAGAAATGCCAATGGAAATGAGTTTACTAGCCAACAAATCCCACATAATTCTGTAACTTTGAAAAACATCAGTCTTTAAGGTTTTTTTTTTTTCTCCCTCATTTCAGGTTCCCAATCTACCACAATCTACTTAAAAAGCAATGTTCTCATTATTACCAATTTTTAGGAATAAAGTGTAATGATTAGGAATTCTAAATCAATGGACATTGCATTTCAAGATGCTGCTTCTAAAAAATGTATCCAGTGACTCGAGCCCTGCGTCGGGCTCTGTGCTGACAGCTCAGAGCCTGGAGCCTGCTTTGGATTCTGTGTCTCCTTCTCTCTCTGGCCCTCTCCTGCTCATATGCTCTCTAGCTCTCTCTCTCTCTCTCAAAAACAAGTAAACATTAAAAAAAATTTAGTTAAACACCAACTAAATAAAAGTGACAGAACAGTTCTCTGCAATTGTTCAGGAATACTGCATACCCAACCCCCGACCTTAAACTCTACCTTCCACTTTTTTTTTCCACTATTAAATGATTGTTTGGTAACAGCAGGTAAGAATAAAGAAGTCATGGTGGTTTACAAATAAAGTAAATAGTACCTTCATGTCTTTCTTTGGAAGATATCCTGGCATTTTTGTTCTTTTCTGATTGTTTTTGTGCCAGAAAAAATAACTGCACGTATTCCAAAAGTCAGGAGGGGGTTGGGAATCTCAGAGCATTTCTAAATTGCTTCCAAACACTTTAAATGATGATTTTTTAGACTAGAAAAGACAGAAAGAAAAACAAACCTAAATCTGCCCCACAACCACAAAGCACATGTGCAACTCATAGCAAAGGATGTGTGCATGAATATATGAGGGTAGAATTTGGCCACCACCAGGCTGATAACACGCTTAATCAAATGGCTCATCATTCTGCCTCGACGCATTTTCTCTTCGGACTTTAGCAAATTTATGGAGAAATGAACACAAATTCAGCCAACTAATCCTGGACGCCATCAGCAGGTTCATTATTTTGTCAATCAAAATGCAACTCTTCAGCCCTCTGAACTTCAAAAAATATTTCTTTCAATTGCAAGTGTGCTTATCAATGTTTTCTTCCACCAGATAATTGGATAACAGTCCCAATAGGTGTTTCTGGTTTGGGTGAAGGAAGCACTGATTTATTTTACTGGGAACCATGAATATTTTGGTACAGATCTCTAAGATAACAGAATTAGCCTGTGAACCACAGCCCAAAAGGTGTATTGACATTTTGATCAATAATGCATGACCCCCTGGGACACAGAGGCAGGGTCAGTTATAGGCCACTTTTGAGGTAGGAATCTGTCTTCAGTGAATGCTCATGGCATTTATTGCTCACTCTCTAGGCCCCATGTCTCCAGCAGCCCAGCACCCCCCTCTGTGTCTACTACAACATTCTAAACTAAATGTGTTCTGAGTTGTCTCCTTCCACCAACCTCAAATGGAAAATTACCTGTGTGTGCATCATTCCCTCAGGGTCCTACTTTCTGTTAATGGCCAATGTAATAGATCCTACCAAAGATCTATTACTGGCTCATATTTAGTTAATAGGTCCCTAACCCAGGAAAAATTACGGTTTAATGTTAGAAGCTTGAAAACTCAATGCTCTAACCTGCATCGATGAAGAGATGAAGTTTCTTGCTGATGCTGACTCAGCAAGGCAGGCTGGTGGAAAAAAAATAGCTCTTTGCACAATAATGGGGGGGGGTGGGGAGGAAAGCCCAGTCATTGCCTGGACTGCTCCTGTGCCCAGTTTATTTTCTAGAAGGATGCCATGCTGTGTGTCTGGAACCTGATCTGAAAAGGCATGCCGGGCACTGTCTCACACTCCTAGAGCTGAGGTTGGTTTCAGGAAGTTACTATGACCCCAGGAACACGAGTATAGGCAAGAGGTCACACACAGAGACGTACGCTGACCAACTCCCTAACCCAAGGTGGCTCTCAGCGCTTAGGCACAGACCCGGCGGTGAGTCCACTCAAAGGTCTATAGCACAGAAGACGCTTCTGCAAGAGAAGTCGTGCTGTTGACGTACCCATGCCGTGGGGATTCACGAGGCTCGTCCTTGCCCGTGCGAAATTCCAGCAAATCAAGGACCATTGGTTCACATTTAAACGAAAGACTGAAAGACTTGCAATGAATGTAATAACATGTTTTATTAGGAGTTTTTATGAGGGAGCAAAAGGAGTGTTTCCTCCTAATAAAGAATTTAGCCCACTTTGGGGATTTGTGTAGTTGTTCGTACCCACTCTCTGCTCTTCTGTATCTGTCCCTCATCTGTGAATCTCCCTATCATTAGGCGATGAACCAAATCCTCATACATCCACTTCTTAAATCACACGTAAAGAATTTATTGTTAATCGTGTTTGAAGATGCTTGATGAAGCTAGTCCTAAGTAGACAGGGTTTGATATAAAACTTAAATCTCTTCTTTCTCTTTTGCTCTACTTTTCCAACTTTCAGGAAGACTATTTCAGCCTATGGCACACATACAGTTCCATATAATTTCATACAGTTGCTGGCAAGTTTTCTGATTTAGGAGACCTAGGGCTGGGACAGGGCTAAAAAGATAAAGACAAAAAGGTGAGATTCTAAGGAGAGGTAGAAAGGGAAAGAGAGTTAAGTAAAAGGGGCAAAGAAGCTCCAGAACACATTTCACCTAATTTATATTTTGCTAGAACTGGCCTTACCTTCAAATAGATAGACCTGCAATAGCTTTCACTGTGCAAGGGTACAAGGTACCTTGTACAAGGTACAGGGACATAAAATTACAGGTGGTGATGAGAGCCAGAATATGTTTGACAAGGATCTAGAAAAAAGAGAGAAAACGGATCTGTAGCATTTGTAGTTTGATTCCTTGAATTTGCCAGTTTCTGTGGCATAAATGTGTCCAACGTGGCCAATTGCGGGCTACCAAAGGGATGTCTCTGGACGTGTGTTAGGAAGAGACATTATATACCTGGCATGTGCAAGCCGGTGTAAGCCAGTTCTCCCTTACTGCTGAGGACCTAAGTTAAGTTGGACCTTCATGCTGTGATTGGTAAACCCAAAGACACAGTACAGGGCATTTCAAGGCAACACGCTGAAACAGCACGCTATCACACTGATTAAATACGCGTTCAAACAATGTCTCCTTTTTGCAGATGAGATTTTCTATTTCCCTATTTTTGCCTCACAAGTATTCCCGTGACTTGGTATCATCTTCAGGTATGGTCATGTCCCAATTTTAAACAGCTTATTTATTTTTTATTTCATTAAGTGAAAAAAATCCCCATGATATAAGACTGAGAAGTTTAGATTAAATATGTAAACTGAGGAGTCCATAATGATGCTGCTTGTGTTGCCTGTAATTCATGCACGATTCCACAGCATCTCTGCTCAGAGCCTCAATGGCCCTTCCTGATGGCTTAGACAATTATTATTACTTTTTATTTCTAATCCTTCATGACTCCATACTGCACAATATTAACAGAGGAGTCTAACAAAATCTGTTAGGACCTAAAATATGCTGAACATGCAAAGCAGATCAGTTAGCATTCCTACTTACATACAACCTTGTCTTTATATTACTCCGATGCCTCCATAGTACATTAAAATGTTCAGAATCACAGTAGCACTTATCATAATGAATTTGGTGTTTAACATGAGTATTCATAAAATATTTCAATATTGTCACGTGTGGGTATGCGTGTATGAAAAACAGGTATTAAATTCCCTTACAAGCTTTAAATGCTAACAACTTCTGAGAGAGAAAGGAACAAGCACTCTGGATATAAATTACATCGCAATCATTTTTGGTTCACATGCTATTAAGGCCATTGTCATTATATTGCTCCTGGAGCAACAGATGAACTTTGTTGTTAAAAACTTCATTATGAGTAAGAGAAGTAATAAGAGGTCCTCAACAAATATTTGTTTATTGCTTAACTGCTTGAATTAATGAACCAATGAATTACTTAATGCCTTGATAGAAAATTTCCTTCTTTTTTTTATTAAAAATTTTTTTATTAATATTTATTCATTTTAGAGAGAGCTCGAGTAGGGGGAAGGCAGAGAGAAAAGGAGACACAGAATCCAAAGTAGGCTCCAGGCTCTGAGCTGTCAGCACAGAGCCCGACTCAGGGCTCGGACCCACGAGTGTGAGATCATGACCTGAGCCAAAGTCGGACACTTAACCGACTGAGCCACCCAGGCACCCCAAGAATTTCCTTCTTTTGCTTCCCATTGGCATGACAGACCATGTATGGCATTATGATCCCACTAAGTTAACTCTTTTGCTTTTTCCTACTAGCATTTCACTTCAAAAAAATTAGGGTGATTTTACCCAGAGAGTGTCTCTCCCTTCCCAGGTGACCTGGTTGCAGAAATTCCAGCACAGAAGTTGTCATTCCCATTGGGTCTTGGCTCAAGGAGGAATAGGACAGTGGCTATGCCATCATTATTCCACATGGACCTGGAAGCTCCATGTTGCAGGGAGATAAAACGTGAGACCACAAGCAGGTCAAAAGCATTGCCTTTAGGAAAATAGCCACCGACAGGCAGCACTGGAGCCTTGGAGCCTTGACCTTAGCTTCTAGAATTTAGAACTATTTTATTATCTCTAGCACTGGTCAGCCAATTAAAAAATATGACTTTACGCTCCTTTATTTCTACACCGAGTCTTTTTAAACTTGACAATCAGTATATTTATAAGAAGATACGAAATGATTATTTCACAAGGTATTTAAAAGACACCAGTGTCTATCACACTATGCTACTAATGGGCATATATAATAAATATTTGGGAGATGAAGGAAGAAGGGAAAGAAACAAGGTAGAAATGGAGGAAGGGAGGAAATAATAAATTAATATGTGATTTTATTCTTAAGTTTCTCAAGTATATTGGGTAATGAATACTGTTCTATAAGCTAAGTCAGTCTCCAAGCTTTATAGACTATTTCCTCAAACTTGTAGATTAGACCTGTCCTTTAGTCTAATGCCTCCATACCCTGAGGGATGGGGATGTGTCTTACCCCTCCTTGACATGAACACTTTAGGGCCCTGCACAGAGCTGGTCAAATCACAGACTTCAAAAAGACTTGAAGGGTGCATTACTGATCCCTAATACCACAAACTAAAATCCAAGGCAGAATGTGTGGAGACATTGCAGAAGGAAATGCCCTGAGAAGTCTTGAGACAGTGTTGAGGATTGGCCTTTAAGGAACTATCCCATATAAAGTTTTGTTTAGTAAAAATGTTTTTAACTTTGTTTAATGTTTAGTTATTTGAGAGAGACAGACAGACAGAGTGTGAACAGGGGAGGGGCAGAGAGAGAGGGAGACACAGGATCCAAAGCAGGCTCCAGGCTCAGAGCTGTCAGCACAGAGCCGGACATGGGGCTCGAACCCACAAGCTCTGAGACCATGACCTGAGTGGAAGTTAGACACTTAATTTACTGAGCCACCCAGGTGCCCCAAAATGTTTTTAATAATCCCCTGCACCATGATTGAATTTAAACACACACACACACACACACACACACACACACACACACACACACACACGGGAAAAGGGCAGAGATGATCAGCATACTACAATTTGAATGTATCTTTAATACTCAGAATCTGAGGAAATGAAATAAAGCAAATCAGCATTAATTATCACTATCTACACAGTGTTCATGGATATCATTGGAAAATAAATCCATTTGCCAGGACTGATAATAGCTGTTGACATTTTTGGTAAGTGTATTCATGTTTTATTGGGGTGTAACAAATTGCCACTTAAAATAATACACACCATCCCACAATTTATGTGGGTTAGGAGTCTGAATACAATTTAACTGGGTCCTTTGCTTAGGGTCTCACAAGCCTGTAATCAAGGTGTTGACTAGGGCTACAGTCTCATTGGAGACTCAAGTGGGGAAGGATCTGCTTCTAAGCTCATTCATACTTTTGGTAGAATTCACTTCTTTGCTGGTTCTCAGCGGGAGGCCGTCCTCTATTAGTGAGGTCACCCACAGTTCCTAGTCGTGTGGGATTCCCCAACATGGGAAATTGTTTCCTCAAAGCCAGCAAGGAAAGGGGAGACTCTAGCAAGACATGCACCACAATCTTATTTAACATAGTCACGTCATCACTAAAAGGCAGTCATGTATATTTGGTCAACCTTGTACTCTGTCAGCAAGGAACAAGTCAAAAGTCCTTCTGCCATTCAAGTGGAGAGAATCACATGAGAGAGGGAACACCAGGAGTCAGGGATCACAGGGACCATTTTCAGAGTCCACCACGGTAGCAATGATCTTGAACCATCTCCCCAAAATTCCTCAGAAATATTCTTCATGGTTTTCTATGAAATTGTTGCATAAAGAAAAGTGTGGCACAATGAATGGATGAACATCTGCCCCATTTTAGGACACTAGGAAAAAAATGCCTAAAACTAAAATTATCCAAATTATCATCCATCAACAGAAGCCAAACAGAACAAAACAGAAAGTGTCACAATATATTTCCTTCGTATAATCCTGTGCAACAGGGATTCAGGGCATTCTTGACTCCTTATGGTCATGTGTACCATGAAAGCTTATACTTGGTCTTCATTTAGAACAAGAAGTTTCGACTAACTTATTCCTACATTCAAAGGGAGTATTGTTTTTATTCTAAACCATGTTTGATACTGCGTGTTTCTCTGAGAAAAGATCAGTCCCTTTGCATTTGGTAAGTGACAGCTCACTTTGAAAGTCGCAACTATTTCCTGGGGGAAAGGCTACTTGTTCCAAATGCTTTATCTTCAGTGGAATTAAGGGCGCACTTCTCTAGAGAGTAGTGGTTTTGGAATTCTCCGATTCATGCTCACCCCACATTATCTTTTCCAATGGAATCATAAAATGTGGTTTACAAAACATTGTCTAGGGTACATCTTTTACATCATAATGTATATTGATGGGAAGAATGTCTTTTCAAGAATAACTTTCCAGGGCACCTGGGCGGCCCAGTTGGTTAAGTGTCCGATTTCGGCTCAGGTCATGATCTCCCAGTTCGTGGAGTCAAGCCCTGTGTTGGGCCCTCCCTGTGCTGACAGTTCAGAGTCTGGAGTCTGCCTCAGATTCTGTGTCTCTCTCTGCCCCACTTCTGCTTGTGCACATGCACTGTCTCTCTCTCTCTCAAGAATAAATAAACATTAAAAATATTTAAAAAATAATTACTTTTCTCTCGCTAGTTTGGGGATAAAATGTCATGCTTCGATAGTCTTCAGATCTACAGATACACATTTTTTTTTAACAATAAGATCTTAAAGAGCAAAAACACTATCATTTTTGTACCTCTTAACACTTAATCTTAATGCTTCTTACCAATTCTTATCTACTCAGGCTGAAAGTCCTTTCTATTTTGACAGCATCCTTCTTCAATGCTTTTCTCCCCAAACTAGGGAAGCCACCTTTCATAATTCAGACTATATCCACAGGTAGTTTGGGAGAATAAAAAGTCAGGATAGATCACAACGGTCTTGATCCTTTCAACACCTCCAGACTACCCTGCCAGATAGTGCATTAACTCTTCTTGGGTCTTGTTTGGCTAAGTGACACTAACAGAGCAGAAAGGCATCCTTAGGGTCAAGAAAGTAATTTCACTTCCAGAAAGCAAGCAGTCCCTCTTGCCTCACTGGTTAGCTTAATCCTTTTGGCTGTTAGTTTCATATTTCAGGAAGGTTTTAAAATCAAAACCCAAGGCTTCTTTTCTACTCCAACACAACAGCACGTGCCATAGCTGTCGTGAAACTATCATTACACTTTGTTCAGACTTTCCAACTGAAAGGTCATAGACTTATACAGATATTAATGTTTCCTTTATGCTGAGACGTTTTATTTTAAAAGATGGCTGGAGTTACTAAGTGTGGCTTTGATAAATACCACATGGATTGGTCAATGTTCCAGGGTGGTTCTAGATGAAAGAGAAAAAAATCCGTCATTGATACATGGCAGTACAGACACTACACTTTTCAACAGTCTCTCAGTAAAAGTGTTTGTACCTTTGACCACCCAATTCTTTTCTTCTATGTTTCCCCTAACCTTTTTCTTTACAGATCTGGGCAGCCTTCAAGGCCTATGGATATGCCACTTTCTCTGTGAAGTCTTTCATAATCCTACCAGACTCCTTTCTTTTTCTGTGATCTTCTAACATTATGTTGGAATCACTATTAGAGCACTCATTTCATTTTTGTTCATATCATATTCAGGGTTTTTTTTTTTTTTTATGTCTTTTCCAACTGAATTATACGTCCAGTGACAACAGTATTCGGCTTATATTCTCTGTTTACCAAAGTGCATTGCAAATTGTAGACCCTCATTCTCCAAACAGGAAACACTTCTCAGGTCTTTTTATCATGAACTGTTGTGCAGTGTCTTTACAATGTTTTTTTTTTTTTTTTTTTTTTTTTTTTTTTTTTTTTTTTTTTTTATTACAGCAACTATGAATGTTGGAGTTGATTAACTTTTCCTCTCTTTACTTTGCTTACTGGGGAGCTTGACTGACATTTAGGCTTCCCTCCAGAGTTTCATGACATATATTTCTGTGTGTTTATCTTACCCCTGGCTCTAATACTTTCTTTTTTTTTATATTCCCCTTCCCTCAAATTAATTCAAATCGATATATTAACTTTTTATATTTATGTATTTTTGCAACTATTTTAGATCAACCATGGAATGACATGGAATATTTAAGAATAAACAAACAGATGGGGTGCCTGGGTGGCTCAGTTGGTTAAGCGTTCAACTTTGGCTCAGGTCATGATCTCGTGGTTCGTGAGTTCGAGCCCCACATCTAGCCCTGTGCTGAGAGCTGGAAGCCTGGAGCCTGCTTCAGATTCTGTGTCTCCCTCTCTCTCTGTTCCTCCCCCACTTGCCCTCTGTCTCTCTCTCTCTCAAAAATAAATAAACATTAAAAAAATCTCAAAAAAGAGGTATCAGCAAACACTCAATAAATGATTACCGAATTAAATTTTTTTATGGCTTTTATCAAAGTCTTCTTACACAGGAGTTATTCTGTGGCTGTGTGAACTTCAGAAAAGTGGTAATTAGTAAAAGATGTCAATCTTTGAAAATAAAAAAAAATCTTCATTACCCATATGAATCTCCCCCCGCCCCCACGATTGTCCATTATTATTAGAATTACCCAGAGAACAGGCAGGCCAGTATGGCTACTGCTGGCTTTACATTCCATTGTCTTCTGTGCAAAATGAGGTGTGGCTCTAAAACCTGGAAGTCCTCCTTCACTTCTAACATTAGGGGATTCTTAAATACCCTTGGCTCTCTACTGCACTCTGCCTGTGTTGACACAGCCCCAGAATATCAGGGAGGAGGTCTGAATGCTGAAATAAATCTTTCAGGCCCTTAGGTTTTCAGTGTTGGCTTAGATTTCTAGACTGGTGACGAATTAAAAACGAGTTGCTTGGAGAATTTGACAGTGTGAAAATTTATACACAGCCCACCCAGGAAAATTTCGGCATTTTTCTGAAGCTCCACAGTTATGTGAGTGTGTGTATGGGGAATTAGACGAGAAAAAAAAGTTAATCTCTACTCAGCTAATAGGACGTAAAAATAGCCCAATGATTTCAGGGATATTTTCACCATTAATGGTTAGTGATTTAACCTGGGATGCTTAGAAAACAAATTGACTTTAATTTGAAAGTCTTAGAAAACAAATTGAGGAGAAAAACAAAATAAGACAAATGGAGAAAAAAAATGATACAAAGTGAGGGTCAGACAATGAGGGCAGGATATGTGGCTTATGCCTTGAGGATGGAATTCTACCATGACTTCCATATTCTCCCATTGCCCCAAACTTTCCTGAACCTAACCTAACCTAATCTAAGAATCACATGTTCTCAAATGTCAGACAGGAAGGCAGTATCCCATGATGTTTCTACAGGGGCTGTGAAGTACTTGCCATCTATGTATCAGCTGTGTAACGGTTAGCAATTTTCAAATCTACCCATATGATTGTAACATGAAGATAGCAATGGTATGTATCACATAGGGATGTTAAAAGGATGAAATGAGATGATGTATTTACAAGGCATAATGTCTGTCATTCATTTACCCAATATTTATTTACTAAAGACCTACTGGGTACCAAGCACTAGTCTATACAATAAGAATATATTCTTGAACAAAACAGGTAAAGATTCCTTCCCAGTGAAACTTCTTTTAGAAGTAGCTAATTAAGGGGCGCCTGGGTGGCTCAGTCGGTTAAGTGTCTGACTTCAGCCAGGTCACGATCTCGCGGTCCGTGAGTTCGAGCCCCGCGTCGGGCTCTGGGCTGATGGCTCAGAGCCTGGAGCCTGTTTCCGATTCTGTGTCTCCCTCTCTCTCTGCCCCTCCCCCATTCATGCTCTGTCTCTCTCTGTCCCAAAAATAAATAAACGTTGAAAAAAAAAATTAAAAAAAAAAAAAAGAAGTAGCTAATTAATAGAACCAGTTAACAAATGGCCCAGCGGAGAGACAGTATTGTGTGCAAGCTTGATACCAATTAATATGGGACTGGACAAAAAGAAGAAGTTGGAGAAAATCTTTTGGGAATGACAAGGACCTCTTAGCTTGGTGAACTGTCTCATATTGTGGCATCTGCAGGATTTGGCCGGTATTATTTGGATAAGTTTGTTAATGCATTTTCTTAACACTGTTTTTATGATTTGAAGAAAAATCAACACATTAAATAAGACAAATTATGACAAAAATAGGAAAGTCTCTTCATTTAGAACCTCTAATCCTTTACAAACATTTCCCCCCCGTTTTTCAAAGTTGTTTCTGTGAAACATAAGGTAATATACTTGGTAATGGAATTTATAATCTAGGGCTTTTATATATATACACACACACACCATTTACTGTCATTTTGCAGGGTTAATTCTCAAACATCCACATGAATTTTCAGAAGGGAACATAACTTGTAGAAAAGATATAAAAATGAGGTGTCTGCAGGTGTTTATAGTTCTAGAACTTTATAGAGTATCCGATAATTTCTACTTCCTTTTTTTTTTCAAGTTTTATTTATTTATTTATTTTGACAGAGATAGAGCATGAACAGGGTAGGGGCAGAGGGAGGAAGAGAGAGAGAATCCCAAGCAGGTTCCATGCTGTCAATATGGAGCCTGATGTGGAGCTTGATCTTATGAACTATGAGATCAGGACTTGAGCCTGAATTAAGAGTCGAATGCTTAACTGACTGAGCCACCCAGGCATCCTGATAATTTCTACTTCTGATACTTCTTTTCACATCTTCAGAATTTGGCGGGGGGGGGGGGGGGGGGGAGTTGGTCTCCTTTCTCTCCAAATACAAATACATCAGATTTCCTCCACACACACAATACATCAAAGAGCTATCTAATTGGAGGTTGTGTTGGAAATTCTTAGAGGCCATCATAACTATATAAGAAACTAAGACAAACACAGGATTTAATAGTGTGTATTCTCAATTTTGTGACTTTTATAAATCTTCTCGTTTCCCAGGTGTTACAGGCTTTTAGGATTGCCTCTATTTGGTAAATAATACTGTATCCTAAGCCTTCCATATGTTAGGTGGTTTATGCTCATGGCAATCTTGCATGTTAGTAGCAATAATTATCCTCTATTACAGACAGAGAACAATTACAAAGAAGTTATATAACTTTGTTAAGTCCCTAAGTGGCAGATGTAGAACTTGACCTCAAGATCTTTGTGGCTCCAAAGCATAGGTTCACGGACAACATTGTATCCAAGTAGGGCTGACAGCAGTGCAGATTTAGGGGCATGAAGCCCACTTTATTCAAGATAGACTTAGTAATATTGCCAGGGGAAATAATATTCTGAAGGAGGAAGCTATTAAAAAAATCTAACATGCATCATAAATTGTTACGTGCATATATTCATACTAAGACATATGTCCCAAATTAGGAGATACAAAATGGGGAGTCTGTTGTAGCTTCTGAAATGCAAATACCTAAGATAATCTTTTTTGGCCCTGATGGCCTGATACTGGGAAGGTTGTAAAAGTACAACCTGGATGGACCTGACTCCCTAGAGATTCCTGTTCAATAAATCTTAGATGAGGAAAAACATGTATATTTTACAAACATTTCTCAAATGAAGCTGGTATAGTCACAGTTGAAAAGCAGAAGCTCAAGGGTATTTAATATTCTATGATAACGCCTGCCACTTCAGCAGTGGTGTATATCTAAAAGGGCAAGAAAGAAAAACCTCCATGTTGAACTATAAGCTCTTGTATTTGCATCATTAAACACACACACACACACACACACACACACACACAGTGACAGGAGTGTAGACAGAGGTCTTGTTTTCATCATCACTTAAAATCATCATGTAGTGGGGCGCCTGGGTGGCGCAGTCGGTTAAGCGTCCGACTTCAGCCAGGTCACGATCTCGCGGTCCGTGAGTTCGAGCCCCGCGTCGGGCTCTGGGCTGATGGCTCAGAGCCTGGAGCCTGTTTCCGATTCTGTGTCTCCCTCTCTCTCTGCCCCTCCCCCGTTCATGCTCTGTCTCTCTCTGTCCCAAAAATAAATAAACGTTGAAAAAAAAAATTAAAAAAAAAAGAAAAAAAAATCATCATGTAGCAAAAGCAATATGCTATCTGGAAATAGATAAAGGACAATAGTGGAAAACTGGTAAAACATGAATAAAGTCTGAAGTTTAGTTGATAGTTGTATCAAAAATTTCCCAGTTTTGACAAATGACAAATATACAATGCATATACATACATATATGTATATATATTTAAGTTTATTTATTTATTTTGAGAGAGAGGGAGAAAACAAGCTGGGGAGGGGCAGAGAGAGAAGGAGACAGAGGATCGTAAGTGGGCTCTGTGCTGACAGCAGGGAGCCTGATGTGGGGCTTGAATTCATGAACGATGAGATCATGACCTGACCCACAGTCAGGCACCCATAAAATTTTAACATTAGGGGAAGATGGCAATGTTAGGGTGAAGGGTATATAAGAATTGTGTACTAGCTTTGTGACTTTAGACTTGAAGATCATTCTAAAATAAAATGGTTTTTGTTTTTGTTTTTTTAATTTTTTTTTTCAACGTTTATTTATTTTTGGGGCAGAGAGAGACAGAGCATGAACGGGGGAGGGGCAGAGAGAGAGGGAGACACAGAATCGGAAACAGGCTCCAGGCTCTGAGCCATCAGCCCAGAGCCCGACGCGGGGCTCGAACTCACGGAACGTGAGATTGTGACCTGGCTGAAGTCGGACGCTTAACCGACTGCGCCACCCAGGCGCCCCTGGTTTTTGTTTTAAAACCATCATATGCAGGTTTAAAACTCTCGAAGTGTTATTTCTATTTCCTGGGTTATGAAGTGTATCCTAAGGTAGTCGAGATAGTATTAAGCTTCTTTTTCCCACAGCCAAAACTGTAAGTGGCACTGGGGAAGGCAGAGAAGAGAGAAAATGAAGGTCAGGAGGGGGAAAAGGATCAAGAAAAACAGGGCGGGGGGTGAGCAGAGTCTGGGAGACCCCACCCCACCGAAGGTGCTGGGGCCATGGGAAGCTTCCCTGAATCACAGAGAGTAGGCTCATCCTTAGAGGGATCTTCCTTTGCTGCCTGCTCTACACTGCAGTAACAAATGATTGAAGGATTGGGGCACTTAGCAAAAGATATAGGGCAGGGCTCTGGTGGGACATGGGGAATCCAGACCTGAGGGTTGTTGAGAAAGGTTTGAGTGAAGTAGGTACTTCATGCCAGTGCGAAATGAGTTCAGGAATGAAGAGGAGCTCATCTACAGTGCATTCAAAAAGAAGAAGTGGGCACAAGAGAAAAAAAGAAGAAGGAAACTGTCAGGAACAAAAGAAGTGAGGACTAAGACATATGGTGCCTTTGTTCCATGGGCTGCTGCTGTTCGGAGGGGAGGCGTGGAACCATTCGCAGAGCCAGGTACTCTTTCCAAAATTGCATATTTTGCCTATGACTATTCGTTAAGTTAGTGAGATCAACTTCCATTACTACACAGGGTTTCAAAATTATCTAGGCTGTCACCTTTGGTTTTTCCAAAGGGCTTCTGGCTCAGAGAGATTTCCTTCTTCCCACTGCACACTTTTCACTTATGACCTTCTCTTCTCATGCAGCTTTCATAATAAAAGCACAGCATGGATATCTAGGTGCTTTGGCAATCCCATTTCCATCTGAACAAGTTCAGGCAGCTGAAGGCTACACACCCAGGTTTGGGGGTGTGTAGGACAATGGTGTCCCGGTATCACTCATTTTATCAAGTTGGGGCAGAGAAGCTCTCTGGAGTATGACATATGTTACAACATGTTGGAGCCCACGAACCATTTAATTACCCAGTTCAAGATTCAGTTGACAGCCAAGCCTCAGAACGTATAAAATAGAAGGGATAGAAAAAGAAATGAATGGAATATAACTCTTGTCCAAAGCTGATTACAAGAGCCTGATGAGAGAAGGAGAGCTGTGTGGGAGGGGGAAAAAAAAAAACCCTCACAAAAGTCCACATAAGTTGTTTGGAATGTGATTATATAAACTGGAACGAGAGGAAAACCCACAAGGTTTTACATTTGACAAAAATGAGAGTTTACGAATAAGAAATGTTGAATTGGTTTACCTTCACTGTTTAAAATTCCCTAGTTCAGACACCTACTATGTGCTAGCCCTACATGGATTAAAAAAATGTATTGATTTTTTTAAGGGGGTTAATTATGTGCCTCTCCTTTTAACCACAAAAACTCAAACTCATGTGGGTTTTCTCATTTGGTGGTTTTAACCAGGAAGGTGAGTTCCAGGTCAGGGTATCTTCATCACCCACATGTGGGTCCAGGAGACGGATCACTGAGATCTCCCAAACCTGTTACCCGAGCCAAGTATTCTCAGATCTCTTCATGATCTTGGGTAAATAATAGGCTGCTGGGCTAACTTCCATTTCATCAATTAAGTTTATCGATTTATTTTTGAGAGCGAGAGAGAGCGAGAGAGAGCACATGAGGAGGGGCAGAGAGAGAGAGGGAGAGAGAGGATCCCACGTAGCCTCCATGCTGTCAGCGCCGTTCATGATCTCACAAATTGTGAGCCAAAATCAAGAGTTGGCTGCTTAATGAACTGAGCCACACAGGTGCCCCCTGTTTCATTTTGCACTCACGCTTGGATACTAACATTACCCATTTGAAGTTTTCTTCTCTCAAGAGGTAGTAAAACACAGTGATTAAGAGGCTGGACTCTGTAACCGGATGGTCAGGGTTTGATTGTTAGCTGTACCACTTAGTAGTTGTGTACTCTCACTTTGTACCTTGTTGTACTCAGTTTTCTTGCCTGTCAAATGGAGATAAGGGACCTTATCCTATAGGGTTGTATTGAATGAGTTCATAGATGAAATATGAATTCATGAGGTGCATGGAATGTTCTCTGGCACATAAGTACTAGGTAAGTAAGGATTAGCTATTATCCTCATTATCATTCATTGCAGGAGGCTTGGTTACTTTACCCCCACCCCCAACACTGATATGCTATTTCAGAACAGGAGCAGAGGGGAGATGATGGACAAAGATACTAGTCAAATCCTCCCCTTGCCTCCATGCAGAAATGCCCAAGGAAAATTGTAGGAGGCAAATGTGCACACATGAAGATAAAATTTTGGCTTTCTATCTTAAAATGGAGTTTCCCCAGACCTTGACACAGTCATCAGTTTGATTCTTGGGTTACTCCTTCTGTTTATATGTGTCCTATATTGGGAATTATAAACCGGATCAGAGTTTTCAACACTTCTTGGACTATAGCTATTAAATCATTCTTTCGGATCACATGCTGCACGAAATATGGTTATATCTAACACATGGTCATAGGTTTTTTTTGCCTTAAACCGGGGGCCAAAATTCATTAAACTAATCTTTCTTCTAAATGATCCCAAACATTCCCATTTTTTTTTTTTTTTATACAGTGGATTTCAGAGCTTGCTATTGATTTTCAAAACACTTTTAGAAGTGAGACAGGAGACACTTTCTTGGAGTCCATGGTGGTCTTTCAGAAGGTAGGTCTTCCTGTCTTTTTTTTGTATAGTTGGGGTCAGGCGTGAACTGTCACCTCGTGGCAAGGTGGGAGTGAAAAATCAAGACTTATCTAGCTTACTTAAGACTTAAATTTCATGAGACAAATAATAATTTTAAAAATTGAGGAATGACATCAAGTTGCCAAATTTATTTTTGAAGTGAAGCAAACAAAACTATCATTGATCACTATTCATGACACTTAAAATATATATACATGTTATATAATTTCACATTATATAATTATAATCTAATAATATATGTAGTACGTGTATATACACACAGACGGATCCTGTCAAGAATTACAATATGAAAAGGAGTTGGGGGTACCAGGAAGATGGCAAAGTATGAGGACTGTGAGCTCACTCCATCCCACATTTACAACTCGGTATCACTCACATCCAAGTCGGTAAAATGGCTAGCTATCTGAAAACTGGCAGAACAAACTCAACAACTAAATGTAGAGGGGAGCCTGGGTGGCTCCGTTGCTTAAGCATCTGACTCTCGGTTTCGGCTCAAGTCATGATCTCACAGTCTGTGAGTTTGAGCCCTATGTCAGGCTCTGTGCTCACAGTGTGGAGCACTCTCTCTCCCTTTCTCTCTGCCCACCCCTGCTCACACATTATTTCTCTCTCTCAAAATAAATAAATAAATAAACTTCAAAAAATAAACATAGAGAAGAATCTCCATAGGGGTGTACCCCACTCACAGAAGCAGTGGTTGGGAGCTGCCTGAAGAAGGGAGGGAGCTGCAGATACAGAAAGGGAAGCAGCACCAGGGAGCCTATGCAGGGAAAACAAATCCCCATAACATGTGGTCTTGAAAAGCAGAGGAGCTGAATTCTGAAAGTTTGTATAGCCAGTGGGACTTGGAGCCTGGAGCTTTAAAAGACAGACGACTCAGCCCTGGGCAAGCAGCGATGGCGAGTGATAGCTGGGTCCTCACCCCTGAAGAGGGAACAGACCAAGGAGAGACAACATAAAAGCGACAGCTTCCACAATGAGAGCGAGATCTGTTTATAATGATTTCGGAGAGTGTTGGGGGGCTTCTCTGGGAACAAAGGAGCTAGCAGGTGCCATTTTCCTTTCCTGCCCCCCCCACCCCCCCACCCCTGCATAAACATGGAGCTACCTGTGGGAGGCAGGGCTACATGGACATTTGCTACCTAACCTACTAGCAGTGTAGCCCACTCACAAGTTTTCCTGAGGACCTGCCCACTCCAAGCCTGTTCTTTCATTTGGACCGTATTTCTGATCTTGTTGTGGGTTCAGCACAATTTTTGTTAACACTGTGCACAAGCCCCACCCACCATCTGCCTCTGCATGCCAGTCTCCCACAGCAACCCCATTTCGTTGGGTCTGGCCTATGACAGGGGCTCAGTGACATTTTGGCTAACATCCTACCCACCTACCCAGCCAATGTGTGCACAGATGTCATGCACCCCAGCAGCCATACTCCACACCCAGTTGTGCACAGACACTGTGCACCCTTGGCCATTGGCTGCTCCCATGTGCTGCAATCCCAGATGCCAGCCTTGCACTTTAGAGGAGCTGGCCCCTGACTAGTGGCTCAGTGTAAATTTTGACAATGCCATGCACTCACTCTGCCCAATTGCTGCCCAGATACTGCCACACTGTCCTGGCCACCACCACCGCTCCCATGCACCATGCCCCACTGGCCACCCAGCTGGGGGGTATCCAGCATGTGCCAAGTAGGTCTGTGCAAATTCTGCTAAAGTTACCGCCCTGCCCCTAAGCCCTCTTGCTGCCACACCCTCTCCGAGCTGGCCTTCCCGGAACTCACTAACATCATAGAGAGCAAGGGCAACCCATAATAGGCAAAGAGTCAGTGCAGATGTCTAGACTGAAAGGAAATATGACTCAGACACAATAGCAGAACACAAGCAACACACATAGGAGACTGAAGTACAATTCTGGTGAACAGGGGACACTGCACTACAAGGTACCACAGGACCTCGTCTTCAAAAAGCAACTAATTTCCAGAGCCGAAGATGTATCTGACTTTCCTAACACACAGAAAGATAGACAAAATGAGGGCACAGAGAATTATGGTCCAAATGAAAGAACAGGACAACATCACAGCAGGAGATCTAAGTAAAACACAAATAAGTAATATTCCTGATACAGAATTTAAAGTACTGATCATAAAGATACTCACTGGACTTCAGAAAAGGGTGGAAGACATCAGTGAGACTCTTAACAAAGAGAAAAAAGGAATACATCAAAGATGAAGAACTCAACAAATGAAAATAAAAATAAAACAGAAGGACAAAATAGTAGGCTATGGGTGCAGAGGAATGTATCAGTGACCAGGAGGCTAGAGTAATGGGAAGCAACCAAGCTGAACAGGTGAGAGATAAATACCACATAATGAGAAGAGACTCAGGGAACTCAGTGACTCCATCAAGAATAATAACATTTGCATTATAGAGATCCCAGAAGGAGAAGAGAGAAAAAGGGCCCAGAAAATGTGTTTGAATAAATAATAGCTGAAAACTTCCTGAATTTGGGAGGGAAACAGAAATCCAGACTCGGGAGACACAGACATCCCCCAACACATTCAAAGCAAAGAGGTTCCACACCAAGACACATAGTAATTAAAATGGCCAAAAAGTAGTGACAAAAAAGAATTTTGAAGGTTGCAAGAGAAAAGAAGACATTTACATACAAAGGAAACCCTATAAGGCTATCAGCTTATTTTTCAACAGAAACTTTGCAGGCCTGAAGGGAGGGGCATGATGTATTCAAAGCCCTGAAAAGGAAAAAATCTGCAGCCAAGAATACTCTACCCAGTAAGGCTATTATTCAAAATGGAAGGAGATATAAAGGGTTTCCCAGGCAAACAAAAGTCAAAAGAATTCATGACCATTACATCAGCCCTACAAGAAATGTTTCCACTCTGAGTGGAAAACAAAAACTGTAAGTAAGAGTAAGAAAAATAGGAAGCACAAAATAAAAACATGGAAAAATGATACCAGATATCTGAAACATGGAGGAGAGAGCAGTAAGGAATGAGTTAAAAAATAAGTGACCATAAGCTTAATATGGACTGATATATGCAGATGTTACATATAAACCAAATGGTAACCCAAATCAAAAAGCAATAATAGATATGTAAAAAATAAAGAGGAAGGAACCCAAGTATATCACTAGAGAAAACCAGCAAACCATGAAACAGAGAAAGAGGAGAAATGATCAGAGAAAAACTACAAAAACAACCACAAAACAAGTAACAAAATGGCAAGAAGTACATAGCCATCAATAATTACTTTGAACGTAAATGGACTAAGTGCTCCAATCAAAAGACATAGGGTGAGTCCAGAGAAACTTAACAGATGACCATGGGGGAGCGGAAGGGGATAAAAAAGTTACAGAGACGGAGGAGGCAAATGATAAGAGACACTTAAATACTGAGAACAAACTGAGGGTTGACTGGGGGTGGGGGAAAGGGGAAAGTGGGTGATGGGTATTGAGAGGGCACCTGTTGGGATGAGCACTGGGTATGGAAACCAATTTGACAATAAAGTATATTTAAAAAAAAAAGACATAGGGTGACAGAGTGAATAAAAAACAAGACCCATCTATATGTTGCCTACAAGAGACTCATTTCAGATGTAAAGACACCTGCAAATTGAAAGTGAGGGTATGGAGAAATATTTATCATGCAAATGGATATCAAAAGAAAGCCAGAGTAGCAATGCCTATATTGGACAAAACAAACTTTAAACCAAAGTCTGTAAAAACACATGGGGCACCTAGGTGGCTCAGTCAGTTAAGCATCTGACTTCAGCTCAGGTCATGATCTCCCGGTTTGTGGTTACAAGCCCCACGTTGGGCTCTGTGTGGACAGCTCAGAGCCTGGAGCCTGCTTCGGATTCTGTGTCTCCCTCTCTCTCTGACCCTCCCCCACTTGTGCTCTGTTTCTTTCTCTCTCTCTCAAAAATAAACATTGAAAAAAAAAGAGACAAAAAAGGACACTATAAAATAATAAAGAGGACAATCCAACAAGAAAATATAACAATTGTAAATATTTATGCACCCAACATGAAGGAAACCAAATACAAAGAACAGTTAAGAACAAACGTAAGGGAACTAATTGACAGTAATACAAAAATAGTAGGGGACTTTAACACCCCACTTACATCGATGGACTCATCATCCAAACAGAAAATAAACACAGAAACAGTGGCTTTGAATGATACACTGGACCAGATGGATTTAACACATATATTCAGAACATTCCATCTTAAAACAGCAGAATGCACATTCTTTTCAAGTGTACATCGAACATTCTCCAGAATAGATCACATATTAGGCCACAAAACAAGCCTCAACAAATTCAAAAAGACTGAAGTCATACTATGCCTCTTTTCTGACCACAACATTATGAAATTATAAATCAACCACAAGAAAAATTCTGGAAAGACCACAAATACATAGAGGTCAAATAACATGCTATTAAACAATGAATGGGTCAAAGAAGAAATCAAAAAGTACATAGAAAGAAATGGAAATGAAAACACAACAGTCCAAAACTTTGGAATGCAACAAAAGATTTTAAGAGGGATGTCTATGGCAATACGAGCCTATCTCAAGAAGCCAGAGAAAGCTCAAATAAGCAACGTAACCTTACACCTACAGGAGCTAGAAAAAGAACAACAAACAAAACTTCAAAACAGCAGAAGGAAGGAAATCATAAATATTAGGGTAGAAATAATATATAGAAAAAAAAATATATATATATATACATATAATAGAACATATAATAGAATTAGGGTAGAAATAATGATATAGAAAAAAAAATATATATATATATATATAATAGAACAAATCAATGAAACCAGGAGCTGGTTCTTTGAAAAGATAAAAAAAAAATTGATAAACCTCCAACCAGATTCATCAAAGACAGAGAGAGAGAGAGAGAGAGAGAGAGAGAGAGAGAGAGAAAGGCTCAAATAAACAAAATTATCAATGAAAGAGGAGAAATAACCAACACCACAGAAATGCAAACAACTTTAAGAGAATATTACAAAAAAATCAGACAACTTAGAAGAAACGGATAAATCCCTAGAAACATATGAACTACCAAAACTGAAGCAGGACGAAATAGAAAATTCTAACAGACTAATTACCAGCAAGGAGATTGAATTAGCATTCAAAAACACCCAACAAACAAAAATCCAGGACAATATAGCTTTACAGGCGAATTCTACCAAACATTTAAAGAAGAGTTAGTACATATTCTACTGAAGCTATTCTAAAAAATAGAAGAAGGGAAACTTCCAATTTGCTTCTGTGAGGGGAGTATCACCCTGATACCAAAACCAGATAAAGACACCACAAAAAAGGGAGGCTACAGGACAATATCTATGATGAACATAGAAGCAAAAATCCTCAACAAAATACTAGCAAACAGAATCCAATGATACCTTAAAAAAATCATTCACCATGATCAAATGGATCATGTGCGTTCCAGGAATGCAAGGGTGGTTCAGTATTCACAAATCAATCAACTTGATACATCACCTCAATAAAAGAAAGGATAAAAATTATATGATCATCTCAATAGATGCAGAAAAAAAAAACATTTGACATAGTACAACATCCATTCATGATAAAAGATCTCAACAAATATGTTTGCAGGGAATATACCTCAATATAATAAAGGCAGCAACAAATATGTTTGCAGGGAATATACCCCAATATAATAAGGTCAGCAACAATACAAGGATGTCCTCTCTCACCACTTTTATTCAACACAGTATTGGAAGTCCCAGCCACAGCAATCAGACAACAAAAAGAAATAAAAAGCATCCAACTTGGTAGGAAAGAAATAAAACTTCCACTATTTTCAGATGACATGATAGTGTAGATAGAAAACCCTAAAGATGCCACCAAAAAACTGCTAGAACTGATAAATAAATGTGCAGAAATCCATTGCATTTCTGTACACTAATAATGAAGGAGAAAAAAGAGAAAGTAAGAAAACAATCCCATTGACAACTGTACCAAAAATAATAAGATAACTAGGAATAAATCTAACCGAAGAGATGAAACACCAGTACTCTGAAAACTGTAAAACACTGATGAAAGAGATTTAAGGTGACACAAAGAAATGGAAAGACATTCCATGCTCATGATTGGAAGAACAAATATTGTTAAAATGTCTGCACTACCCAAAGCAATCTACAGATTTAGTGTAATCCCTATAAAAATACCAACATTTTTCACAGAACTATGAAAAAAATTTAAATTTATATAGAACCACAAAAGACCCTGAATAGCCAAAGCAATTTTGAAAAACAAACAAAGCTGGAGGTACCACAATTGCAGACTTCAAGTTATATTACAAAACTGTAGTAATCAAAACAGCATGGCACTGGCACAAAAATAGGCATATAGATCAACAGAACAGAATAAAAAGCCCAGAAACAAACCCATAATCATGCCATCAATTAATCTTTGACAAAGCAGGAATAAAATATGCAATGGGAAGAAGACAGTATCTTCAACAAATGGTGTTGGGAAGATTGGTCAGGTACGTGTAAAAGAAAAAAAAACAACAACTACTTTCCTACATCATACACAGAAGCCCAAAATAGATTAAAGGCATAAATGTGAGACCTAAAACCATAAATATCCTAGAAGAGAGCACAGGCAGTAATATCTCTGACATTAGGCTGTAGAAATATTTTTCTAGTTATATCTCCTGTGGCAAGGGAAATAAAACCAAAAATAAACTATTGGGATTACATCAAAATAAAAAGCTTCTGCACAACAAAGGAAACAATCAACAAAACCAAAAGGCAACATACTGAGAAGATATTGCAAATGACATACACGATAAAGGATTAATACCCATGGTACACCTCAACACCTCCAAAATAAATAATCCAATTAAAAAATGGGCAGAAGACATGAACAGACATATCTCCAAAGAAGACATACAGATGGCTAGCAGACACATGAAAAGATGCTCAACATCACTCATCATCAGGGAAATGCAAACCAAAGTCCATCACCTCACACCGGTCAGAATGGCTAAAATCAAAAACTCAACAAACAACAAGTATTGGAGAGGATGTGGAGGAAAAGGAACCCTCTTGCTCTATTGGTGGGAATATAAACTAGTACAACCACTGTGGAAAACAGTGTGGAGATTTCGCAAATAAAGATAGAATTATCCCATGATCCTGTAATTCTACTACTATTTACCCAAAGAATACAAAAATACTAGTTCAAAGGAATACATGCACACTTAGTTTACAGCAGTGTTATTTACAATAGCCGAGTTATGGAAGCATCCCATGTCCAATTGACAGAAGAATTGATAAAGAAGATGTGATATAAATACACAATGGAATATTACTGGGCCATAAAAAATGAAATCTTGCCATTTGCAATGACATGGATAGAGCTTGAGAGTATAATGCTAAGTGAAATAAGTCAGTCGCAGAAAGACAAATACCATATGATGTCACTCATTGTGAAATTTAAGAAACAAACAAAAACTGAGCAAAAGGTAAAAAAAAAAAGGAAAGAGACAAACCAAGAAACAGACTCTTAGCTACACAGGGACAACTCATGGTTACCAGAGGGGAGGTGGGTTGGGTGGATGGGTTGAATAGGTTATGGGGATTGAGGAGGTCACTTGTCACAATGAGCACCAGGTGATGTATATAAACGTTGGATCACTGTATGGTATATCTGAAACTAATATAACACTATATGTTAACTTTACTGGAATTATAAAAAAATTCCTGTACTAAAAAAAAAAAGATAATTAGAATATGAGAAGGAAAAAGTCTGTATTTTTCAATAAAAGAGATCTGACAATGTTTTTTTTTTTTTTTTCTGTATTAGAGGGAAAGATTCATCTCAGTAGGAACTTGGCCTTTCTTATTTGTCTTCAGTTGCCTACCACCATTCCCAAATCCAAAAGGCATTCAATATTTGTTGGATAAAGAATGGCTACGCATAATCTGCAAACTACAATGTCATAGTTTCTCTCAATACCAAAATTGAGACCGGAAGCTGCTGACCTATCAAAATACGCTTGGGACTTTGCCACCTTTCATGTGGAAAAGGATGGAAAGCAACATACTTGTTTTTAAAAAACAAACCCACAAAAATGATAGTAGCAAATTTTTTGAAAGATGGCTAAATTATTTTTATAATAAACATAAGTAATTTTAGAAGATATTATAGTCAGCATACTTCAAACTGCTTTGCAAGGCATTCATGGGAATCAATTTTTTTGAAGTTTATTTATTTGTTTTGAGAGAGAGAGAGAGTGCAAGCAGGGGAGGGGCAGGGAGAGGGAGAATCCCAAGCAGGCTCCATGGCTTGAATCCACAAACCGCAAGATCATGACCTGAGCCAAAACCAAGAAGAGTGAGATACTTAACCGACTGAGCCACCCAGGTGCCCCACAGTGGGAATCAATTTTAATGAGTCACTGCCAGCTTAAAAACATTAGAAAATAGAATACAAAATGTCCGTGTGCATCATATATAATAAAGTTGTGTGTTACGACAATCATTAAACTATTGAGAGAATTACATGAACACACGCATAGGAAATGATGAACGCATTTTGGACTGTGGCTATCAACCTTATAGAGATCTCTTCTTTGCCTCTGGTCAAATACTAGACCATCTCCAAAAGATGTCACTTCATTGCTTTCCTGGAATGACAAGGTAAAAACTTCCTCGAGACCACGTTACACAGTAAATGACTAAAATGTAGTGGAACTCAGATGTGTCATGTCATCTATTTTATGGAGTCAATCAAAGAGAATGATAAACACAATTTCTTATAGCCTCAAAAAGAACAGTTTGAAAGAGAAGATAAAAGACACTGGAAATGTTGACCATTATCTGAGTCCTGCGCTCCTGGAAAATAGCAATGATTAAGAGATCTCTTAAGCCTTTGTGTTCTAGCAAACGACTAGCTGCAAAGGACACACCTGTTCTCACATATTGAGAGAAGACACATCTCCACCTTTCCTCATGACTTCCACAGGACTTGTAGATGACTTCCTTTTTTACCTGCTTCCACAAAACCCCAGGCCCCCTCCCTTTTCTTCAAGGCATTCACCATTAAAGAATATTTTCCCTATTGCAATAGTTTGAATAGTTTCCCTATTGCAATAGTTTAATTGGCTGGTGTATCTTATCAATTTGGTGCCATGACTTGGATAGATTGGTTCTTACATTCTGATCCTTGTTTACTCCAGTCAAGTAATGCAGCCTCTCAGGACCTACTGCCCTTCATTCCTCGTCCAAGGACCCAGTGATGAATCAAATTCCTGATCCTGTGATATGGACTCTTGTCCACCGGTAGCATGACAAAGATTTGATTTTTATTCCTTTTCAGTACTCACTTGTTTTCTGGTGCTAGCTTCTTCTAATTTTGTGGTTTAGGGGCACCTGGGTGACTGAGTTGGTTAAGCTTAGGTAGCTTGATTTCGGCTCAGGTCCTGAGATTGAGCTCCACATTGGGCTCTGGGATGCGTGTGGAGTCTGCTTAAGATTCTCTCTCCCTCGCCTTCTGCCCCTCCCCCAGTCACACACTCTTAATTAATTAATTAATTAATTAATTTGTGGTCTGGCCATTTGGTGATCTCTGTAAAAGGACTAATGATCTATAAAGATCTTGTCTCTCTTAGGTGAAAGACAACAGAGAATTTTGTTTGTTACACTTTTCTGTTTGTCTATTTTGTCTGTTTTGAGCTAAAATTAATTAAGATTCATACCCATGGGGAAGCAAACAGCTCTTTGACATGGACCAGTGACTTCTGTGATTCTGTGTTTACTCTTCACCCATGGCTTAAATTTTCCAGTTGAAACTAAACTCTTAGTCTGTTTGCATGTCTATGTCTATAACTCAGAAAGGATTTGACCTCTTATTGGTGAGTAGGTAATATTTCCTTGTCTCAGGATAGCATTAGCAAATTACATTGTAAAATCTCTTAAAAGAGCTCTCTTCTAATTGTTTTAGAAATAATCATTTATAGGGGCACCTAGGTGGCTCAGTCGGTTAAGCGTCCAGCTTCAGCTCAGGTCATGATCTCACAGTCTGTGAGTTTGAGCTCCGCGTCGGGTTCTGTGCTGACGGCCCAGAGCCTGGAGCCTGCTTCAGATTCTGTGTCTCCCTCTCTGTCTGCTCCTCCCCGTTCATGCTCTCTCTGTCTCTCAAAACTAAATAAAAACATTTTAAAAAATTAGAAATAATCATTTACATAAAGTATTTCAAAAATTTCTAAAGATTAAGAAATTTGATACAAAACTGAGTTACTCAATACTGGACTGATAATAAGCTGAGCTAATTAGTGGATGTCCACTTCTAAGTAAGACTGAATACTGAAATACTGACCACTAAGCATCATTTTAAGTTTATATGCTTTCTCCCTTTCATTCCTATGTATTACACAGGCTAGATAATAGTTGGGTCTGTTAATAAGCGTGTTCCTTTTTACCATTTTGTAAAGTTGTACCGTAGGGGATGTGAATCGTTATTAAGAGTTGTGAGATGTGTATTCATGAGCTCTGCTGGTCTGCTACAAAATGCTCGTGCATCACAGACACTTCACAACTATCCATCCCCTTTTTCCCCTCTGTGATATAAATGTTACTGTGGTTTAAAATTATAATCAATATGTGTGAATGAACCTCTAACTAAGATAAATAGTGGCAGAGCAGTTCAACTTTGTATGCAAGATTTGTGGTATGTGTTTTTGTTAAGGAAAAAAAAGAGTAACTATCCTAAAGTCAAATGGATAGTTGTTGATGTGTAGGAAAATACCAGAATGAAGGCAGAAAGTTATAAGAAAGCTTGCAGAAAAGGAACTTAATTCGCTGTAGTCAAAGCTGGCTAGGGTTTGATGGATTCGTGTATAAGATTTTCAAAAAGAGCTTTAATATCAACTACTATACTGATACAAAGCAGAATTTGTTTTTCAGTCTGTTAAAAAGACAAACTTTTCCCTCGATTATTAGTCTACTCTTAACAACAGGTTGTAAATGTTGTCCTTTATCTTCAGAATAATCTCGCTAGGAGGCAAAGATTCTGTGTCTTAGAATAATTTTCTGTATTATGTTACCTGTATCATGTCATTGATTATCTAAGAGAACAAAGTCTTACTTTGGAAAAAGCTAAGATTCTAGGGGCACCTGGGTAGCTGAGTCCATTAAGCGTCTGACTCTCAATTTTGGCTCAGGTCATGATCTCACTGTTCGTGACTTTGAGCACCACATTGGGCTCTGTGCTGACAGCACAGCATGGAGCCTGCTTGGGATTCCCTGTCCTCCCTCTCTCTCTGCCTCTCTCTCTCTCTCTCAAAAATACATACATACATACATACATACATACATACATACATACATACATACATATTATTTAACAAAAGAAAAAGCTCAGATTCTTTACAATCATGTTACTCTGTGTGTAGATGTTTAAAATCTTTTACTGTCACTTTAAACAGGTAGCCAAGTATTGCCCCAGCCTCAGGAACCCATGATCTTGTCTTAATCAGATGTTCAAATCTTCTGACAACTTTTGAGATTTTCTTTTCCCAAAACTGATTCCTACGTGATATCTCTTGCATCTAAAACTGTCTTTGAAACATTCCAAGGGCTTCCTGGGAATCACAAGTGTTTTGTTAGAGCACCTTGTAAAAAGAGAGATGGTAAAACAAATTAGGTTTCTTTGGTATGTTGCTACTGATGAGCTGCAGAGAGTCCCTGTCGAATCAGAAGCTACACTTGGCTTTCCCTACAGAAGCAAAATGTCATAACTGTAAATATTTCAGAAATTGTGTGCTGTATGGGGAGATCCTAGGGGATCGTCAATGGCCTTCCTGCTTATGTTTCCATTCATCTGAGTCCTGGTGCTACACTGCCGGATAGTAAACAGCAAGCATAGTTGTAACCAGTCAGGGTTTCAGTTATTTTTGAAATGTTAATTTGGTCACAGCTTTACTTTGTATATTTGAAACTCACATCTTCTAAGCCAGTGGTGTTCAGTTGGGGATGCTTGCAATGAATCCTTATCAGATCTTTTGCTTTCAAAAATTATCAATAAGATGTTAGCCACCATCACGTTAAGCCTTTTGTCATCCATAGACAGATTCTGCTTTACTTTGGTGCTTCCCCAAAAGCCCTTACAAATCAGCTACATACAGGCTAGAGCACGCTGTCTTCAGCGAACGATTGTGTCAGAGCCCTATGGAAAAGGGCCATGCTAGGTTCCTTTTGATTTGAGGCAGAACCTTCTGATGACATTGCTTAAACAGCCTGGACACCATACCAGAGGACTGAGGCAAGATTTCCAGAACCCTGGTGGAGAAGTCGATGTGCTTGTGAGACTGCTAAGCCACGATGGAGCAGAAGTATTACAAAGGCCCAAACAAAATGATAAGGGATGACTGCAGATTCTTGAATACTGTCGATGTTTTAATGGTCTGTTTTCTGGAGACAGGGTACCTCTTTCTCTAAAGCTACCTGTAATTCATAACAATTCAATAGTATATGCTTTTGTAAAGAGAAATGAAGCTTTGTAAATGGTATCTTTTTCTTCCTGCCTGCCTGTTGCAGAATTCAGAAACTCCTTGGAATATTCTTATTTTCATGACACCTTAGTTATTTGCATGGATTCAACATGAATCTCTTTTCCTTGTTAGCAGGGCATATTGGAAGCATTAGGCATGTAACCATGGTATTGCCTAAAATGTTTGAGAAGATACTCATGTAATCACATATATGATGAGGCACTTTTAAAAAAAGTTGACTTTATGCAGCCATGTTAACGACCAGACACCTCATTTACAGGGTTCCTAGCTTTACAGGTGAGTGTGGAAGGTCACTTCTTGGCAGGCCCAGGAAAATTGAGATATTTAGCGGACCTCCAGGAGAAAGGAGTTCATCCAAACTTATACATACTATAGGTGAAATCTATTGATGAACTCTTCACTTAGTTTCCTAGTCTCAAGAGGTTTATAAAAATCCAATCTAAGATTCCTTATAAAAACTTCCGTAAAAGCTAATACAAGAAGCCCTATATGGAAGTTATCATTCTTGCTGCACCTATGTAAATAACCAGGCCAAATCAGATAAGAGCAGCCTTATTTTGTGATCAAGAATAATTTTTGAGAATATCTTTGATCAAAAGAGAGGTGACTGTAGAAATAAATTTTTTGTTTCAGTAGAAACCATAGCACACCCTTCCAGTTTATCAGATTGTAGACATGTTTGTTGCCTTTGAGCTATTTGCATCTTTTATAAATTGCAGGTCACTGATAGATATGCAAACTCTGACTCGTCTAGAAAGATTTAAATAACTTCCTTCCCATCTGTGCAAAAACCGGTTTTGGTAGCTAGGTATAAACTGCACTGGATTCTGCTACTTTGACCAAATCATCCATCGACCAGATTTGTCAATCATCCCATTTCCGTCAGTATCTGGCAAAAACCCTCCAAACTAACATTTCCAATTTTTCTCCCTTTCCCTGACTCAGCATCACCAAGAAGAACTAAAACTAAAATCCTATTGGGATTCTAAGTTGCCTGGTAGATAGCCCTTTTCTCTAAGATCTGAAGAATCTTAAAAGCTGAAGTTCAACTTAAATGAACATGGAAGGACTCATGCGTAGGGTGGATCTACCCCAAGATGAGCCACCGTCAGGGCCACTAGTAAAGCCCAGTGAAAAGCTCAGGTCACACATTCTCTTACATGAGAGCTGAGAAAGAGTAGGCAACATCACCAAGAGCCTCAGCGAAGGGTGCTCATAACTGAAAAGATTTGCCTCCATCAACGCCATAGAATCCAATGGACTGGCACCCCCAGGGTTCAACTCTTGTCTCTTTTCCTTTATATAATCTTTGACATTAATATTTCTTATTTCAAGTATCTCTCTTTTAAGGAGCCCGATCTTCAGGACTCTGAAACAACTGACTTTTACCACCATCTCTAAACAGGCACTGTGCCAACAAGAATTTTTAAGACACTATTTCCTAGACCCTCGTTAGCCTCACTCAAGAGGTTTATGAGAATAACCTGAGTTGTTCGGGGTTGAATGACATTCGTTCATCTTGAACAAAAGGAGGAACTGATAATGTTGAGCATTACCTAATCCCCGTGCTCCTAGAAAAGAGAAGCAGTTGAGAAATGCCGCCTTCCCCCAATCTCTAATATCTGTAAGACTCCACATCATCTTATTATTTTTTTTGAGGTATTCCCCCATTAACTGTAATAGCCTGAATAACAGAATCTCCTTGATCTCCAGGTGCATGTGGACTCTGACAGTTCTATCCCACTTCTTAAGTTTAGTTTCTGCTTCAGTGCATTTCCTAGAAACAACTAGTCTACATCACTTTTGACTGGTTTTGTCTTATACCAAGGCTCACTATTTAGACTTCGGACTAATGAATTTCTAAAAATAGACACAAAGAAACTACTTCTCCTTCCCTTCCAAGTTCCCACAGAATGATCTGAACATGACTTATTGTAGGGACCTTGCCAACAAGTGGATTATGAAGAGAGCAAATCTATGTTTTCTTATAAGTTTTATGTATCTCATAAAAAGTCGGCAGTATATGAAGAAAAACAACAACATGTCTGTAACACTGACTGTAACACTGCCAATGAGATTCATATCCCCTTAAAGTCCCGTAACAGAAGGCAATGCAGTATATTTCCTATCTTAGCTCTGGCTGCTATGACAAAATACCATCAACCGGGTGGCTTAAGTAACAGACATTTATTCTCTGAGATCTAGAAGCTACCGAGTCCAGGATCAAGGTGACAGCAGATTCACTATGTGGTGGGAGTCTGCTTTGTGGTGTGCAGATGGCCGCCTTCTTGCTGTATCCTCACACGATTGGGAGAGAGAGGACTTTGACAGCCACCTCTTCTTACACGTGCACTAATCCTATCGTGGGACTCTACCCTCCATGGTCTTCAACATGTGAATTTTAGGGGGATGCAAACATTCAGTCCAGAGCATTCATTGCCTGTGAAACGGGGTTCAAATCTCAGCCTGGCCACTGACTTACATGGGTGTTATGGTGGAATTCTGTCCCCTGATAAATGACTAATGTTAGAATCCTAACCCCTAGTACCTTGGACTGTAATCTTATTTGGAGACAGTGTCTTCTCAGAGGTAATCAAGTTAAAATGAGTTCCCTAGGGTGGGTCCTTTGCAAAAGGGGAATTCTGGATACACAACCAGAATGTATTTAGGAAAGACAACGTGAAGAGGCACAGAGAGAAGAGGGCCTGGCACAGATCTTTCTCTCTCGGCCTTCAGAATTAACAAACTGTGCTGATACCTTGATTTCAGAGGTGGGGACTCCTGAACTATGGGAGAATAAAGTTCTGTTGTTTAAGCCACTTAATTTGTGGCACTTTGTTACAGAGCCCTAGGAAACTAATACATTGGGCAACTCGCCTTGAGGAATATACTAGACTCTTTAAGTTTTGTTTTCTTTTTATATGGCTTTACCCATCCCATAAGCTGGTTGTAAAAATTAATATGAAAAACAAAAAAGCTCCTGTCACGGAAAGTGGGACACATAGTAATTGCTCAATAAAATGACAACTAATGGCAATGATGATGATTGTTACAGTTTTCTGTTACAGAGGATCCCTGCCAAAATATGATCAACAAATAAGATTACTAATAACCATCATCATCTCCATCCTTCTAAACATCATGGCTGCAACTATTTATTGAGAATTTAAGGGTCAGGCAATGTGCTAATTGTTTTAGATGAGGTTATATTAATGTTCATATTAATTCATTTAATGTTCATATTAATTCTGCTAATAATTCCTACGATTTAGGAATTACTATAGTCTTTTTATATGTGGGGAAACGGGAGCTTACATTAGTTGCCTTGACCAATTTAAAAGTAGCATAGACAACACGGGGAAAAAAAGAAGTGGGGCATTTGACTCCAAAGCGTGAGCAACTTATCATGACAATGTTCTGCCTAGGACAGCATTTCTATTTTGGAAACCCATTAAAGAAACCCATAAAAATGAACCCCTAATGGAGTCCCATATTCTGTTATGGGATTTAACTTTTTAATTCATTTTGAGGCCTCTGAATAGAGCACTTTTTGCATTTCATTGGTTTCTTTCACTCTCTTGCATGCCAATTGTGCAGCACATTTAGGGGCTTATGTGTTGTGTTGATGGATTTTTCTGGGATAATATTTTCTGAGAATGTGACAGATGTGCCACCAGAGGCTTTGTAAATTAACTCAGTGGCATACTCTTGAGCCCACACAGATGAAGAACCAAAGAACACTTTTATCAGCCAACATATTGAGAGGGGGGGAAAAAACCCTGTACAAATAAAAAGATATAAATAGAGAGAATTCTTAATTTATTTCGTTCTACCTGCAAGTTTCTTGGGAGGATCTAAACTTGTTACTCTTAGATGTTCTGTGGCAGTGGTTTTTAAAGTATGATCTACTGACCAGCAGCATCAGCATGGGCGTTGACATCACATGGGGACTCGCTAGAAATGAACATTCTTGAGTACTGCCCCCCGACCCCCGCCAAAACTCCAATTTACTGATCAGAAACTCTGACACTGGGACACAGAAATCTGTGTCTTCACAAGCCCTCTGGTGAATAAGATATATGCTCAAGTTTGGGAGCTGCTGTTTTGTAGAATCCCCCTAGAGTTCCATCTTCTATTCTTCTATTGATACCATTGCTATAAAAGATCGTGGGCTACAGGCTCTTGGGAAGTCTCAGGTGGCCTTCATTACCCTTATCTTCTAACATCTTGTTGACTCCACTTTGGATGGGAAGGAAACAGTCGTAAGTAAAAACTTAGTTTTGTCAGATAGTAGGTTAAATTACAAAATAGAAGACCTGGGGTGGGTGTGAGGTCTTTATAACTCTTTTTTTTTTTTTTCCAAAATATTTTTATCTTGAAATAGAGATTCAGAGGAAATTGCAAAAATGTACAGGGAGGTCCCACGTACTCTTTGTTCAGTTTTTTCCAGTAGTAACATCTCGACAAACTGCATTTCCCATCATGACCAAGAAATTGACATTTATACAGTCCACTAAACGTATTCAGATTTCACCAGTTTTAAATGCACTCATTTGGTATATGTTTGTGTTTCTCATGTGTGTAGATTCAAATGACCACCACTAGTCAAGACACTTTAGCAGAGTACACATTTTCGGTTTTGACAAGGCTCAATTTATGAGTGTTTCCTTTTATAGATCATACTTACCACGTCAAGTCTAAAACTTCACCTAGTCCTACATCCTGATAATTTTCTCCTATGTTTTTTCCTCAAGTTCTATATTTTTATATTTTACATTTAAGTCTGTGGTCAATTTTGAATTATTTAAACTTATTTGTTTTAAGAGAGAGAGCGTTCATGAGAACAGGGGGCAGAGAGAGAGAGACAGAGACAGAGACAGAGAGAGAATCCCAAGCAGGCTCTACATTGTCAGCACAGAGCCTGATGTGGGGCTCGAATTCATGAACTGCAATCATGACTTGAGCCGAAGTTGGATACTAACCAACTGAGTTACCCAGGCACCCCTGAATTAACTTTTTTAATGTTTATTTATTTTTGAGAAAGAGAGAGAGAGAGACAGACAGAGACAGAGACAGAGCACAAGCAGGGAAGGGGCAGAGAGAGAGAGGGAGGCACAGAATCCGAAGCAGGCTCCAGGCTCTGGGCTGTCAGCACAGAACCCAATGCGGGACTCGAACTCACAAACCATGAGATCATGACCTGAGCTGAAGTTGGACACTTAACCAACTGAGCCACCCAGGCGCCCCTGAGCTTTCATATAAGATGTAAGAGTTACATAGATACTCTGTTTCCCCCCCCCCCCAGATGCCCAACTGCTCCAGCACCACTTTTTTTTAAATGTTACGTTTCCTCACTGACTCACCTTTGTCAAGACTCAGGCATGTTTCTTTGGCTTTATTTCCGAGTTGTCTATTCTGTTCCAATATCACACAGTCTTGATTAACCGTAGCTCCAAAAAGCCTAACAGCAGGGTGAGTTGTTCCGCCTACTTTATTCATCTTTTAAAAAACTGTTGTAGTGTTTCCAGGTGTTTTGCATTTCCATATAAATTTTAGATTAAGCTATATTCTGAAAAATGCCTGCTGGTATATTTCATTAGATTTAGTATGGTGAAGAAACCAAGAGTAGAAAAGTTAAGAGATTTCCTCCTGGCCTCATAGCTAGTAAGTTGAAGAACAAGCAGAATTGAGGTCTGTTGAATTCCAAAATAGCCATCTACTCCCTGCACCTCAGCGTCTCTCCTCCATCTGCCAAGGTCCTGGGTGGGAAGTATGTCTCTGTTAGGCATACACGGCATCTTCCTATTCAATTCAGTCACATCCTTGGCCTGGTCACAGTTCCTGGCTGCCAAGTTCAATGATTTCTATAGGATGCATCATGAGTTGCACCAGGTTTAATAAGAGCCTCTTGTTTTAACCCAATGGCTTAAAATACAAATTAAGTAAAACAAAACAAAACAAAACAAAACTTGGAGAAGTGGAGTAACCTTCTGAAACATAAAAAGTAGACATGGTCACAGCTGTCAACTTTATCATGTCTACAAGCTAATGATTACTGTGAGTATACATGTCGACCCAGAAGCAACTCACCAATTTGCTGATTGCTGGTGCCCCTTAGCCTGTTGAAGGATGATCTCTCTCTCTCCCTGTAGTCAAGGATATCTGAGCCTCACTAGTCCTAACCTTGACCTTGCCATTTCTCTAATAACATGACACTATGATGACAGAGGAGACAGGTTTTTGCCCCTAAGGGGTTTTAAAAGTTTGGAGTACAGCACAGCTTAGTAGATCTATATTTGTTCCTTTACTTGCTATTCACTGAATCAGCCCTTTGAGCAAAAACTGACAGGAAGTCTTTATGTTTTCACATTAAAATCACAGTGCTGACCCTAAAAGATAACCGCACTTTGGCAACTGCCTTATTTGTTTGCGAATCTGCACAGTGTTAGGTGTTTTTTCCTAGAAGCATGTCTCAGATTTCCGAAGATGTTCCTAGTGAATTGTTTAAATGGAAACAAATGCAGAGGGAGGGGCTTATGTAATTAACTGTCAAGGTTAGCCATTCTTAAAAATTAACAGACCCAACTGAATAATCCAAATCTAAGCCAAAATCCAAACAATAATGATAAGCAAAAGAGGCAATGAGAAATCACAAACCGTGGTTTCACTAGGTATTTTTAGTTGTAAGCACATCTACTTATCAACTCATAACTCAATGCCCATTGTCTACTTAACAGTCTACTAAAATAGAAACCTCCCCCAGTCAGAGAAGACTTACGTACTTATCTCTGAAGCACACGATCACCTTATATTCAAGCTTCCCAACTGGGAAAAAGAAGCCAGTTATGTGTGTCCTTGCATCCCACCAAAATGCAGTAAAAGAACTTCAAATGTGCAGTGTCAGGACCAACTACTGAAGTAGTTAAGAGATGTGAAAGAATGTACTAAAATGGGCCCAGAAAAGAAAGACAACCTTGGTAGTTTTTGTAACGTTCTAGGGGATGTGGAAGTTTTAGTCATATTGTGCAGACACAAAATCTCATCGAGCTTTGCAATATTTTGCTCCCTCTCCAGAACTCAGACACTTTGGGGAGCTTCACTCTGAATTAATACTCAGATAAGGAAAAAGATTAAGAAGTGCAGTGGAAAAACAAAAGAAACCTCTCGAAGACAAGCAAGAAATCATTTACGTAGCATGTATATGTCTCCTGTACTTGAGATGAAGAGTGGAGAGATTTTACAACACAGTTTAAGGAGATGATCCCTAAAGGCTGAAGTTATAATGTGGTTTGCTTTGTTTTGCTCATTTTTTAACATTTTTTGTTTTTGTAGTTTTCTCATTCCCATCTTGAGTCCTGGCAAGGAATTCTTGGTGTATCTCTGTTATCCCGGACTGTGATAACAGCACACTCATCTGAGATTAGTTGTGTATTAAAACTAGCAGTTGGAGCATGTGCTTAAGATGTGTAATAACATCAGTTGTCTCTCAGAGAGCTACGTCTGACTGCCAAACTGTTCACGTTAGCTGAAGGGGGGCAGCCAAAGTCATCTGTTAGGTTAACTGTGATTCCCACTTCTCTCCTCTGCTTCCTTCCTGCCTCCTCCTCTCCATCACTGCACATGTTCAGAGAGAAGTGATCTGTTTGGGCTTACACTCCATGAGGAGGAGCTGAAATGTTCTTTTTTTTTTTTTTTTTTTTTTTAGCAAGAAGTGAGCTGAGAAAAAGAAAACAAATTTAATTGCTGCTTGGAGAGAAAAGTGAACTGATGATCTAATAGCCTGTTTCCACCCCTAATATCCACAATTCATGGCATACGAACCAAAAAAAACTCACTTTTGCTTATGGCCAAATCATCTGCATCAGTCCGGAAAGGTAATGAAGTTAAAATTCCTTTCCACTCGGCTCAAAATTTTCTGTTTCTAGAGAGGATATAATATTTACAGACAAAAAGACAGAAATGGGAGGGAGCAGGAAATAAAAGAGAGGAATTTATAAATTTGTCGGGGTTTTAATATGATCATAATTTGAATTTTTTTGCAGGTTTGATGTCAACTGTCTTAAAGACAGAGACAAACTTGCTGGTGGGCCAGCCAAGGTCTTTTTAGTCAAAAAAGGGACCTCATTCATTAAACAAAAACAAAAACAAAACCCCAAACCATCTTCATTCTTATGGTCAAAGAAGCTAGTTCGGTAATGTCATTTGTTCTCAAGAAAAACAGCTCTGGTTCTGAGACTCAATGACAATGATGATCAAACTTTAGTTTGCCTTTGAATCTTCTTTTTTTAATTTTTTTTAAATGTTTATTTATTTTTGAGACAGAGAGAGTCAGAGCATGAATGGGGGAGGGTCAGAGAGAGAGGGAGACACAGAATCCGAAACAGGCTCCAGGCTCTGAGCTGTCAGCACAGAGCCCAACGCGGGGCTGGAACTCACGAACCGTGAGATCATGATCTGAGCCAAAGTCGGACACTTAACCGACTGAGCCACCCAGGCGCCCCCTGAATCTTCTTAAAATGTAGAGATCTCTACTTCACCTATATGCAGTAAGTAATCCAAGGTGTACCTTTGGAGAATTGCAAATCCCCAGATTGCCCAAAACAGATTTTCCTTGTTAGTCTTGAGCTGGGCCAAACTCTTGGAAGCAAGCCAAAATTACTATAGTATTTTAGAAATTGCAAACGTCAATCACCTGCACTGGAATCTGAGCGGCCAACCATCCCAGTTTGCCTAAGCCTGAAAGTCCTGAATCCTGGGAAATTCTGTGGTCCTGGGCAAACCAGAACGGTTGGTGACCCTAGACTCAGAATTACCTGAAATCTTATTAAAATGAACCTCTTTGATCTTACCCTAGACTTAACAAATGTAATGGGGTGTGGGGGCTGGGAATCTGCATCTCATTTTCAAGCAGGTCTTATGTAAACAAAGGTTTGAGAAACGTAGGTTTAGAGACTCTGTCAGCCATGACCTTCAGTTTGTCAGACAGCTGGCAAACCACACAGCTGTTTGTTTTTCAGTCTACCGTCCTTTATTAAGAACCAAAAGGATACATTACATCTTTCACCTCTTTTTGTCCCACTCTCAGGGTCCTGACAGGGTGTCATGTTAACTGGGGAGTAAAGTACCCATTAGAAACAACTATTTGAATGGTACTAAGAGAATTAATTAATTCTTACATCACACCTGTCAAGGACAGAAGAATGAAACACTGAATGAAAATCTCTTCTGTATGAGGTTAAGAATCAAACAGAGATAAGGTACGGAGAAGCAAAGATTTGTATGAGCAAGCATTAATATTATTATTAGTGTCAGGAAGCAAAAATAATTATCAAAGCACACAGTTGGCCAGTAATGACTCTGGAAACAAAACCCACATTTCCTCACTCTCCAATGTATTTGTTTCACAATTAATGGAGAGCAAATTCATCAATATTTTTGGGGTCCTGGAATTTATATTTCACTGAGATCCATACTTTCTGCCATTTATAATAGTCACTAAGTCATTGTTCTGTACCTTTTGCTGATGTTAATTTCATTACAAAATCTTGTTCCATTAAATGGAGGGAATATAGAATGTAGAATTCCCAGCATGGATTTGATCTGACTCTACCACTATCCAAAGTTGTGAATTTGCAACAGGCAAATCACATCCTAGCTTGCTGAAGACTTAGTTTTCTAACTAAAAACTTAAATAACATATAATTATGAAGATTGGTGATATAGACGCAATCGCTGTGAGCATTGAATCCGATGATATATATGAAAGTTGGTTTATAACTGCAGAGTACTTCGCCAATGTCAGTGAGAAATCATTACTTAATGAAGACCAAACACAAGGCTAAGAATGAAAAGGCAAATTTCAGGGTGCCTAGGTGGCTCAGTTCATTAGGCGTCTGACTTTGGCCGGGTCATGATCTCATGGTTCATGAGTTTGAGCCCTGTGTTGGGCTCTGTGCTGACAGCTCGGAGCCCGAAACCTACCTCAGATTCTGTGTCTCCCTCTCTCTCTGCCCCTCCCTCACTCACGCCCTGTCTCTCTTTCTCTCAAAAAATGAATAAACATTAAAAAAAATTTTTTTAATAAAAAAAAAGAAGAAAAGGCAAAACTCACCACACTCTTTAGGGATTGGGGAAAGAAATATCTACAAGACTTCCCACTCCTCTAAATAGCTGTTCCTATTCTAGTTTCTTTCTCATAGTTAAAATTAAGCCCCATAAATTCCTGTGATTAGGGTTCAAATGTACATAAGAGTAAGAAAGTAACGAAGAGGAAGATTCTGGCAAGCTTTAGTCTTTTTGCAAGTTTCCAAACCATGTTCATCGCTTTCTCTTCTACACAAATTTCAGTGATGATTCTGTTTGTGACTAATGTATAGAATTGTTGAATCAACGTTGTAGAACACTGTATGTCAATTACACTTCAATAAAAACATTTCAATAATTATTCTATGTTTATGAATTCCTTTTGCAAGCAAAAATCAATACTGCAGTTTTAATGTTTTCACAGTTAGGCCAACACACACACGTATAAACCTGAAATTTATGGAAAAAGTAAGCAACTAAAATAAAGATTTGGACTTTTTCAAAGTCTCTCTTATGAGATGCATGCAAAATAAAATGCTACTATTATAATTAGGTTCTGCTGCTTTTGTGGGCACTATAGGGTTTACAATTTTCTCTTGAGTTGAGGGTGAGAGTATCACTCTATCTCTTAACAAGATGATGCCAGAATATATTTGCATACTTTTATACTGTCCCGTCATATGTGGAGATGCAACACTATTTATAACGTACACTCCCAATTTCTCCCAAAAGGAGTTTCAGGTATTATGCAACTATAATAAAAGGGGGCAATGGGGTGGTGCACACAGAAACACAATTTTGTAAGTCCTGGCACAAGTAAGAGAAGCAAATAGAGTTACCATGGGTGAGCTGTGAGTGACCTGGTCATATAGATAAAAGTAGAAATGATGATAAATTGCACACTTTTAACATATAAAGGGAAACATAATAATTCTGAATGTACATCAAAAGTTTTTGGGTAAAAACTCACAGAAGAAATTTATCATATAGTTCTTGATACAAGAAATTCCGAATTATACTTATTAGACAGTCTTTTCAAACATGATGTTGCAAAAATGTGGAAATGGCTCAGTCCATACGGCCCTTGCTAAAAGGGATAACACATAAAAGTAGAACCTAAAGGATTTTTAATGGCCACAATCAGCTAAAACTGCCGCAAAATGAAAAATCTTAATAATACAACTAATACTAAAGCTATGGGCCATTTTCTGCTTTTCCTTCATGGTCTGAGAAGCTGGTTTCTTTCTCTGTGATGAAGCATCAGTAAAATCCCAGACAATTCTTAAATTTATTTTACTGTTTATTTATTTTTGACAGAGCGAGAGAAAGAGCACCAGTTGAGTAGGTGGAGAGAGAGGGAGACACAGAATCCAAAGCAGGTTCCAGGCTCTGAGCTGTCAGCACACAACCAGATGCGTGGCTGGAACCCATGAACTATGAGGTCATGACCTGAGCTGAAGTCGGACGCTTATCCGACTGAGCCACCCAGATGCCCCAGATCCCTGACAACTCTAAACTAGGATCAACTCCATACATCCCATGCTATCTGTAACATTTTCAGGAACAATTTTTAATGATCTGTCTTATTTTTAAGCCATGTATTCCGATTTAGTTTCATAAAATGTAACACCTATAAGGCACCAAACAACTGGACAAAAAGAAAACTATTCATCCTTGTAATTTTGTTGAGCTGCAAAAGTATGTGCAGGGTTTCAAACTGACCTGAAACTATCTTTTCTTTGACACGAGAACAATTTGAATAATTTGAATTATCAAGTTTTTAAACACTAACTTTTACTTCAAATGCTTTATTGCAAACAAAAATATTTACTTTCAAGGTAGAATAATGAGAAGGTTAGGCAAAGCAATATAAAGCTAAGGAAAATAATACTATTCACAATTATCATTATCGATGCCTCTGAGTAGATAACATTAAATTTCCTTTCTCCATATATATGCAAAACATTTTTTACAAAGTAGAATCATAACATAAAACACCTTATAATTTTTTCTGTCATTTAACAAAATATATATATTTCCTTCAAGTTAATCATGTACTATAAAATACATTAACTTCATACCAAGATTTGAGACGGAGTCCTAAGACACAACACATAAAGTGGGTAAAGTCACAATATCTAGGAGCGCCTAGGTGGCAGTCCATTAAGCGCGGAACTTTGGCTCAGGTCATGATCTCACGGTTTGTGAGTTCCAGCCCCGCATCGGGCTCTGTGCTGACAGCCCAGAGCCTGGAGCCTGCTTCAGATTCTATGTCTGCCTCTCTCTCTGCCCCTCCCCAACTCATTCTCTCTCTCTCTCTCTCTCTCTCTCTCTCTCTCTCTCTCTCAAAACCAAATAAACAGTAAATAAAATTTTTAGGAAGTCAAAGTATCTAAAAATATGTCATTTTCTCCCTCAAATAACTCTCCTCTTCCAACTTTACTATTTTGTTAGACAGTTTCTCTTTTACCAGTTTCCTCAATAAGAAACCTGAGTCATGCTTTACTCCGTCCCTTCCTTCGCCCCTTATGTTCCATCTGTCAAAAATCCTGTTATTTAACATCTTTGACACATCATTAATACTTGTTTTCTCTTCAATTTCTACTTCAGTGACATGAGTCCTGGCCTTTTTGTCCTCACTTTGGACTCTTAGGATAACCTCCTATCATCTTTTGTTTCTGTATTCAATTCATTTTTGTTTTCTATATTCATTTATTTTTCTCTGCTCAAAATGTTTTAGTAACTTTCTTTTTCTCTTAGGATTCATTTCCCTGAATTGCCCTACTCTCTAATCTCTTCTCCACTAATGGTAACCTCTAATCCCCCCCGACCCCCCCCCCCCCCAGAGTTCCAGGTCCTAGGAGCAGTAGCATGAGAGGCGTAGGGAAGGAAGGAAGGAAGAGAAGATAGTACTCTGTTCTGTTACGGATGCACACAACATTAGCAATATTTCAAGACATGAGAAATTTGTCTGTAACCACATCCCTTTCTCTGACTTCCTTTCTATTCTCTTCCAGGAACCACGGGCTGTCCCAAAGACCACCTTAGCATTTTTCTTTGGAGAATTAGGGAAAGAGGGCCCTTCCTTCTCTTCCATGCTCCATAGTTAGAATACAAGCTCTCAGCATATCCGGTTTCAGCTAAATGTTCAAAGGTATCAAACTTAGATTCCCACCAGGGTGCCTCCTGGAGCCAGTGGAGGTTTCCTGTTTAGCAATAATATATTTCTATTAGGTATATTTCAGAGAGTGAAAGGCAAGGTGTAGAAGCTTCCAGGCAATGGGTTTGAATTACATAGGGACAGGCTTACAACCTTTGTCTTGAAGACTATCTGGGGGCAGGACAGTTACGTCTGAGTGTTTGTAGAATGAGGGCTGCCCTCCACCTCGACTCCCTCAATAATAACTCTGTGTGTTCCATTATGGGGGAGAACAGGTCTATAGAATCCTAAATTGCATCCAGCCCAAAACTGATCATAGGAGGAGTTACATGGCTAATGTCTTGGTAACATTTTCCTCACCGACTCTGTGTCTCTTGTCTCATTTGCCAAAGGCCGATGGTGTTTTACAGATCTTAAGAAGGTCACAAGAAAGACATTTCAGAACCTAGGAGAGGGTGATGTTTCAGTCCTGGCTTTGTCTGGGTTGTTTGCCAGAGGGGAGCTAGAGGCTGCCTTGAAACCATTGGCCTTCTCCCCATTCCCACACTGCTCCAGCTAAAGCAGGAATGAGTAAGTTTCTCAGCCACACAGGCCCCCTCACAACATTGTTGTTAGCTGTTCCTCTTGTCCAACCAGGAGCACTCTGGCTAACAATATCCTCACAAATCCGAAAGCCGTCAATCTGAAACCGCTCCTGGTCAATGAGTATTTACATTTGTAGTGGCGACACAAAACCTTGCATTATCTGCCTCTTCATGCAGTTGCTATTTTCTTGGCATGCACCGCTTCAGCTCCTTGCAAGATTTTGGGGCCTTGGCACACCACAGAGGCGGTAGCCTTCCAATTCTCTCACTTCACGGTTGCCAGCAGGAAATATCATGGGTCTTTCCGGTGCACTAATTAGCTTGGTGATGCAAGGTGTTACTGCTGCATTTCCTATCGAAGATAATGCACTCTTAAGGAGAGATTTTTTCCACCAAGTTAGCACAAGCCTGCCCTGAGATTTTCTGTGCTTCCTGGTGCAGAAAGAGCTATCAAACTGTCTTAAGCCTGAGTCAGTCCTTTGAATTATTTACCTACATTTCTTTGTAAGTATTTCGTTCGGTGCAAATTCTCTTTGGTTTCACAAACAGGAGATTTAAATTCATTCCTAAAGGAAAGTTTGTGGGAGAAGAGGGAGTTTCAGTTGGTGGAGAGTATGTACACGTGCATAACGACTATTCATAAAATATGACATATGTATCTATACACACATTTATACATGTCTCAATTGTGAGATTACTTTATTTCATGTGAGGCTAATAAAATTTATTTCCATTATCTATAATGGAAATTGGGGTATCATATTCTTGGTTTACATAGACCACAGTGATTGACAGATAGTGGACTAATGAAGTAAGTCAATCTCTTGGACTGACATGTTGTACTATGTAGGAAAGACAGAGGTGTTCTCTAACCCATCCATATGTGAAAAGCTAAGTGAAAAAACTAAAAAAGCCAAACGAATACAAGTAATGTCATCATGAGATTGAAAGTAGGGTCCTATCACAATTGGGTATCATTTTTTAATACTAAAATTAACCGGATACTCAGGCTGATATTGAAAATTAGAACCAAAAGAAGTAAAACTATAAAAGACTTTAAGAGTTACCAACTTGAACCCTACCTCACTGAGACTACTTAATATCTATTACATGGAATTGTTAAGAGTGGACTTGGTCCAAATACTTTTTTTTTTTAAATAGGAGCAGTAATCCTAGTATCCATTGACACTGATATAAGTATACGTCATTCCACTCTATTCTTTACTCAGATTTTGGCAAAAATTAGTAAATATGAGTATTAGGTAACGTAAAGAAATTATAGTATATGTACCACCAATCATGATGTAAAAATTTGAGGAAAACTTCATGGTTAATAGTTCCCAAAACACCAAGTTAGAAAATCAACAGATGGGGGTTAAAAGCAAGACAGAATACTTAATATCTGAGAGAGATCAGAAAAAACAAAAAACTTCTAGAAAATTTTATTTCTAAACGTTGCTAACATCTTGTATATCTGTATTACCACTGTGCTTGCTAATTTACAAAAAGTTCTTATCTCCAGTTTTTAGGATGAAATAGATGCCCTAACCTCTTCTGGTTCACTGCTACTCATTTTTCCTTTTTGTCACCTGGAGGTGGCGATCAGGAATGTGGTGGTTGTTTGAGCACATTCCTAAGAAGCATGGGCCGGAAACAAGGGGAGAGGGTCCTGGCATGTATTCCACTGATGGATTTGAGTTTAGTCCCTCCTGAGAAATAAGATGTTAATGATTCAGGGTGCTTGTCCTGGCTAACCTTTACTCCCATGAAAAGCAAGGCCAGTATTGCCCCCCTTCTCCTCTGCCCCCAAAGAAATTCAGAAGCAACAGAGAAAGAGAAATGTTTGACTTCACTCTGCATGGCTCAAAAATGCTAGTTCTCAAGGTTTTTTTGTTCATTTGTTTTTCATTTGAGAGCGAGAGAGAGTGTGCAAGTGGGGGAGAGGGGCAGAGGAAGAGTGAGAATCCCAAGCAGACTCCACGCTCAGTGCAGAGGCTGATGTGGGGCTCGATCTCACGACCCTGGGATCATGACCTGAACTGAAATCAAGAGTCAGATGTTCAACCGACTCAGCCACCCAGGTCCCCCTCAAGTATTTTAATACCTTACCTCTAACTCCCCTGTGTAGTTTGAGACTGAACCCTCCTAAGATAGGTGCCCAGTTTTCCCTTAAAATAATCCTGAGATTGTGCCATTTTTAAAAACTTTATACCCCTTAGTGTATTTTACTTTGAGTAATTTGTGTTCTTGCTCTTGTAGTAGCACTAATACATTCACAAAGAAAGAATGCCTAGAATGCAAAGTGTTGCTGTAAATGTGTTCTTCTTTGACTAATAAATGAATGAAGCACTTCTGTGAAGCGTGGGACACGTTAGAAGGGCTCGTGAGCATGTTCACTAAACCTCACTCTTGGAAGCACAGTCCTGTGAGGAAAACACTCCCATAGCTGGAATTCATGAAATGTGTGTCTTTTGTCCAAACAACTCCGTTCAAGAAAACTCCAGCATAAAAGGAGAAAGGAAGTAATAACCCTTGACAGAAATCCTCACAAGTACTAACAGTAACACTGTGCACATTCCAGAATATTTACCCAGAATCTTATTTTCTGAAACAATAATAATGGAAAAAAAAAGTGTGCCAGTTGACTGAGCTGCTGTGGGGACATTTGTAGGACACGTTATGTTTCTCTCCAATGGTAGAAGATAGAATAATTGGAACTCAGCACTCTCTACTTATTGTTCTACATTTATGAACTTCCTTCCTCATTTGTTGTGATGTCAAAACAACTTGACATTTTGACAGAAAATTTATTTCCTCTAGAATGCGGCTAGATGACAAAATAGTGCAATAGCAAAACCCAAGTTTGCTATTCTATGATACTTCTGGAAAAAAGTTTATAATCAATTGGCATGTCCCATGAGAATAGGGATGGACCAAAAATGGAAAGCACGTTTTTTCTCACACAAAAGAAGACAGACTTGGAAAGTGTATTCCTTAATAGTTTCATGTAATGATTTGGAAAATTTCTTAGAAAGAAATGGTGGAGTCAGAAATCAATTGTTCCACCAGGTAAATTCAAATGCCATAAAAAGATAAGTCTATTAAAGGAAGGTATTCTCTGACTTTCATCTTGAACCAGATATTGAAATATAGCGTATGAACTGAGAGGAGGAGTTACCTGAACTGTTTGCCAACCAGAACACCCATGCAAAGCAATCCACGAGCAGCTTTCCAGAATATGGATAATGAATTGGAGGCATCTTTTCATGCCAGATCTGAGTAGACATTCTACGTTTAAAATAGTAATGTGCTTCTGAAGGAAAAAAAAAATAGCTTTAACTTGTGTCTCATCAAGGGCCTGAAATACGGATAGGAAAAGCTGGCCAAATCAGTTCTACTGTTTAGGAACTAGAAAAGGAAATAAGAAGTCACATGTTCCATTCTTAATTTCACTTCCATGAGCTTTTATATGAGGATTCTCCACCTGAAGCAGGAAGGAAACCAGGGCAATATCTCCAGTCTTCAGGACAACAGGCTTCTGAGCAGGTACACACCAAGACTTACTTATTAAGAGAAGTAAAATGTATAAGATATATGCACCCCCATGCTTCTTGCAGCATCATTGGCAGTAGCAATTATAATGGAAACAACCTAAATGCCAATCGATAGATGAATGGATGAAGAAAATGTGGTATATATAAATATACAATGGAACATGACTCAGCCATAAAATGAGTGAAATGTTGCCATTTGCTGAACAACATGGATGGACGTTATGGGTATAAATGCTAACTAAAATAAGACCAAATAAGAGAAAAGCAAATACTGTATGATCTCATTTATATGTGTAACCTAAAAAGCAAAACAAATGAACAAGTAAGCAAACAGACAAACAGACCCTTCACTATAGAGAACAAACTGGTAGTCGCTGTAGGGGAGGTGGGGGGTCGGATGGGTGAAACGGGCTTTGGGATTAAAGAGCACCCTTATGATGCTCTTATGATCAGCACTGAGTAATGTATGGCAGTGTTGAGTCATTGTATAGCACACCTGAAACTAATATGACCCTGTATGTTAACTGGAAACACAAAAGAAGTAAAATTTATGGAATCTGAAAGCTAAGGGGACAAACTACAGAGGGAGAGAAATCATAAACTAGGTGAGCAGGAAAGAAAGAAGACCAAGAGGTAGGAGATATCTAAAAGGAAATGTACTATAAAATGTATCTGAAAACTCTTAAGCTCCTTGGAAAAAGTCGCTTTAATGGCACAGTCTAGTCATGCCCGGTCTGCGGTGTTTAGCCGCCGTGCTGCAGTGGAATGAGCTCCACTTTGGTGCAAGATCATTGGGAACTGGATTCACATGGGCACTTTCTAGGTTTTCCACATGAAGAACGATGCCTTATTACCCATTTCCTTATCTTTATCTGTCTAATGGCTAACCTTAATACAGGGTGCCCCAAGGACCGGGTGAGGTACTGTGCGTGAAAACACAGAGCCCTGGGCCTGGCACCCCAAAGTGCTCCATAATGTTTCAATTTCCAGGGCTTGCTTGTCCATTAGGAACCAACCACCCGGCCTTCCCCAAGGATGTGGGGAGAAACCTGAAACCATTTGCCCTAACTGCCACCTGGTGGCCCCATAAAATAGTTCTAGAATCCATAGGCAGACAGTGGGGTAGAAGGGGAGATGCCTGTTGGAATGGATACTGTGGTGAGATGACAGAGGTCACTCCCCTTCCTTTCTGTGTGGAATGGTAGCCAGAAGCTATTAGACTAAGGAGGTGGGTACATTGGAAGAAGTATTTAACTAAAGAGGTAAGGTCTGACACATTGTAACTGATTTGTTCATTTGTTCCTGAAAACTCTTTAGCAGAGCTAATAGTTCTTGGGAAGTGGAAGGTTTTGTGCTGGCTGGAAAATACACTTACTGGGAGATGTCTCTGCCAGTGCTCCCACATGACACAGGCTCCCAAGGGAAAACTCATCTTTAATTTTTTATGTTTATTTACTTATTTTGAGAGAGACAAAGAGACAGAGAGGCAGAGAGAGAGAACAGGAGCAGAGGAGGGGCAGAGAGGAAGAGAGAGAGAATCCCAAGCAGGCTCCGCACTGTCAGTGCAGCCCAAGGCAGGACTCGAACTCACAAGCAGTGAGATCATGACCAGAGCTGAAATCAACAGTCAGATGCTTAACCAACTGAGACACCCAGGATCCCTGAGAAAACTCAATTTTAGGTGCTGGTCTTTGGATTGGAAAATATTTCTGTTGCTTCCACATTTCTTTAGGAATGCATGATACTTTACATTGTTACAGTACTTAGAGTGTATTTTTTTTTAATGTTTACTTATTTTTGAGAGCGCACAAGCAGGGGAGGGACAGAGAGAGAGGGAGACAGAGAATCTGAAGCAGGGTCCAGGCTCCAAGCTGTCAGCACAGAGCCCAACGTGGGGCTTGAATCCACAAACCACAAGATCATGATCTGAGCTGAAGTTGGACACTTAACTGACTGAGCCACCCAGATGCCTCCAGTACTTAGTTTTAAAAGACAATACCTATTTGATCTCTGTCATGACTCTTGGAAAGACCAGGGTCTGTTCACTGCAATCTAGGAGTTTAAAACAGTCCCTGACACACTGTAAATACTGAATTAATATGAATAAATGAACCAATTTCCATTTCACAGTTAAGGAAACTGAGGCTTACATCGATTTAGAATATTGTGCAAGATAACACAACTAGTAAATGTCAATGTCAGAATGGAAACCTGTCCCTTCTGACAGTACTCCTTCCATTGAACTACGTTGTCCTACATTTTGGTTAAGATCAAGTCAAATACTCAACCATGAGTGATCATTTGTCTAGAGAGAGCAATGACAGAACTATATGATCATTTGCAGCATACTCATTTTAGACTCATTTTAAAGTGCCTGTGGACTTTAATGATTACTTTTTTATCATACCCCATTGGTTTAGAGAAAGCAGCAGAATGCATAGAAGATTGTGACATCTATAATAGGAAATGGGAAACTGGACTTGGAAAGCTTCCCACAGTAAGATCGTTTGGTTCTCCGATAATTCTAAGGAAAGAGGGGATTAATTTCCAAAATATGAAGGAGCCTTTCAGAAATTAGTCAGTGAGGTCCCTAGCGTTCAGTCTCAGAGAATGTGATCTCACACAGGCTGGGTCCTCCTGGAGGATGTAACCACAATGCAGGACAACTGTGGTTGCGTATATAGTCATAGAGTGGGCCGAATCTCCCAATGTGTTTGCATCATTCAGCCACCAGATTGCTTTCCAGATCCTGAATTACTGAAGTGACTCCAGGCCTATTAAACAGAGTCCTGGGACTGTTTTCAGTGGACCTATCAACACATCTCTTTCATGACGCTTTTTTATTGCTCTACTTCTCTCTCATCTTCTTATGTTGACTCAAAGAATTTTGGTCTTGCCAGGCGCTTTGGTGAACCCTTACTTCGATGATCTCATTGCCGAGTTACAGGACTGGTTATGGAGGCCAGAGCTTGCAAAGGTCCGGTGTTGGTCATTAACAAAGTTGGGCCCAGATTCCAGTTCCCGTGCCGCCATGGCCACTGAGCTTTTCAGAGTCATCTCCGACTCATTTCTCTCTCGATTCTATTTCTTTCCCTTCTCTCACTTTGGGCCCAGAGTCTGCTTACTCATAAGCAAGCTGTTGCCTATTTCTCCTACCACTGTGGTTGGTTTACATCCACACTTTTCTACCACCAGCCTCCCTTTCCTGCCCTTCCCTCTTTTAAATTCATTAACTTTTTTTTCCTCCTCAAGCCTTCCTTGGGGCCTGTGCGAACTGCAGTCACTAGAGGGCAACATGATCACACACAGCTGACAAGGACACTGCCGGCCTCTGAAGCTGGAGCACAGAAGGTGTAAAAATGCACAAGGTGAATCAGACGTGTACATCACTATTTCCAAAAGCACATTCGCTTGTACCCGCCCTTTTAACCTTCAAACAATATAGACAGGCAACGTCAAGCATTATTGTCTGCATTTCCAAGAAAAGAAGGAGACCAAGGTTTTTAGAGGTTAAGTGACTTACCCACGGTCACAGAAATAGCATAGTGTATCCTCCTGTTGAATGGCATATCCTAGAAAATTCTAACGTGAAACGTGAAAATGCATCTCTCTTTTCCCAAGATTTAAACCTAACTGTAGTAAAGTATGGTATCTTTGTAATGCAATCAAATGGAAACTCTGTTATTTCAGATGAATAAAATACAAAGCATCAGTTGCACTGTAACTCACATTCAGAGGGAAGCAGTGTATCATTTTAAGAAAATGGGTTTATTTAAACATTATATAAATGCCCTTTATTAATATCTTGCCCAATAATCAGAAAATGGATTACTTTTTCGGAACTATCAGGGGTTTTCTGGTGATGTTTGTTTTTTCTTCAATATGATTTCTGCAGCAAAACAAATGCATGCTCTTTTCTCCCAGCTTCTCCTATCTGGTGGCCCAAGCAAAGGAAAACAGACAACATAGTCCCCCATTATGAAATATCTGATCTTTGAGAGCATGCCATTGTTTTCTTCTGTCCCTGACTGATGGAATACTTTGTGAGCTGTTCTCACATCTGCAACATTGCTCATTTACTTGGCCTTGTCACCTGCAAAAGGGGAATAGAATCTATCTACAAAGGCAAGTCTGTCAAGCTTTGTGTTCTCTGACCACTTGCTACTAATTTTTGACAGGGTACTTCTCTACAAGTGGTAGCACTTGGCACCCGGTGACAGCATGGGAAAATTCTATGCCCAGGGATCCAGAAGATTCCAGAGCCAAGTGTGATGCTTGTAGAGGCAGTGGAGAAAGAGAAGGAAATACAAGGAAGGGATGGGGAGGTACTCAAAGGTTTTCCTAGCTGAGGTAAATGGTGCAATTAAAAATTTGAAAAGACATTAACAGAAGACTATGGGGAAGGGAAGGGCAAAAAAAAATTTTTAAACAGAGAAGGGAGGCAAACCCGTAACAGACTCTTAAATACAGAGAACTGAAGGCTGATGGGGGGGGGGGGGTGGTGGAGAGGGGAAAATGGGTGAGGGGCATTGAGGAGGGCACATGTTGGGATGAGCACTGGGTGCTGTATGTAAACGATGAACCACGGAATCTACCCCCAAAACCAAGAGCACGCTGTATACACTGTATGTTAGCTAACTTGATAATAAATTATATTTGTTAAAAAACTGAAAAAACAAAAGCTGTGGGCCGGCTGAATGGCTATGAAGAACACAGACCTGCCATGATGTGGCTGGGAAAAGAGCAGAGAGAACAGGATTTATAGTGGGTCAAAATCTCTTTATCCTTTCCACTTCAAGGGATTAATGTTTGAAAGATTCATTTCACAAATTAAACGTTGCAAGTAAGGAAAATTTTAACTAGCAGTCAGACAGAATCTTCTAAATTCCACATGCTTTATAATAACTCTTCAAAACATTCCCGAGAGGCAGGAGAGAAGGGGTTAAGAAGCTTGTTTCTAAGAGCTCCTGGATTCATCTTGACTTTTTTTTATCTTTTAAAAAAATCTACTTTTACATATAGCTAGTGCTTTGTAGTAATGTGAAATCAAGTAGTATTTCCAGAAAAATCTTAACAGACCTTTGTGTATAAATACCACTGAACAGACATATACACTTTTCTATGACTTCTTGTTTGTGGCCTGAAAGGATGTGTATGTGTGTTTCCCTTATTGACACATTAGCTGCATAGTGAAAATATGAAAGAATGCTTACTGAATGGGGAGAAAAGGAAAATGAATTTTGGCAACAAAGATCTGAATGACAAAAAGGTAAAGAATTGTAAATGTAAGAGGAGGAACCCTCTATAGAGAAAGAGAACAAGGTCAACAAAATATGAAAGTGTATGTTCTTCTTTTTTCCTTATAGACCAATTTAAAAAAAATGACTGGTTTCTAGCAATGCCAACACAACAGATTGATTCACGGACTCAACATTTAAGTCTATGATGACAACAAAAAATAATGATGAATACCCAATAATCAGTACCCAATCAATATATGCTGTAATCACCCTCGTTTTTATTCAAGCAAAACAAAACATAAAGGAAATTAAGTTACTCCCTAAGAATTTACTATTTTTACTGTGATTTACTGCCTAGAAGCAATACGACAATAAAGCTGTAATTATCTACAGCTCTTGAAAAGAGATAAGCCCTCTATGAGTATTTCTATTTATGTGTCCCACTCCACCATTACTAAAGCTTGCTTTATTATTTTTTTAGTTTTTTTTTTTTCCTGATTGTCAGCATATGAGTTAAACACAGAGTTAATGCAATCTTCCAAAGGCATCTCTTTGTCCATATTTTCAACGTTACCCAGAGGTTAACTGTCTAGATGAATGGGGAAAGAAAGCAGGGCTCACTTCTCCACTGTGTATCAAACTGGGTAAAGCCTTATTTCATCTACCACTCAAGGAATGACAAAATGCATACTAGCTAAACATTGCATCGTTGTGGGTCCCCGTGCAGCCAAGGCTCATCGGAGATTTGCATTCCAATTTTCTGCAGAAGCTACAATACAGTAACAATATATAGATTAGAAATATGCATTACCTTTATTTTTAAAAGTGGTTAAAAAAATCATTTCTTTTTTCATGCATCCACAGAGGGTAGGTTAAAACTCCGGAGGAGGGCTGGCGGCCACGCGATGCCACTGTTGGCCAACACTCTAACAGATAAAACTCATCATTTTTTTTTTTTTTTTAAATCACGAATTTAGAATCTGTTAGAAACTGTGTGTTGTGGACTGTGATGAATTGCATATTGCTTTTGTAATTCTTTATGGTAAAAAGCCCCAGGTTTCGGGCATCCAGAGCCGACCAGATTGGCTCCACCTGAGGGACACAGGGCCTGGGATTCCCTCCCAGCTAGCTGCAGTGACATCACAGGCGAGCTCCTTCGCGCCGGCGCCGGGTTGGAGCGGAGCGGGGGAGGCGCGGGGGAGCGCCGGGAGGGGCGTCGCCGGGAATTTCCAGGGAAACACTGCAGCAGATGGCCTGCCTGGCTGAGCTTCAGTGACACATCTGCAGCACGGCTGGTGGGGAGGAGATTTTTGGAAAATCTATGCTTCTCAGGTCCAGCTAGTTCTGAGATATATATAGAGCTGAGATATATGTTATATATAATTTCATTTAATCAACGTTTTTACCACCACCACCACCACCACCACCCCCAACTTCTTTTACTTCTGAAAATGAGGTTTCCGTTTTTGTTGCAGGGACATTATGTGAAGGATCCCAAGGCACTAACCAACGCTAAACCCCTACGTGCCCCACTTCCCAGCCCTTCCCCCAGCACCGCGCGGTTGTTTTTTTTTTTTTTTTTTTCCCCCTTGCCAGTTACATTATGCAGGCTGTCAAGGTGGCCTGTGGAATACAAGGGCAAATGTTGCTAAGGTAACAGGATTGAAAACCTGTCTGCAGAAGCAGATGCTTTATAACCTGGGGTTTCCCTCATTTGCATTTAAAGGCTCCTGAGCCATAGCCTCAAAGCAAGCCAAGTCCTTGAAGCTAAAATAAGATTTTTTTTTTAATGTCATCTGATAAGTCACTGAGCAACTTGCACCACCCCGCGAGGTTGAATAAGTGCAGGAAAAATACCAGGTGCTAGTAATTCCCAATGTGTTGGTCAAAGAGCTGATGCATTTAAGAGCACCCCTCTTCCCCCCACTTTCTCAACTTAAACCCTGGGAGGAATTAGGACTTCCCTCTTCTTCTCCTTCTTTTTTTTTTTTTTTCCTTCCAGATTGCCCTTCACAGCATTCTCAAAGGTTAAACTTCTAACAGTCTGGGATGTATCTTTCCGATTTTCTGGTGATCTAAGAATGCTTTCTTGCGCATTTGCAACAAGGAGATAAAGAATGGTCTGTGGCAAAGCTCAGATTTGAAACAAGTGGAAAAATCCCTTAGGCTAGGTGAAATTCAGGAATTTTGATATTATTTAACAATTAAATAAACAAGATTTTTGAGATGCCTTTGACTACCAGAGATATCTTTATAGGTAGGGTCAGATCACTGCATTCAACACAAGCCAGATGTAATTCCAAGAATGAGCTACAATAACCAAGCAGAAGAAACTGTATTTGGTTGACTTGCTTCTTTAAAAAAAGATTGGATCATAATTCTTTCGAATGAAACATATTAAGTATTTGCCAGTGTTTCAGCTCCATCTTAAAGGGGTCCCAAATGTGTATGAACAGAGCAGACAAATAGGCACTTGTAACCCATACAAAAAGGCAAATAGGCACTTGTAACCCATACAAAAAGTCAGATTCATAAGTGGTTTCTAACAAATCACATGGGTTGAAAATTCAGTGATACATAATTATGAAAATAGAATCATAAGAGCAACAAATGACAGGTTTTGAAGACTGGGCATCCATTTTTTTAATGTTTATTTATTTTTGAGAGAAAGGGGGAAGAGAGAGAGAGAGAGAGAGAGAGAGAGAGAGAACTAGGGGGTGAGCAGGGGAGGGGCAGACAGAGGAAGCTAGAGAATCCCAAGGCAGGGCTCAACCCCACAAAACATGAGTGATATCATGACCTGAGCCAAAATCAAGAATCAGACGCTTAACTGACTGAGCCACCCAGGCGCCCCTGGGCATCCATTCTTGGTGGAACATTTCACTAAGTTTTGAAATGGTTTTATGAATGAGCCTCTTCACTCTCCAAAACCTGAATGTAGATTTCTTTGTTTTTCTGCCAAAGCTCAATAAAACTCCATTACATAAGAGAGAAAAGAGCACGTCTGGTGCCAGAGATGTTTATTTCACACGGGTGACATTTTCTGATCTCCATTTATGATGGTAGAAATAAGTCACATTGCCAACTATAGCATCATGTGACTGACTCAAATTTAAATTCCTAAATCATAACAAGTACAAATTTAAACACATTAGAAATCATGACTTCTAAAGGATCAGCCACATTTCAATACATTTTTGAAATCGTATTTCTGAATCACCTAAAAGCAGCAAAAGCTGTCTGCTTAACTATTCATACTACCAAATTTTTAGTAAGTTATATTCTAATACCACCAGCACGGGGACTGGCAGAAAATACACACTGAATAAGTATGTTTCCTGATTCTGAATATGTCATTACCAATGGTGCTGACATGTGCTCCCAATATGGGTAAGAACTTGGGATACCAAGGGAAATCCTGCTCTTCCTCTTTGGAATGAAAGATGGTTATAGACTCTGTGCCAAAGGAGGTTCAGCCTCATTTTGCATCCTTTAACCTCTAAATGCTGTCAAAGGCAGGCCTTAAATACATACATACACTATGTTTTTGGATACACACCATAAAGAAGTGACTCACAGAATGTTAGCATTTGAAAGGACCCTAGCAATCCTCTGATTCAGCCCGTTCAGTTTACAGATGAGGATAAGCGCCTGGCTCTGTCGAGGCCAGGGAAGGAAAACCAGTCCTAAGTGTCATTTCTCATGGATGGCCCAGAGGCGAGAGCAGGTGCCTCATACTACGTATTCTGTGGCCCTTAGTAGCCTCCCTCCCTGAGCTAGGACTTGCAGTAGGGGCCAGAGATATTTTCAATGCAGAGTTCATTCTGAGGTAGCCTTCTAGTCGGGCTTGACCTGAAAAGAAGGGTGATGGACACACATTCTTGGAGCTTCCCAAACCCAGTCTTCGACTTCTTCTGGTGTCAAGTGTTCACCCCTCCAGTCCTTTAATGCTAAGGTCCCCATCACTTCCTGTTGTGTCCCACCTCATCCACTTCACTTTTTATACCCCAGCATGATCTCTACACATTTGGGTTTCCAAACATTGGGCAAGAATTAGATTTCTAAAACATCATCTTAATAATGCCACTATTTGGCTCAAGAACTTCCAAAAACTCCTTATTGTTGAAGAGAACTGTAAATCATGTTTCGAACATGGTTAATAAGGAGGTGGTAAGGTATACAGGAAGGATTGGAGGCCTGACTTCAACACCTACAGATTTTAACTTAAGCAAGTCACTATTTCATCATCTGTCAAAAACTGTCATGTTATAAATGATGGTTTTCTTGGCTGGAGGGGCAGGGACTCTGTTTTATGTGACGTTATCTGGATAGGACATAGTTTAGAGCCTGGCACGTGTCAGAAGTGCACTGGAATGTAAACTCCACGAGGGCAGGGATTGTTGCCTGCTTTATCTGATGATATACCATGAATGTCTAGAACACTGCCTGACACAGTCTCAGTACTCAATGAATATTTCCAGAATTGCATGTTTAATTACAAAATGAGTAAGTAGGGGCGCCTGGGTGGCTCAGTTGGTTAAGTGTCTGACTTCAGCTCAGGTCATGATCTCACAGTTGAGGGCTCTGAGCCCTGCATCTGGCTCTGTGCTGACAGCACAGAGCCTGGTGTCTACTTAAGATTCTATGTCTTCCTCTCTCTCTGCCCCTCCCCCTCTTGTTCTCTCTCTCTCTCTCTCTCTCTCTCTCTCTCTCTCTCTCTTTCTTTCTCTCTCTCTCAAAAATAAACACTAAAAATTTTTTTAAATGAATAAGTAAATTTAATAAATGAATATGGGGACATTTCTGGCACAGAGGTGTTCTGAATTATTGATGATTCCTCCCTTTCTCCCACCTGGTTTCCTCCAATGAGTGATTTTTAAAAGGCTCAGCTTTTTAATTTTTTTTTTTTAAATAAGAGGATTTAATAAGAGCATCCTATTCATAAAAGGATGGAAATTATACTATCAAAAGAATTTGCACAGTAGATACAGGGGAAAAAAAGGACTTCTCTGGTATTAAATAAACTCTCCCAGAGGAGCTTTGAAATAACCAACTCTTGGCCTAGAAAAACTGGCTGGCACTGTGTTGACTAACAGGGTAACTAATGCCGGGTAACTAACACTTCTTTGGCTTCATCTTCGGTTGTGCATTAGAACCCCCAGGGAACTTTTGCCTCTGCTCTTCTCCAGACCAATCAAATCAAACTTTGTAGAATGGACCACACTTTAAAAAGTGCCTCAAATGTTTTTAATGAGCAAAGAAGGCTGAAAAACATTGCCTTAAAGATGAATGATAATATAAATTTGGTTTGGGATTATAATTACTTTGAATGGGCTGATTCCAACCAGTACACTTTGTCCTAACGTGGCTCATGTGACTATGGAGGTGGACAAGCCCAAGGTCTGCAGAAATGAAGTCGCAGTTTGAATCTAAAGATGGAAGCTACTGTAGAACCAGGAAGAGCCAAGATGTTGTAGTTCAAAGTTCATCAGGCAGGAGAATTCTTACTCTGGGGAAAGTCAACTTTTTGTTCTAATCAGTCTTTCAACTGAGGCCCAAAATATTATAGAGGGCAATCTGCTTTTCTGCTTTACTTGCTCTAGTGATTTAAATGTTAATCGCATTCAAACACACCGTACAGAAACATCGAGAATGATGTTTGTCCAAATATCTGGGTACCCCTCAGCCCAGTCAAGCTGACACCTAAAATTAACCATCCCACTAGGTACCTAGAATTCTATCCTGGGAACAAAGTTGAATTTATAGAAAAAATAATGATCTTATTAAAGCTAATTTAAAAACCTACCTATCTAGAATAAATATGGGGCACAAAGAACATTTTAAACAACCACTTTTAATAAGTTTATTTTTAGTAGTCACTTGGTAATTACTTTTACATCACATACCATCAAATCATAGTATATAAACAACAAAGGGAAATCACTGTATTTCAAATCACTCTTGGCTTTATTTGAAGTAATTCTTGATATTTAAAACAAATGTATCTAAGAACTTCGCTGAAAAATACTTTGTTTATGTGCAATATTTTCTTGGCAAGTGTTAAAATTACAACTGTCAACCTCCATACTCAGTTGTAGCATTTCTCCAATTACACAGTTAGGACTTTGGGCAAGATAACAAATCTCCCTGAATCTTAATTTTTCTTATCTACTCTATTCCGGCTAATTTGGTAATTTAAGATATTTATGGTAATTTAGCCCCAAAGCCTTGATACGCTCAGGATTACGAGTCTAGTTTGTGACACAGGCAATACTTGAATTCAGGCAGTTCTTTTGATGTCCTCTGTTCACCAGTACAATTATTTGCATTAAGAATTACTGGCTAGCTGTGGGCTTATTCAGTATGTAAAAACGCGAACAACAGTCATAGTTGACCCAGACTTTTCCGGTTATATATTTAAATAAGAATAATTGCACAGAGTTAAGAGTTTCAAAATTATCTTGTCTGAGTGGTAGCTAGGTCTGTGAAGTATTGTGGAATTTTCTGAAGAGTCCATTTTATGGTGAAAGGTAGTTCCATGTAAGGGTATTCTTATAAGACTTTGGGTTATTAAAAAGAAGACAATGAAAGAGTCTGGAAAACACAAAGAACCAAACTGTTCAGGAAAAATGAGAAATCTTCAGACAATTAAAAATTTACTTTTAAGTCCAATGGATTTGTGAAACTGAACCCTAGAACCAAAAATATTCAAAATTTTTAAAAATTATATAAAGGTTCTTGGTAAACCATAAAACACTCTGCCAGCATGTTCTATGGTGTCCTGTAAGAGGAACTGGTCATGTAAGCAAAGTCAAAAGGTTTCTTTAAGACTCTCTAGGGCTTTTGGGGCGCCTGGGCGGCTCAGTCGCCGTAAGTGTCGGACTCTTGATTTTGGCTCAGTTCGTGAGTTGGAGTCCCACGTGGGGCTCTGCACTGTGTCAGTGTGGAGCCTGCTTGGAATTCTCTCTCCCTCTCTCTCTCCCCCCCTACCCACTCATGCGTGTGTGTTCTCTCAAATAAACTTAAAAAAATTTTTTTAAAGACTCTTTAGGGCTTTTGATGGGCTAATGCATGTAGTGAATCTCTACTGAGTAAGTATACGGGCGGTAGATTCAGGCTGTGCCACTACTGTGTGATTCTGGGCAAGCTGCTTAACCTCTCTGAGCCACAGTTTCATCATGTATAGAAGCCCAATAGGCTCCTCACAGGTGCGTGGGGATTTAACGAAATGAGGTATGTAAAGCACTAAAGGGTGTCCAGCACACAGCAAACGCTCAGGGGTATAAACTGTAGTGCGTGGATCTCCAGTTCCTTCTTAGTATGGCCGCAGAGATGTTAACGGCCAAAACTCTGCGCGGTCAGTGTCCAGGCTACCTGGTGGTTACAATAAATGAATATTACTCTAAATTATAGCTTTGTGAAAGGGGAGTTAGCACATGCAGGGCTTCGCTATCTTTTGTGACCACATAGTTACTTTTGCTGAATTTTACAGAACTAGTGGTCGGAGAGTTGTGAAATACTGCCTGCTGCAACGTAAGATGTTATAATTTATTCCTAAAGTGAGGTTGTCAGATTTAGCTCAGAAAAATATGAATTTCAGATAGACAATATATATTTTTAGTGTACGTAAGCATGGGACATAATTATGTTAGAAGTCATTCATTGTTTATCTTAAATTCCAATTTGACGGGGTACCTTACATTTTATCTGGCAACCCTACTCTACACTTTCTTTTAGAATACCTACCAGGAAGATCTGAAGTAGAGAAAGGGAATAGGGCCTTTGGCCAAATCAGCAAGTCCCCACATAATTTCCACAGCACTTAACCTATTCTGCCTTCTTTGCAGTATAATATTTTAGCTGTCTCCCTCATTAGGCTGTGAATTATATAAGCAGTGGGCACTGACTCAATTTATTTTTTACATGGTGCTTAGAGCACAGGAAGTGCCCAGCAGGTTTGTTTTGTTTAATTGAATTAAACTCAACCATTGATTTTCTGACTTTTGTTTAAAACACACACACACACACAAACAGGGGCGCCTGAGTGGCTCAGTAGTTGGGCATCAGACTCCAGGTCAAGTCATGATCTCATGGCTAGTGGGTTTGAGCCCTACGTCAGGCTCTGTGCTGACAGCTCAGAGCCTGGAGCCTGCTTCAGATTCTGTGTTTCACTCTGTCTGCCCCTCCCCTGCTCAGGCTCTGTCTCTCTCTCCTTCAAAAATAAATAAACATTAAAAAAATTAAAAAAAAACAAAACATGTTCTTTATAGATAACTTGAAGAAAGCAAAGACATAAAAGGAAAACAATCCAAATGCTAACATCCAAAGAAACGCAATATTAATATTTGTATAATCTATCAGTCTGTTGAGAATGAAATCATTTTTCTACAGAATGGTTTTAATGGATATATAATATCTATTTAACCAGTGTAATTGCTTCAAATTTGACTCTACTGAAAATGATGGGATAAACATGCTTCAAGATAAATCTTTGTATAGATCTCTAACTCCTTATTTGAAGTACATACTGATGAGTCAAGGCTATTACTGAGGGGAGATATTGCTACCTGCTATAGACCATATGTCAGTGTCTCCCCAAAATTGATACATTGGAACCCAAGAGAGATGGGCCTCTGGAAGATCATGACTTCTTGAGGTTGGAGCCCCCATGATGAGATGAGTGTCCTCATAACACGACGAAGAGAGCCAGCCTTTCCTTTCCCACCATGGGAGGATATAAGGAGAAGACAGCCATCTGCAAACCTGCAATAAGGCTCTCACCAGAGAGAGGATCTGCCAGTGCCTACATCTTGGACTTTACAACTTCCCAAACTGTGAGAAATAAATGTTTCTTATTTAAGCCACCCAGTCACAATGGTAATTTGTTATAGAAGCCCGAGCTAAGGCACTATCCAAGGACAGATCCTTTGGAACATCAGTGATTTCAAAATTGCCCTATGAAAGGATATGGCGCCTGAATAGACAATCACCAGAAAAGAAACAGTTACGGCGGACAAAAATCTAGCCCTTCACCCTGCACACCTCAACCTATTAAGCCGAGGTGGTGTTATTCCCAGTTCTAAACCTTCAAGAATGGATAACTCCAGTATTTAAACTGTTTCATAGTTTAGAATATGAAACTTCCGGGGCACATGAGTGGCTCAGTGGGTTAAACATCCGACTTCAGCTCAGGTCATGATCTCATGTTTTGTGAGTTCAAGCCCAGTGTTGGGGTCTGGGCTGACAGCTCAGAGCCTGGAGCCTGCTTCGGGTTCTGTGTCTCCCTCTCTCTCTGCCCCTCCCCCCTCACACTCTGTCTCTCTCTCAAATATAAATAAACATTAAAAAAATTAGAATATGAAACTTCCCAATTTATTTTCCCAGGCCAACAAACCCTGATACCATTTCACAGCACAAAGCAAATTTAAAATAGTCTCCAATATGACTGTAGAAAAGCTCTAAATAAAATCATCCAATCAAATTTAACCATGTGGTCAACGAATAAAATAAGAACCAATAAGATTTGAAGAATAAGTTGATTCCAATTAGGAACTAGATTTATCGTTCCTAGCAGCTCACAACCAGATTAAAGAAGAAAAGTTATACATTCTTCTTGATGGTGCGAGAAAAATCATTTGATTAAATTCAAAATATGGTCCCGATAATAATCCTTACTGAGGAATTCGATAAAACTTGTTTCATATAGTAAAGTGTAATAGTTTAATAATAGCGTAACTAGTGGAAGCCTATGGCAAACATTGTGTCCAATATGGTAGCTACTAGCCACATGTAGCTACTTAATTTCAAATTAAAATTAAGTGAAATAAAAATTCAGATTTTTCAGTCACTCCAGTCACCACTGGATGGTGCACCTATGAACCCCTTCCATTCTACACAGTTCTCTTTGATGGTACTTCTATAGATGACCCAGAGCAGATCCCAGATGTATGTGGAACTGTGAAAACTTAATGACAGCTAACTTTCTTGAATACTCCTAAAGTGCCTGGCACCATTTAAAGTGTTTTATAAGTATATTATTTAATCCTCACATGGTATAATAATAATGACAATGTTATTCATTTTAAAGTCATGAAATTAGAGGGGCAGGAAAGATGAAAAATTAATCAGAATTTACATAAATTTTAAGTGGCAAAGCTGCCATTGAAATACAGAAGTCTGACTCTAGAAACACACTTTTTATAGTGAAGGTACACAGCATCCCTGTGTTAAAGGTGACAATTCAAATGAGTGGGCAGAGAATAAAATACTCACTAAATGGCGTTATAGCAAATGGCCATCCATTTGGGAAAAAATTAACTTAAATACATACTTCACATTGTTTAAAAGATATAGCCATAAATACATAAAATGGGTAAAAAATATAATTCTAAGAAATTAAAGTCATAAAAGCTCTAGGAGAAAGCATAGTATTTTTATTTTCTAATTTTCTATTTATTTTTTAATGTTTATTATTTATTTTGAGAGGGAGAGAAAAAGACACAGAGAGGGAGACAGAGAGCAGAGTAGGAGCAGAGAGAGGGAGAGAGAGAGAGAATCCCAAGCGGGCTCTGAACCACCAGCACAGATCCTGATGTGGGGCTCGACCCCATGAACTTTGAGTTACGACCTGGACCAAAACCAAGAGTTGGATGCTTAACCGACTGAGCCCCCAGGTGCCCCAAGCACAGTATTTTTATACTTTTGGGAAGAGCAATTCCCAAGAAAAGAAAAAGCTCAGAAACTTTAAATAAAGAGATTGATAAATTTATGCACATAAAAATTAAAAACTGCTATGTGACGAAAGAAAGTATAATCATGGTTAAATGACAGCCAGAGAATGGTGGAAGGTATCTGAAACAAAAATAAAGTGTTAGTACTTACAGAGAGGTTACGTAAATCTGTTGGAAAAAGGCAAACAGCCTTGCAAAAAAATAGGCCTAATATACTGGCAAATTTCTCTGGGAAGAAGAAATAGAAATGGCCAATAAAAACGTGAAAAGACGTTCAAGTTCACTGATAATCAGAGAAATGACAAGGAAAACAAGACACCATAATTCACCCATTAGACTGGACGATGTTCAAAGGGATAGCGCGTGCAGTGAGTGCTATGCATGGTGTGGCGCATGCAACTCCTCAGAAACTACGGTCAGTTGTGTCAATTGATATGCAATGCATTCTAGAGGGCAATGGCCCTCACATTTTAAAGCGAGGATGTCTTTAGTCCAGCATTCCACTTCTGGGACTCTAACAGGTGACAAAGATTTATGCCTAAGCGATTTTCTTGGCATGGCAACATTGTTTAGAAAATAGGAAAACTGTTAACAACCTAAATACCTTTCAATCAGTGAATGATTACATAAACCTACTTCACCCACATTGTGACATGCATGCATTGCTTTGAAAAAGTGACATGCGTGTACTTGACACTCGGAACTATCTCTGAGATAATACTGTTTATGTGAAAAAGCAAAACAAAGCAGCAGTCCACCCCCACCCTCCAATTTATCTATGCTTGCAACAGAGGACTGTGAGATCGTACACCAAACTGACACAGTTATCTCTGAGAAGTGCGATTTGGGCCAGGGGGGGCACTGAGGTTGGGGGCAGGGGGCACTTAGCTTCTCTTCTCTTTTTACTCGTTATACTTAGGTATTGTTTTTATGTTTTATAGAGAAGGTGTATTATTATTGTGATCAACCAAGAAAAAAGGGGAAAAATCCCACAAATGTACCGAACAAATTAGTGCCCAGTATGTACCATCTCTTCTCACTCACTTCTTCCCCCGTTTCCCTGAACAGATAGTCTATCTGTGGATGAAGAGGAAAGAGGGAACATCACAGGAATGATCTGACTTGGGCTGCTGCTCCAGATGGACGTAAAGCAGAGTTTAATGGCTACTGGCGACTGTGAGACCCTCTTTCCGCAAACAGAGTCTTTTAAGTCCCCTTTACCGGTCCTTAATAAATCTGACCGGCGGATGCTACTACAGCGGCTAAATGAGATGGTCTGTGGAGTTGGAGAAAGAAAATCTACTTGGTGTATGCTTTCGACCACTGTGGCTTCTGTGATGAAGTTCATCTTTTCTTAGCTTAAAAGTATCAGAGCTGGCTGCACTGTGGCCTTAGACAAGTCCGTGTCCTAGAGGTAGTTTTGTGTGGCAGAGGGGAAGGGGGAAAACAACACCTTATAACAGGAGTTCTCAAAGTGTGGTGCGGGGTTCCTCAGAGATCCCTAGACCTTTCCTGGCAGTCTGTGAGGTGACTAGTATTTTCATAACAATAATAGGGTGTGATTTGCTGGTTTCAGTCTTACTCTTCTGCAAATCTACAGTGGGATTTTCCAGTGGCTACATGACATGTGATGACATGTGATTGTTCTGGTGACTAATAAAAATGTGTCTTTGGGTATTCTTCATTAAAAAAAAAAAAGAAGAAGAAAACAACTCTCTGGGGTCTTGGAGTGTAAAGGGGTTCTCAGACCAAAAAGTTTAAGTACTGATGCTTTACAGCATCTTCAGGCTACGTTCTGGCTTCACTAGTAATTTCTTCAAGAATTAATCCTTAACAAAATACTTCCTAATCATTTGTGTTCATCATATTGTGTAGGAACCATGTAAAGAAGTTCATTTGCAGGAGAGGGAGTTAAGATGGTGGAGAAGTCGGGGGGCCCAGATTTTCCTCATCCCTCAAACACAGCTGTACTGAGGTCAGATCACTTGGATCACCCAGGAAATAGGTCTGCAGAGTGGCAGAAGGACCTCCACGGCTGGAGAGAGACAACTCGTCAGGATTCAGGGTTACTGCAACAAACTAACCAAAGCACACCTAGTTAAGGTCCAAACACTCCACCAGGACAAGCAAGGAGGAGCTCTGCAGAGGACTGACCGGTGGGAAAGAGCAGACAATACACAACAGCAGAGTGCAGGCAACATACACCAGAAACACTTCCTGGAGGGCCAGGCCCTGGACAGTGGATGACCCCTTTTTACTACAGAGGTACTCTCAGATGCAGAAAGCAGAACAAGCTTTCAAAACATGCAAAAGACAGGGGCGCCTGGGTGGCTCAGTCGGTTAAGTGTCTGACTTCGGCTCAGGTCATGATCTCGCGCTCCTGAGTTCGAGCCCCACGTCGGGGTTTGTGCTGACTGCTCAGAGCCTGGAGCCTGCTTCTGATTCTGTGTCTCCCTCTCTCTCTGACCCTCCCCTCATTCATGCTCTGTCTCTCTCTGTCTCAAAAATAAATAAACGGTAAAAAAAATTTTAAAAAAACATGCAAAAGACAGAAACTTAGCTAAAATGACAAGATAGAGGAATTCTCCCCAAAAGAAATGTCAAGAAGAAAGTACAGCCAGAGAATTGCTGAAAACAGATATAAACAATATATATGAATACAAATTTAGAATAAAAGTCATAAGACTACTAGCTGGGCTTGTAAAAAGCATAGAAGACACCAGAGAAACCCTTGCTACAGAGATCAAAGACCTAAGAACTAGTCAGGATGAATTTTAAAATGCTATACCTGAGATGCAAAACAAAGATACAGTGACAGGGAGGATTGAAGAAGCAGAGGGCAGAATAGGTGAAATAGAAGATAAAATTATGGAAAATAATCAAGCTAAAATAAAGAGGAGAAGGAAATGACTAGATCACAAGGGGAGACTTAGAGTACTAAGTAATTCCATGAAACGAAACAATATCCATATCATAGGAGTTCCAGAAGAAGAGTGAGAAAAGGAGTCAGAAGGTTTCTTTGAACAAATTATAGCTGAGAACTTCCCTAATCTGAGGAAGAAAACAGGCATCCAAGTCCAAGAAGCACAGAGAACTTTCTTCAAAATCCACAAAAACAAGTCAACACCATGACATATCATAGTCAAACTGGCAAAATACAAAGATAAAGAGAGAATTCTGGAAGCAGCTAGGGACAAAAGGTCCTTAACCTACAAGGGTAGATACCTAAGGTTAGTAGCAGACCTATTCACTGAAACTTGGCAGGCCAGAAGGTAGTGGCAGGAAATATTCAATATGCTGAATAGGAAAAATACGCAGCCAAGAATCCTTTATCCAGCAAGGCTCTCATTAGGAATAGAAGAGATAAAGCCTTTCCCAGAAAAACAAAAACTAAAGGAGTTCATGACCACTAACCCAGCCCTGCCAGAGATTCTAAGGTGGACTCTGAGTGGAAAGCAGAAAAGACTACAAAGGACCAGAGAACCTTACCACAAACATGAAATCTACAGATAACACAATGGCACTAATTCATATCCTTCAACAATCACTCTGAATGTAAATAGACCAAATGCCCCAATCAAAAGACACAGGGTATCAGAATGGATTAAAAGAGAGAGAGAGAGAGAGAGAGAGAGAGGGATCCATTCATCTATATGCTGCCTACAAGACACTCATTTTAGACCTAAAGACACCTGCAGATTGAAAGTGAGGGGATAGAGGCGCCTGGGTGGCGCAGTCGGTTAAGCGTCCGACTTCAGCCAGGTCACGATCTCGCGGTCCGTGAGTTCGAGCCCCGCGTCGGGCTCTGGGCTGATGGCTCAGAGCCTGGAGCCTGTTTCCGATTCTGTGTCTCCCTCTCTCTCTGCCCCTCCCCCGTTCATGCTCTGTCTCTCTCTGTCCCAAAAATAAATAAACGTTGAAAAAAAAAAAAGTGAGGGGATGGAGAACCATCTGTCGTGTTAATGGATGACAAAAGAAAGCTGGAGTAGCCATACTTATATCAGACAAACTAGATTTTTAAAAAATTTTTAAAAGTTTATTTATTTTTGAGAGAGAGAGAGAAAGAGAGGGAGAGAGAGAGAGAGAATGAATGAGCATGAGCAGGGGAGGGCAGAGAGAGAGACAGAGACACAGAATCTGAAGCAGGCCCCAGGCTCTGAGCTGTCAGCACAGAGCCTAATGCAGGCTCGAACCCAAGAACCTCAAGATCATGACCTGAGCCGAAGTCAGAGGCTTAACCAACTGAGCCACTTGGGAGTCCCCAGACAAACTAGATTTTAAAACAGACTGTAACAAGAGATGAAAGGTCTATCCATCAAGAAGAGCAACAATTGTAAATATTTGGGAGCACCCCAATATATAAATCAACTAATCAGGAACTAAGCAAAATTATTGATAATACCATAATTGTAGAAGACTTTGATACTCCACTTACAACAATGGACAGATCATCTAAGCAGAAAATCAATAAGGAAACAATGGCTCTGCATGACACATTGGACCAGATGGACTTAACAGATATATTCAGAACATTTCATCATAAAGCAGCAGACTACACATTCTTCTCAAGTGTACATGGAAAATTCTTCAGAAGAGATCACATATTGTGTTACAAATCAGCCCTCAACAGGTACAAAAAGATTGAGATCATACCATGCATATTTTTAGATCACAACGCTATAAAACTTGAAAACAACCACAAGAAAAAGTTTGGAAAGCCCTCAAATACATGGAGGCTAAAGTGCATGCTACTAATGAATGAATGGGTTAACCAGGAAATTAAAGAGGAAATTAAAACACATATGGAAGCAAATGAAAATGAAAACATGACAGTCCAAACCCTTTCAGATGCAGCAAAGACAGTCCTAAGAGAAAAATACATTGCATTTCAGGCCCATATCAAGAAGCAAGAAAGGTCCCAAATACACAACCCAACCATACACCTACAGGAGCTGGAAAAGAAGCAGCAAATAAAGCTCAAAACCAGCAGAAGAAGGGAAATAATAAAGATTAGAGAAGAAATAAACAATATAGAATCCAAAAAGACAGTAGAACAGACCAATTAATCTAAGAGCTGGTTTCTGGAAAAAATAAACAAAATTGATAACCCCCTGGCCAGACTTCTTAAAAAGAAGAGAGGACCCAAATAGATACAGTCATGAATGAAAGACAAGAGATCACAACCAACACCACAGAAATATAAGTACAGGAGAATACTATGAAATATTATATGCCAACAAGCTGGACAATCTGGAAGAAATGGACAAATTCCTAGAAACTCACACACTACCCAACCTCAAATAGAAAGAAATAGAAAATTTGAACATGCCCATAACTAGCAAAGAAATTGAATCAGTTATGAAAAATCTCCCAATAAATAAGTGTCCTGGGCCACATGGCTTCCCAGGAGAATTCTACCAGACATTTAAAGCAGACTTAATACCCATTATTCTCAAACTGTTACAAAACACAGAAATGGAAGCAAAGTTTCCAAACTCATTCTATGAAGCCAGCATTACCTTGATTCCAAAACTAGACAAAGACACCACTAAAATGGAGAATTACAGGCCAACATCCCTGATAAACCTGGATGCAAAAATTTTCAACAAGATAATAGCAAATTGAGTTTAACAGTACATTAAAATAATTATTCACCATGATCAAGTGGGATTTATTCCTAGGCTGCAGGGCTGGTTCAATGTTCACAAATCAGTCCATGTGAAACACCATATTAATAAAGAAAGGATAAGAACCATATGATCCTGTCAATAGATGCAGAAAAAGCATTTGACAAAATACAACATCCTTTCTTGATAAAAATCCTCGAAAGTAGGGATAGAAGGAAAATACCTTAACATCATTAAAGCCATATATGAAAGGCCCAAAGGCTCATCATCCTCCCTAATATCAGGAGGATAACAGGATGTCTATTCTCACCACTGTTGTTCAACATAGTACTGAAAGTCCTAGCCTCAGCAATCAGACAACAAAAAGAAATAAAAGGCATCCAAATTGGCAAGGAAGAAGTCGACCTTTCACTCTTTGCAGATGACACAATACTCTACATGGATACTCCACGTGGATACTCTACATGGACTCTACCAAAAGAGTCCACCAAAAAACTGCTAAAACTGATCCATGAATTCAGCAAAGTTGCAGGATATAAAATCAATGCACAGAAGTCTGTTGCATTTCTATACACCAACAATGAGTCAGTAGAAAGAGATATCAAGGAATTGATCCCATTTACAAGTGCACCAAAAAACCATAAGATACCTAGGACTAAATCTAACCAAAGAGGTAAAAGATTTGCAGGCTGGAAATTTTAGAAAACTTAGGAAAGAAACTGAAGACACAAAGAAATGGAAAAACATCCCATGTTCATGGATTGGAAGAACAAATATTGTTAAAATACCAATACTACCCAAAGCAATCTACATATTCAATGCAATTCCTATCAAAATAACACCAGTATTCTTCACAGAGATATGTGAAGAATCCTAAGATATGTATTGAAACACAAAAGACCACCAACAAAGTAATGTTGAAAAAGAAAAGTAGAACTGGAGGCATCACAATTCTGGACTTTAAGCTGTATTACAAAGCTATAATCATCAAGACAGTATGGTATTGGCACAAAAACAGACACATAGATCAATAGAATAGAATAGGAACTCAGAAATGGTCCCACATATATATGGTCAACTAATCTTTGACAAAGCAGGACAGGGTATCCAATGGAAAAAAGACAGTTTTTTGGCAAATGGTGCTGGGAGAACTGGATAGCGACATGCAGAAGAACGAAACTGGACCACTTTCTTACACAAAAATAAACTCAAAATGGATGAAAGACCTAAATGTGAGACAGGAAATTATCAAAATCCTAGAGGAGAAAACAGGCAGCAAACTCTCTGACCTAGGATGTGGTAATTTCTTATTTGACAAATCTCCAGAGGCAAGGGAAACAAAAGCAAAAATGAACTATTGAGACTTCCTCAAGATAAAAACTGTCTGCATAGCAAAGGAAACAATTAACAAAACTAACAGACAACCAACAGAATGGGAGAAGGTATTTGCAAATGAAATATCAGATAAAGGATTACTATTCAAAATCTATAAAGAACTTTTCAAACTCAACACCGAAAAAACAAATCCAGTGAAGAAATGAACAGAAGACATGACTAGAAACTTTTCCAAAGGAGACAATCAGATGGCTAACAGACACATGAAAAGATGCTAGACATCACTCATCATCAGGGAAATACAAATCAAAACCACACTGAGGTACCACCTCACACCCGTCAGATTGGCTAAAATTAACAATTTAGGAAACAACAGATGTTGCCAAGGATGTGGAGGATGCACTGTTGGTGGGAATGCAAACTGGTGCAGTCATTGTGGAAAACAGTATGGAGGTTCCTCAAAAAATTAAAAATAGACCTACCCTATGCCCCAGCAATTGCACTACCAGGAATTTATCCAAAGGATACAAAAATGCTTATTGGAAGGGGCACATGCACCCCAATGTTTATGCAGCGCTATCAATAATAGACAAATTATGGAAAAAGCACAAATGTCCATCGACTGATGAATGGATAAAGAAGATGTGGTGTGTACACACACACACACACACACACACACACACACACAATGGACTACTACTCATCATCACAAAAGAATGAAATCTTGCTATTTGCAACAACGTGGATGGAAATGAAGGGTATGATGCTAAGTGAAATAAGTCAGTCAGAAAATGGTATCATATGATTTCACTCATAGGTAGAATCTGAGAAACACAACAGATTAACATAGGGGAAAGGTAGGAAAACTAAGATAAAAACAGAGAGGGAGGCAAACCATAAGAGACAGAGAACAAACCGAGGCTTGCTGGAGTGGAGGTGAGTGGGGCGATGGGCTAAATGGATGATGGGCATTAGGGAAGGCACTTTTCAGGATGACCACTGGGTGTCATATGTAAGAGATGAATCACTGGGTTCTATTCCTGGAGCCAAGACTACACTGTATGTTAACCAACTTGAATTTAAATAAATAGCAAAAAGAAAAAGAAAAAAAAAGAAACTCATTTGCAGAAGAAGAATATGAAGAAGCAAAAATTCATAAACTGAAAATTGAGGGGAGAACTCCCTTCCCCCCTAAGTAGGTTTACTCCAGTTTAGTTCCTGTCCCAGGTAACAGCTGTGAGACCCAGAGCATGAAGGCTGCTGTTTGGCTGACCCACAAGTGTTTCTTGGGGTCTATGACACTCATGAAACTTCCACTGAAAAGCACAAAGTTTATCACCAAGCCTCCTCCCTTCCCCTTTCACCAAAGGAAGAAAGAGAATCACATGAGGGTGATCTCTGTAGATGGGGTTTTGCTCAACTAAATAAAAGACAATTTTTTACTTCTCAAAATAACATTCTTTCGACAGAGCTCCTTAAATAATCATTTGGCAAAATGTAGTAGAATGGAAGTATACACTTTAAATGGGTAAATTTTATGGTATGAGAATTATACCAATAAAGCTGCTAAAAAACACAGTGAAATGAGCTTTTCTTTGCCCTTTCATTTAGCCATATTTTCAATGTAATTGTAGCATTTCTGTTTTATAACAAAAAATAACAACAGTGATGACTTATGGAACATATATTTTATGTTGGACATTCATTGCTAAAATGGCCCATATAAAGGAACTTATTTAATGCAAACAATATCCTTAAGGTGTAGACAGCATTAGTATCTAGTATTTCAGATGAAGAAACTGAAGAGTCAGAGAAGTTAAATAATTTTCTGAAATTATGTAGTTAGTAAACAGCAGAGAGAGGATTCAAACCTGGACCTTCACTGGAAGCCCATGATCTTCGTCTCCGTGTTCATTTTGCACTATTTTATAGGATAAACTATGGTATGCATGCTAGTTATAGGAAATTTGCACAAGACTAAAAGGTATTTATAAGAAAATAAAAACGATCAAATAAGCTACTTTGTAGAGATCATTATGCATTTTGAGGGATGTTCATATTTGTCCAGCTCTTTATAGTATATTTAAATTTCCCCAGGTTAAGAGTGCATACATTTTCACTCAACACTGTATGTATTGTCTTTCTCATGACCTTGCCATTCCCTTTTTTTGCACATTTAGGCTGTTTCTGGTTTCTCCTTGTTATAAATGCTACTGCAATGAGCATCTACAAACACAATTTTTCACTGTATCTCTGATTATATTACCTAGGCTAGAGTATTTTATACAATAATTATATTTTCACAAACAGTTAAAAAATTAAACCACTTTATACCCTACCAACAATGTTTGAGAGTACCCATGTCCTTACAACCTCCATTAGAGTGAGGAATTTTATTCTACCTGCTAAAATGATAGGTGAAAAATGATTTTATAATTGTTTCATCTATTTCTAATATAGTTAAGAAATCAAACCAAATAGGGTCATTTAAGAATCATTCAATGAGCACATGTAGACATTAGACAGACCTGGGCATTTTCTTATGCATTAACCACTGTGTGAAAAATCATGTCTCATTTCCTAAACCATCTGTATGTCTTCCCATTAGGTCAACCCCAGTCTCGTAACACACAAGGATGGTATTACGTGGGAAAATCATCGTGATTTTCCTTCCTATAGAGGAAGTGAGAATATCTACTCTTTAATGTGATATAACTAAGTAGGAAGAGTCAGGAGCAGTACGAGGAGGAAAAAAAAAGTATTATTCTACTGGGCTAGAGAAAAGAGTTTCTTATCACGAAGATCCTAGTCACCATGAATGATTGTCCTATAAACCATTCCCCACTGGGCTGAATCAAACAGTCAGATATTTTTAACTTGGGCTTCCTTTTTTCAAACTGTCTAATTGGATTTTAAAATCTGTTATTAGACAGAAATAGCAAACTAGCACTACAGGAAGGCTCCCCATATGCTCTTAGGATGCTTCCATAGTTTTGCTAGATTTAATCACATTTCATTCATACAGATCAGCTAAAAGTGGAGAAGGAAATAGATTGTTCCCAACTGAACAGGCAAGAACAGCAGAGTAGCTCCCGATGGGGGCAGAGATGTTTGACAGGGTAGGATAACAGCCTATTTTGCTTAAAATTTTGACCAAAATTCCCAGAAGTAAGTAAATAAGTAAGTAAGTAAGTAAATAAATAAATAAATAATAAAAGGCATTAGGCAGTGGCACTCAAATATCTTCTAAAATATGGAGGTATGTGTTTTGCTTTTTCTGTCATTTTTTCTAATGATAATAGTATTACATCTTTTTGTAGAAAACATTGCAAAGCAGTTATTAAAAAAAATTTAAAATTACCTGTAATATCATACCCCAATTTTTAGTGGTGCTTTTGTCTTTAAAATGTTATAAAAAATTTATTTTAAAAAACAAAATGTCATTTTCCATACCCTTGACATTTACACATTAAGCGGAAAAAGGGAACATGGTACTATTTATAGTACTGAAGATCGCACTGGAATTGGTAATGCACATTTACTAACAGAAGAAATAGATTATGGTGAAAGCCCTGCACTCAGTCATTTTAGCCAGGCATGGTTTTCCTTTCACAATAATTAGGGTAATAATTCTGGTCCGAGAGATGTATTGCCTTTACAGTAATAAAAAATTCAATCAGCTACAGAGAAGGCAGTTACAAATATTTAGAATAAGAAAAAAGGAAACGCTAGTCTTCTAAATATTCCCCAAATCTATAGCTTAAAAAAAATAAAGCTTCTACACTTGCAGTGAACACAGCATAATGTATGAACTTGTCAAATCGCTAAGTTGTATACCTGAAACTAATGTAACATTGTGTCAACCAGTCTCAAAAAAAAAAAACAAAAAAAAAACAAAAACAAAAAAAAAAAAAAAAAAAAGGTCAACATTGTGAAAATAAAGCTTGTTTATTTTTTATTTTGGGGAATTTGTGGAGGTATTTGACCCCAATAATTTCAAGTTCCCCTTTTATGCCCCTCCCCCTTTTAATCTAACAGGTATTTAATTAATATCAGATTTTAGCTGTGTATCCTCCCTGACTTTCACTTCCGAAGGCTTTACAGGAGCCACTAATGCCTGAAGGATCGATTGCATAATGCAGGATGTGACATGACTCTCCAGAGTGGTGCGGGACATACACAGGTGTCTGTGAGCTCTCTGCTACCAAAACAGAAAAATCTCAAAGTGCTTTTCCATCACCTTCCAATAAAACTGGGGTTAATTATTTTAAAACCACCTTTCCATCACCTTCCAATAAAACTGGGGTTAATTATTTTAAAATGCTAACCACATTAGCGTTAATTTTTGCTTGCTTTATTTTTGTTTCTTTCTTGAAATCTTGTGGGTGGGGAGTGATCTTGAGAAAGCTGATCACGAGAAACCCAACCAGCTAGGCCAATAATCCACATTTTCAGCAATATTCAGTCACCGCAACTCTCGTCTTCCTTGGAAAAAGTAAAAAGAGTGAACTGCACTAATAGGCAAATGCACAATTTTGCTAAAGGACCATGTAATGCATAAAATGACTCCCTGAGTTTGCTCCTTTTTCCACTTAGAATACAGGGAAGTCAGGCTACCTTTTGCCAAGGTAATGGAGAAAACTGGAATTTGGGTGAATATTCCTGCATTTCATTTCTCATTTAAAACATTCATTTGTATCTCCTTATCTCAAATCTCTGTTTGAAAATTTTTCCCAACATGACAAACCTCTCATCAAATTTCAGTTCTGCTCCCTAGCAAATAATTACATGTGGTCAGAAAAACAGGAAAAAAAAAATTTAGCAGCACTGAGCTTCTGTGAGTCTAGATACTGTGTAGATTCTTTCTTTGCATGTGCTCTTTCCAGCCTTCTCTGCAACTCTACTCCATTATGATTGATTAAATTATATGTACTGTGCACTTTTGATTCCATAAGTGATGTAGAATCAACTCAGGGATATTTGTAAATAAAGAAAAAAGCAAATCTTTGGTTTATTTAACAATATATCACATATACTTTCTCAATCATGTGGTTAGTGGGTTCGAGTACCGTGTCCAGCTCTGTGCTGATGGTATAGAGCCTGCATGGGATTCTCTCTCTCCCTCTCTCTCTGCCCCTCCCTTGCTTGTGTGTATGCATACTGTCTCTCTCTCTCTCCCTCTCTCACACACACACGCAATTAATAAATTTTAAAAAAGACTGCATTAGCATTTCATTTATTTTTGCACAATTCATTCATCCATCCTTTCATTTTTGTTTTATATTTGTTTCCATGTGTTTTCTCTAAAAAAACAAAAACAAAAACAAAAAACAACTTACCACTTTGGCAATCATCCTTACAGATGTAGTTTTAAACACAATTCTGATTAAGAAAGCCATTCTTAAGAAAAAAAAAACTAAGTTTGTTGGTATGAACTATTTCAGTTTCTAAGAACTTTAGATGATTTGCAAAAGTCTCATAAGAGAGTACACACAAAAAATATATTCAAAATGATCAAAAGTGTCACACTTACCATCATTTACATTGTTTGTTTGAAATTTATTTATTTTTACAATCCATTGAGGGTGCAGCTAACGTTTTTAAAGATCCTCTCTCTCAGGCACTGTTGGATATTTTCCCAAGTATCATTTCTTATTTGATTCTGATATTTTATTAGATCATTTAATATTTAGATACTATTATTCCTAGTTTGCAAATGAGAAGGCTAGAGTCCAGTTACCATCCAAAGTAATTTGTTTTGTGGCTCAGGGTTAGAAGCTACTGTGACTGGTAGATGGATAAGAGCTTCCTCTAGGACAATAAATGTAATCAGTACCTCTGTCCCAGAAGGGAATCTATTTTGTTTTTCATGGATTCATTCTGACCTGCAGATGAATCGAAATGATATGTTCTTAGAAAACCATCCTGCTAATGATGTAATAATTTCAATAATCTAGTTGAAATAAGTCTAATCATGCCACTCATTTGCACACAATCTTATAATGGTTTGCTACCTTGTACCAAGAGCTGACATCATTGCAAACAGAGGCCAACATCATCTGTGTTTCCCACTCTTACCTTTCTCCTTTTTTTAATGTTAATTTATTTTTTGAGAGAGAGAGAGAGAGTTAAAGCAGGGTAGGGGTAGAGAGAGAGGGAAGCAGAGGATCCAAATCAGGCTCCGCACTGAGAGCAGAGAGCCCGATGCAGGGCTCGAAGCCACAAGCTGTGAGATCATGACCTGAGCTGAATTCGGATGCTTAACTGACAGCCACCCAGGTGACCCACAACTCTTACCCTTGTGACCTCACTGCCACCTCACTCAGTGGGCAGCAGCCATACCAGCCTGGCTGTTCTACTTGAAACATTCCACGGCCAACCCTGCCTTCACATTTGCTGATCCCCCTCCCAGCATGCACTTCTTCCACAGATCTACACTGATTACTCACCCACCTCCTTCAAATCTTTACTGAAAACGCTGCATCCTTAGTGACCTGACCACCCAGTTTAAAATGTCAACTTTCCTTGAACCCTGAGATACCCTAATCCCCTTCCCTTCTCTATGTTCTCTGTGGTCCCACAACAGAACTCTCAGCAAGTATTACTGGATGTACGGCTGATTCCATCTCCTCCTAATTCTTGCTTTTGATTAGGATTCCAGGTATACAGATGTAGCTCCATGAGGACAGCAGTGACTGGTTCATTCCCTGCTGCATTCTGAGTTCAAAGAAGCATGTTTGGACTGGAGTAGGCACACAATAAATACATGCTGAATGAATGAATGAGTGAATGAATGAATGAATGAATGAAATAGCTAAGAGCTAAGAAAATTACTGAAATTATATCAGTGATATAGAAATTTGCCTCTAAAATGTCAACACTCCCTAATTGCCTTTCTCTCTTCCTTTCTTCTTTTTCCTGTTTGCCTGTCTTATTATCTCACACTTCACGCCTACCCTCTGCCCACTTCATTAAAATGAACAGGCCTGCTCCCAGTTGCCTAAGAGTACCCAAACATATGACATCAGAGTTTCACTCAGGACCACATGGCCTGTGACAAAGGCTGTGCTAGAAGTCAAATTCCACTATTTGATACACTGAACCACACTTTCACTTCTAACTTGAGGGTCATATAGGAGGCACCTGGGTGGCTGTCAGTTAAGCATCCGAATTCAGCTCAGGTCATGATCTCACAGCTTGTGGGTTCGAGCCGTGCATCAGGTTCTCTGCTCTCAGTGCAGAGCCCGCTTCGGATCCTCTGTCTCCCTCCCTCTCTCCCTCTACCCTGTTTGAACTCTCTCTCTCTCTCTCTCTCTCTCTCTCTCTCTCTCTCTCTCTCAAAAAATAACTTAAGGGGCGCCTGGGTGGCGCAGTCGGTTAAGCATCCGACTTCAGCCAGGTCACGATCTCGCGGTCCGTGAGTTCGAGCCCCGCGTCGGGCTCTGGGCTGATGGCTCAGAGCCTGGAGCCTGTTTCCGATTCTGTGTCTCCCTCTCTCTCTGCCCCTCCCCCGTTCATGCTCTGTCTCTCTCTGTCCCAAAAATAAATAAACGTTGAAAAAAAAAATTAAAAAAAAAATAACTTAAAAGATCAACTACACAGTGGCTTGCATTGGCCATTTGGGGTTGCTAAGAAAAATCCATTTAAAAGTTCCCCGATACAACACAATAGCAAAAAACTAATAATCCAATATAAAAAATGGGCAGAGGACCCACATAGATAATTTTCCAAAGAAGACACATGGATAACCAACAGGCACATGAAAAGGTGCTCAATATCTCCAATCATCCAGGGAAATGAGATATCACCTCACACATGTTGGAATGGCTCGTATCAAACAGTCAAGAAATACCAAGTGTTGACAGGGATCTGGAGAAAAGGGAACCCTTGGGCACTATTGGTAAGAATGGAAATTGGCAGAATTACTGTGGAAAACAGTGTGGAGGCTCCTCAAAGAATTAAAAAATAGAATTACCATATAATCCCGCTATTCTCCTTCTGGGTATTTATCTGCAGAAATTAAAAACTACTAACTTGAAAAGATGTATGCACCCCTGTGTTCACTGAAGCCTCGTGTACAATAGCCAAAAATGAAGGCAGCCTAAGTGTTCATGAGTGGATGACTGGATAAAGAAAATGTGGTATGTCTACACACACACACACACACACACACACACACACACACAGAGGAATATCATTCAGCCATGAAAAGAAGGAAGTCTTACCATTTGTGACTACATGGATGGACTTGAGGACATTATGCTAAGAAAGACAGAAAAAGACTAATACCAATGATGTCACTTCTTCTAATCTAAAAAAAGCAGAAATACCCCCCTCCCAGAACAAATAAGCAAACATAGACACAGAGAACAGAGTGGTGGTTGCCAGAGACGGCAGATGGGGGTGGGCAAATGGGTAAAGGGGGTCAAAAGGAACAAAATTCTGCTTTCCCAAAAAGTAAATCATGCGGATATAATGTATAGCGAGGTGACTACAGTTAACAGTATTGTAATAAATATTTGAAAGTGGCTGCGTGAGTAGATCTTAAAAGTTCTCATCAAAAAATTTTGTAGCTCTCTATGGTGACAGATGTTAACTAGAGTTTTTATGGTGATCATTTCACAATATATACAAATATTAAATCATTATGTTGCATATCTCAAACTAATACATGTCAACTGTACCTCAATAAAAAAACATAAAAACAAAAGTATTTCAAAGAGCCCTCAAATGTTCTTTTTATGACAAAGTCAAAAGATGGACAAAGATCCTTTTACCCCAGTGTTCCAAATTATACATAAAAAATAAGATAAGAAACATCTGGTAGGACCTTTCTTTTTTGCTTTTATTCTAGCTGATTGCATTTTTCTGATGTGGACCACAACAAGGAGAAATGATCACTCAACGAGTTGATCAATATGCAGCAAATAAAGCCTCTTTCAATTCTGAAAGTTTTCAGATGAGAAACAAATCTCTGTAAATATTCTCTAAATATTCCTCGTTAAACAAACAGAACTTTCAGTAAGACTGAAGCAATCAGCCTTGCTACTGTGAAATCCAGATTGATGCCTTCAGGTACCTTCAGTCGATGCCACAGGGCCGTGTTGAGACGTGGATGAGAAACACACCAATGCCATATGTAAGGAGTTGAGTTTGATACATTTGACAAACTCAGATATCATCTATTTAAATGAGAAAGACTGGAATCCCACCCCCTGCTGTTTATAATGCTACTTAGTAAGTCACTGTTATTCACTGGACTCAGGTCTTAAACTCAGGAGTTAAATTCAGGAGACACTTTTGAAGCACTAACTCTGACACAACAGGACTTGAAAATGTGATGGACCATTTCATGTGAAAATAAGTTCCTCATCATTGGAGAGATTTGAGTCAGGATTGTAAAATCACCTATTAGGGATATAACTTTGGTATCAGGGAGAGGGTTAGAATAAATAATCGCCAAATTCTTTTGACTCAGATTCCATAGAACTGTACAGGAAAGACAGCTGTTATAAATTGCACTGTATGTTTTCATAAAAAAGAGGCACTTTTCTTCTATCTAGAGCTACTGCTGCAGAACCTGGGACCTGTTGTAGCATAATTATAATTCGGGCTGGATACTGGTTGAATACAACTCATGGATCACACACTTCTACTTACTCCCCTTCCTGAAATGCGACTAAAATGGCAATAAAAAATTAAAATGCTTATAAACCCATAAGAATGCAGCAAACAAAAGGATATTTGCCAATAGATAAGAATTTTTAACAGTCTTGTGGAAGACAAAGCAAAAAGTATCTAAGTGCCAAGTGATTAAAATGAAGGAAACCTTGGGGCGCCTGGGTGGCGCAGTCGGTTAAGCGTCCGACTTCAGCCAGGTCACGATCTCGCAGTCCCTGAGTTCGAGCCCCGCGTCGGGCTCTGGGCTGATGGCTCAGAGCCTGGAGCCTGTTTCCGATTCTGTGTCTCCCTCTCTCTCTGCCCCTCCCCCGTTCATGCTCTCTCTCTGTCTCAAAAATAAATAAAAACGTTAAAAAAATAAATAAATAAAATAAAATAAAATGAAGGAAACCTTAACTTGGGAGCCAGCAAACAGGTGTATAGACAAGGTCCAGGCAAGTTTGCCTGAAAAATATCTAGGAAAGGTCAGAACTCAAAGGCAGAAGTTTTCCTGGAAGATAAGGAGTAACGTGTATGGGAAAAACAAGAGAATTAGTTGAAAGTCTGTACAAGGTGTTAATACTATCTGGCTCCTCGTTACTGTGCAGCTAGATGACATATATTACCGCCATCTCCGTAACAGACTAGAATTTTTACCGCTGAGGAAATTGAGTCAATGAAGCATCACGCTTCACACAAAGGTACAGCAGGTTGCAAAGGGTGGCAGGGAGGGGAAGATGGAATGAAAATGGGATTTAGTAGGAATCTACATGCTGAACGGAGACTGCCAGCTCCCTGTTCTAGAATGCCTGCAACCAGACTCGAGATCCTTAGGCGGGAAACTGGCAAACTGAATGGCCCTAGAAAACATATAGCAGATACTAATATTGGGTGTGCTTCTTATAGAAAAGACAACTTTTGGGGCACCTGGGTGGCTCGGTCGGTTAAGCGTCCGACTTCGGCTCAGGTCATGATCTCACAGTCCGTGAGTTCGAGCCCCGCGTCGGGCTCTGTGCTGACAGCTCGGAGCCTGGAGCCTGTTTCAGATTCTGTGTCTCCCTCTCTCTCCGCCCCTCCCCTGTTCATGCTCTCTCTCTCTCTCTGTCTCAAAAATAAATAAATGTTAAAAAAAATTAAAAAAAAAAAAAGAAAGAAAAGGCAACTTTCTCACTAATCACTTTGTGATAAGCCCCAATCATTCACAAGCCCTGTTCCTGTGCACAGATGTTCCGGTATGCTTTCCAATGTTGCATTCTTAAATATAAGTGGGCAACAGAAGTCACCAATGAATGAGAAAAGCCTTCATTGTGAAAGGAAGAGACCTAAGCAAACAGGGGGGAATAGTCACCAAAAGAAAATTAAGACAATATAAAGAGTGGAAAAAACATTGTTGGAAAATTTTCAGTTAAAGAGATGTATGGCCTCTTAAATAAGAACATTACTACTGCATGAAACAGTATGAAATGAATAATCAGAACACATCAACAAAAAGTACTCTTAGATGGGGCACCCGGGGGGCTTGGTCAGTTAGGTGTCTGACTTCAGCTCAGGTCATGATCTCACACTTTGTGGGTTCAAGCCCCGCAATGCACTCTGTCCTGACAACTTGGGAGCCTGGAGCGTGCTTCATATTCTGTGTCTCCCTCTCTCTCTGCCCCTCCCCTCACACTCTGCCTCTCTCTCTGAAAAATAAACATTAAAATTTTTTTAAGTACTCTTAGAACTTAAAAGTAGGATACCTAAAATTAAAATACCAGGAGAGCGATGAAAGATAAAATTGAGAAAAGTTCCAAGAAACTGAAAACCAGAAGATAGTTTAGAAAAATAGGAGAGAAAAGATCAGTACAGAAGATCCAATGTCAAATTCATACAAATCCCTGAAAGTGAAATATTAGAGACAAAATGAAGTGAAGGAAGTTATCAGAGAAACAAGACAAGAAAACTCCCCCCATGCACCCCTTTAGGTGCACTAAATGCCTAAAACAACAGGAAGATAAAATGTATACATCATTATTAAATATTAGAACATTTGGGATAAAAGACCATCCAAAAGAGAAACAAATTAAATATAAGGATTGGGAATAAGAATGTCATTGGACTTCTCAAAAACCACAGTGTAAAAAAAAAAAAAAAAAGTGACAGAAGAGCAAAAATCTTCAAAATTCTACGAGGAAATGACTTTCAATCTCTAAGTGTGAAGGTGTAATAAAGATGTTTTCAGATAAGCAAGATCTAACCATTTATTTCATAAGCATGCTTATTTGGAAGCTCCTGGAGAATATGTTATACATAGAGGAAAAACAAGGAGGGGGAAGATATAAGATCTGGAAGCAGGATAGCTGGAAAGTGAAGTCCCAGAACAAGGAATAAAGAAAGTAACAAGGCCACAGCTCCAACAGTAAACTCAGAAAGCGTCTCATTGAAATCGAGGCAGAAGATGGAGGGCATCAGTGGAGATGAGGGAAAGAGACATCACCATGAAAAACAAAATGAAATTGATGTAGGTTTAAGTTTATGGATAGGCATATGACAGAGAAACTGAATGAATAGGATAGTAGGTTTAGAGAAAACAAGAGAGATAAAAGTCTAAAGCGATCATAAACTCCAGAAAAAACAAATGAAGGATTGTTCATTACAGTATGGTACAACAGCAACTGTAGTGCAATGATGGGCTCAGCAGCAAGCAACATTTTCATCGGCAATTACAATGTAAATACTAAATATAAGTGGTGATGTAATCTTGAAAAGCAGGAGGAAGAGGAAGGTGGATTCTTGTAGGAATTACATAAGACTTTATGTATCAACTTCTAGAAACATAAGCAATAAATGACCATCCTCTTTGTTTATTTTCAAAATTTTAAACTCTCTCTAGGAAAGCAACTTGGTTTAGGGGAAACAACACAGGCTTGACAATAAGAGAGCTCTTTATTAATGAATTTCAAGGTCCTCAACTAATTAGAGCATTGGTTTCCTTGTCAGTCCAATGGATATAATACTAACCTAAGAAAATTTGTGTAAAACTCAAATGACATACAAAATCAGAAAACAGATGTACCGTGAATGTTTCTTCTTGTCCCTTCTTTCAACTTTGCCTAAATTTCTAGATGCTGGAAAAAGATTCCTTAAGAAAACACGGCACTTTTCAGGCAATTGTAGTGTTAAATATCACCCCAAGGGTAGCTAAATTATCTTGATTAGAAAACAATGCCCTTCACCTAGAACAGGAAGATCAAGCAATGATCTAGCCAGAGAGCATAAATATAAGCATTGTTCAACCTGCCAAAGGACTGCCCAAATTCTCATGCAATATTTGGCACAGGAATATTCATTCATCCTCAGAAGAATCCTGGATGGTGTGTGTGCGCGTGCAAGTGTATGTGCGCGTGCACACGCGCTTAGTGATCCCCATGTACACAGGAAATATTTATAGGATGTGGCAAGGTGAGGATCTTTTTCTGGGACATGGCCAAGCATTAAGACAAGCATTTGCAACCTTCTACTTAAAATGTCAGAAGGCTCTGCAAGTTCAAAAAAACAAAACAAAACAAAACAAAAAAAAAACACAAAAATGCAGAGAAGGGGAGGAATCAAGGGAAACAGAAAAAATGACTTAATTTAAGCAGCAGCAATTAGGAAAGAAGTCTTCTAAAACTTGATTTGGGGCCAGCACCTATCTCTCCATTTGTTTAGCTGAAATGACTGGCCCAAAGTTAGACAATAAGCCAACAAATATATGTATCCCAGATGTTTTTACTTGTGTGACTTTTGGCAAATCATTTAACAGCAGATATTTTGAAAAGGTCAGAACTGGAAGGAGCCTTGGAGATGATTTGATCCAAGCTCTCACTTTCTGAGTAAGAAGCAAGGCCTCAGAAGTGATAAACCATACATACCCAAGGCAGAGAATTGGGCAAGCTCTGAGGCATATTATGACCAGGCTAGCTCCAGGCATGTGTAGACTACAGGATTAATTCAGTCACCAAATCAGCCATTAGCAGAGACTGTGAGGCAATGAATGCAGAGACTAGGTAGCCTCCCAGGGGCGAGGATAAAGAGAAGAGGCTGAGAGCAGAGCACCGTGTCCTGTGAGAGCAAGAGAATTTGTAGAAGACTGTGATTTTTTTCTCCCCCTCAGAGTAAGAATGTTCTGATAACAACACCTGGCCAAAAAAAACCCCAAAAAACAACAAAAAAAACACCAGCTTTAGAAACAGAATCTAACGATCTCATTCCAAAGAAACTCAGGGGAGCAAGCGTATGGAAAAGATGAAATAGAATAATATCATGCTAGAAGATAAGAGGGAGACTAGGAACATGACTTTGGTTCACAGACCTTAAGTCTATTTAATGAGACATATTGTTGAACATCCTTGGCTTCATTTGAATGTCCTTTGAAAAGCCATCATTCCGCAATGGGATGAAAGGTGCAGATTTCTCTTGGATATATTAAACTATTTTCTTGTTGGCATTCATCATTTGGAAACTAAGACTTTAATAAAAACTGCCTCTTCTCTGTTCCCAGGGCTGTCGGTTGGGCGCATTTCTGCTTTTGCAAACTCCCACTTGACTCGGAGAATGGATTTGTTGTCTGAATTGGGCAGTCTTGCTTTCTCAGTCCATTTTATCTAGTCTTTTCCACTCACCATCAAGTAGTCTGAATCTGAAGTTCTAGGCAGAGATGATGACAGATTCCTTTTATCAGAAAGCCATCCCTGATGAACGTGGGGAAGAGCCTGTGATGTCCTTCCCCTTCCTGCCTCCTCTCTCCTCAGCTCACACCCACCTGCTGCATGACTGCCTCTATCCACCCCCACAACTGCTCTAGGCCTGAGAGCAATTCGTGCCACACATAGGCACCCAAAAATGTGTTTGGTGAGCTGAAAGGATATGTACAGATCAACTGACTTCCAAAGTATATGAGTCCACACGTGCGCACACATGCGCGCGCACACACACACACACACACATACACATTATATATATCCATTCTCTCATTTATGGAGTCTGAAGAATAGCAGGCATGGTTCCCACCACACAGTCTGTACAGGCACTGGCATGGTAAATCTTCACTTAGTTGGCATTGCCTTCCATATGACTGAGATTTTCCAGAATCCTATAACCCACTTCTTTAAAAAAAAAAAAAAAAGTTTATGTATTTTGAGAGAAAGAGACAAAGAGAGAGACAGACAGAGAGAGACAGAGAAAGAGAGAATACTGAATACCAGCACACCTGTAGGAGAGGGTCAGAGAGAATGGGAGAGAGAATCCCAAGCAGGCTCCGCACTATGAGTACAGAGCCTGACGCGGGGCTCAGTCTCACAAACTGTGAGATCATGACCTGAGCCAAGATCAAGAATCAAATGCTTAAACAAGTGAGCCATACAGGTAGCCTCTTCTTAATTGATGATTAAGAAGATCATCAAGAAGACGATGATTCTTAACCCACTTCTGAATTGATGATGTTGACACCAAATCAACTACAATGCAAGGAATATCTTTCTTAATAATACAGTTCTCTAACTTACCAAACACAGTGTTTGATATCTGTCCTATGATTTATTTCAAGGTCATAATTATAATCATTGATGACTGAGCTCTGTCTGTAGGTGCACTCAGAGACCATTGTGGTTTTGGAGGTTATCTGAACCCAGATGTAATGGCATAACATCGTTATGCTTTTATTATTCCATTCCCTTTTAATAGATTTTCTGATTCCCGTTCTAAGGTGTTGGCTTCTAATGTGAATTGGTAAACCTAACAGAATTATGTCAGGTCTAAAACAGCCTTTGACTAAGAGCCAGAATTCATGAACTTTCATGTTGACCTATTTTAATTATTTGAGGGATTTTGATCCTTACCTCTTGCTTCCAAGCTACACAATCCCAGTACCCAGAAAAGTAACCTTTCCAAGTCTAAGGCATTACTGAAAATGCTGGTGATAATAGTGATGATGATGATGAGATGCTTTCCACCTTAATAGTACTAAATAACTTATAACACAGGTAAACTGAACACCCTAGTTATTTCCTAGAGATAAGCTATACTCACAGAGAAGTTGGTAACTATTAGAAGACAAAGAAACTTTTTTTTTAATTAAAAATTTATTTTAAGGCTGTAATGTTCTTTGGGAGAGCAACTTTCATACTTAAAACAGTCATCTGTAGAAAATCCTCTATCTTTTTTCAAAGATGTATAATAAGGGGCATATTACAAAGGAGCTCTTCTAAAATGAGAATATGCTTTGGAGCGATGTTTTTCACTGATCTTACCTTTTACATGTTTTGGAGTAACTGCTATAAATACCTCCTGCATTCACTCCAAACATTAAAGCAATGGAGAAAAAAATTCAGTGAGTGGCAGTGGTTTTGAATGCCATGATTCTGGGGTTGTAAGTCAGATACCCACTCTTAGTGGAGCACTGTTTATCAGGCTGACTTTACTATGCGAGAGCCTGGGGATACCTATGTTTGCTCTACCTAACAGTACATGGAAGGAGGGTGGTGTGGGTAGGTCATGAATGGATCTGTCAACAGAAAGAGAGATAAGAGCTGGATTATCACAATATGGAACACCATTCTTGCTATTTTTTACATGAAAATGTTAAACCTTTAAGTTTCCGAGAGATAGGTAAAATGTAAACTCTCAAATTTGAATAGTCATTTTTTTAATGTTTATTTATTTTGAGAGAGAGAGAGTCAATGAGAGAGAGTGTGTGTGTGTGAGCAGGGAAGGGGCAGAGAGAGAGGGAGGGAGAGAATCCCAAGTAAGCTCCACACTGTCAGCACAGAGCCTGACATGGGGCTCGGACCCATGAAACTGTGAGATCATGACCTGAGCTAAAATCAAGGGTTGGAAGCTTAACTGACTGAGTCACCCAGGTTCCCCAAATACAGTCATTTCTGCATACATTTTATCTGCTGTGCAAATCATGTGTAGAACTTTCTTCTAGGGTCACTACATAATTTAGAGGACACCAAGATGGGATGGAGGTTACTGCCAAATTGGGAAAAGGAGGGCTGACGGGGACTATGCATAGGAAGGTTTCATTATAGAGCCTTAAAGCAGGATGTGCTATTTAGAGACCAGGAAATGGAAGCTTGAGGATGAGAAGGAATCACATGCTAAATGAGCACGTAAGAGCTGAGTCACTAAGTGTCTTAGTGTCCTAAGGCTGCCATAAGAAAGTACCACAGACTGGCTGGCTTAAACATCAGAAATGTATTTTCTTGCTTTCCTAGAGGTTACAAGTCAGAGATGAAAGCATCAGCAGGACCATACTTCCTCTGAAGGTGCTAAGGAAGGGTCTGTTCCAGGTTTCTTGCCTGGCTGCTGGTAGTTCCCTGACTTGTGGCAATATAACTCCAATCTTCACATGGCGTTTTGCACATCTCTCTCTGCATCTAATTTTCCCTGTTTATATTAGATTATACCAGTCCTATCGGGTTGGGGCCCATCTAAAGACCTCATTTTAACTTGATTATCTTTGAAAGACCCTGTTTCCAAATAAGGCCACATTCCCACCTACTGTGGGTTAGGGCTCCAACAAATCTTTTTGGGGAACACAACTCAACCCAAAACACTGAGTATCTACCAAACTCATTTTCCCAACACCCAGACCAGTTTCAACATCCCATCGCATGCTGCCTCTGATGTTTTTGTTTTTGTTTTTCTGAGGACAAGCCCCTGGTTGCATCCTGAAGTCAAATGTAAATGATTAGGGGATTATTTCTTTAGTATCAGCACTCCATTAGTGTAGATAATTAAAAGTTGATTGTAGCAGGCATTATTTTTCATTTCTAAAAGCCTGCATTAAGATAGAATGGCCATTTTCCTAGAAGGAATGGGAATAATCCATCACCCTGACACTGAGGGGATTTCCACACACAAAAAAAGGGTGAAAGAAGAAAAGCACTTTATCAATGTGATTCATTATTATCATCAACAGGGTCACTGTGGCTATGCTTCATTCATTTATTACTATTTCATACCCACAAATAGAGGATCCAACCGAGCTCATGCTATTTCAAAACCGGTACATCCCATGAGTGGGCCTATCTTCCTAGAAATAAAACAAATAACAATGAAAGCCCCTGATATCCATTCATTCATTATTCAGAAAATATTTGTTCAAAATAGTTATTTATTTATATGCCAGGCACTGAACTAGGTGCCCAGGAAACATCAGGGAACAAAATGGAGAAAAAGCCCTGCCCCTTGAGCTTACATCCATGTTAAATAAATTCTACAGTATATTGGAAGATGGGAAAAATAGATTAGATGTTGTGGTGTGTGTGTAGGGGGCATGGTGGCGGTGCATTCAGGGTTGGTCACTGACGGGATGACATTTGGGTAAAGCCTGGAGGAAGTAAGGAAGTGAGCCCTGGTTTCTCTGGGAAAGAGTGCACCTATGGGAGACGAGAGCCTGTGTCAAGTGTCTGGAACGGGATCAGGCCTGTTGTGTTCCAGAAACAGCAAGAAGGCCACGGTGGATATCAATGACACCGACAGCCGAAGACCTGCTTGCGTTTGTGCTCCCGTGCCAGGTACAATTAGGTTTGACATCTTCAGTCTCTGAGAGTTTCTCTGACTCTCTCCTGCCTCCAAGTCTGTGATACTCTGGATCTTCCTTGGCTCTCTTTCCTGGATGCTGACCAACAACATTAAAATGGACAGCGCGGTGCAAAAGGAAGGGAAATGCCCCACCACAGACTGCTTGGTCAGTTTTCTGTCATCCTCACCCCCTACCACCTGCCCAGCCAAATGTAGTACTGATAAAGAATAAAACTGATTTTATTTTCAAGCAGGTTCACTCAAACAGGTTGGTCACAAAACTGAAACCCATATTCTGTTAAGAAAGCCAAGCAAATCCTTCTCTAATGGGAAAAAGATTTGACATTACATGTCTATGATAATGTTCCATACAGCCTTCTTACCAACATGGAAAAATTTTTTTCACATTGTGGGCAGACAATTCTCCATGGCTTCTCACATCTCTGTACATCTTGTGAATGGAAGGTTTAAAAACTTTGCTCGAGGCTATTGTTTCCAGAATGTTTGTATAATGAAAATGCATTAGAAGATAGTGTCTCCTTTTGCAGCAAAGGGAAGTTTATTCACCATCCACAATAATAAAGATTATATCCTTCTCTGAACCAAAGGATCATCAACCTATTACAAAATTTCAGTGTTCCCTAAGCTCAGCTTTCCCCTCCCCACTATGTATGCAGGCTGTCGTTACTTTTGCCTGTAAAAACTGAGTTTTAAGGAACAGGCACAAATTCCTGTAGGAAGATACTACCCCTCATCTCTGACCGGGGAATGTCGTGTCTTCTGCCAGCATCAACAACATCAAGCACCAAGTCCGCAAGCGGGGTAAAACCACAGTTTTTATATCCACTAGGAAGGACTCTCAAGAGACCTGGATTAATAAATGTTTGCACCCATAGAAACATTCCAAGAGAATCACCGCCTCCATAGCTGTTTGGGGTCAAGAAATTTCTATAGGAGTCCAATGGTTTGGTTGTTCATAAGGCACTTAATAAAAATAGGGTTGAGAACACTATGTAGGTGTTAATTGCTCTTGACTTTGCAGAGCCAGCTGCTGTAAGATTGAAAATAAAAAGATGAACCAGGACGTCAAAAAATGTTTCCTTGATTTGCTCAAGAAAAAGTTCAGAATTTGGATGTCAGTAAAGAAAAGAGTGAATCAAAAGTGTCATTAAGATCAAGTGAATATTCTAATTTGGCCACAAAGGCTGTCAAGATTATTTTGTAACCTGTTGAGTAGTTGCATACATTTTCTCCTTTCTTAGATGAAATACCTGCAGAGCAGAGGAATTTTTTTTAAAGAGGAAAGAGAAAACATTTCTTAATAATACATTTCGATAAAACGATTTAAGCATGTTTCCAAAGCTTTTTTAGTGAGGGCACATAATGATACAGTCATCTGGTGCCTTATTTTTTCAATTTGTCAACAATGTTGGCAAGTATCTATTTAAACAAATTAATGTATCCTTTTCAAGTGATTTACTTGGTTAGTTTTGAATAGAGAAGGAAATAGAATGTACAAAGGCACTGTGTGAGAGTGTATGAGAGGTAAGTAATTAAGTCAACAAATATGACCCTCATTTAACATGAGCCTTGGTGATATCTCCACTGAACAAGGATCTGCCCGATCTCTGTAACCACGAGGAGCCCAATGGCAATCCAGCACTAATGGAAACCTTGGCAATGGAAACCATGATCATACGGCCAGGTGCAGTTCGCGTAAGAACATGATAGAGTATCAAGAAAATGCAGCAGTATTTCTCAAGATTCTACCTGTAAGTAGTATTGCCAGGTCAGTACTTGCCCACTCTGCCCTGCTGTCTAGAAAAAAGCAAGCAGTGAGCCTGAAAGAAATGGGGCCAGTCACTAAGGACCACCAAACTGTACAAGGGGAAAGGAATAAAAACAAAATCAGTTTTTCAGTGGCCTCGACATAGCAGCATTAACCCAAACACTTTCCATTTGCCTTCTTATTTCATCCTCTCAACAACCCTAGAAGGCACGTATGATAATGTCCATTCCACAGATGAAAAAAGCAAGGCTAAGGAAATTTACTAAGGGCACACTACTAGTTAGAAGTAGAGCCAGGACTTGGCTTTGTCTGGCTGAACACACTGCACTGATTTTTACTTTACTAATTACATTAGTTCACTATTGCCGCTGTAACAAATTACCACAAAGTTGGAGGATTAAAAACATGAATTTCTTCTCTTACACTTTTGCAGGATTAAAGTCCAAACCACTGTCGCTGGGCTAATGATAAGGTGTTAGCAGGGCCGCACTCCCCTTCGGAAACTCTAGGGGAGGATCCGTCTTGTTGGCTTTTCCACATTCCTTGGCTCATGGCCTTCTTCCTTCCATTTTCAGTGCCAGCAGCATCTCTGGAACGTTCCTCCTCGGTCACAGAACTCGGACTCTTCTTCTGCCCCCCCTAGTCCATTTTTAATAACTCCTCTGATTACACTGGGACCGCACGCATATAAACCAGGGTAATCTTCCTTTCTGCTAATTGGCAACTTTAATTCCATCCACAGACTTCCTTCTCCTTTGCCTCATAACATTCACAGGTTGTGGAGATGAGGAGGTGAACATCTTTGGCAGGTGCACATGGGGTAATTATTTTGCCAATCACACCAGCCAAATTAATGTAAGTGTCAAAATTGACAATCCTAAAGTAAAGGCATCACCGAAGCCATTAAGAGCCGAAACTAAGATGCTCCAGTCATTTCTTGATCTTTCTCAAGGGTGCCCGACCTTCAGAGACTGATTATATGTGTACTTGGTACGCAACATCCTAAAACTTGTGACCACCCTCCCCTGCACTGGCATACCAAGGGAAAAAGGGGTGGGGGGAACATATTGCCCCAAAGTGCACCGGGCACTGTCTTAAGAGATTTTAAAACAAGGATAAAAGCGGCCAGAAGCCAATCTGCTTTCTACTCTCAACCTGGGCTGGCCATCCGAAGCCATGTCAATGATAAAATATTCCTTTCCTCTTGGCTGAGCTGCTTCTGAACCACCCCTCCCCACTTTGATGTGCTTCTATTCCCAGGTAAAACAATCGCTCTCCTGATAATAAGCCACTTATTCTTCTGCAATGACTTTGGCCTAAGCGCAGCACATACTTTGGAAGCAGGATGAATGCCCCACAAATCCCAGACATGTCTCATTGTGCAGGAGGCAGACCTCAAGTAGACTTATATATCAGCAGCCCAGAGTGAGGCTCTAACTCCAAGGATCATCGTTTATCTTTTGTCCTTGAGTCAGGGATCTTGATAACACTTTTATTAGGAAACAAGTAGGATAACAGAGTGAAAACATTTTGCTCTTTTTATTTAGATAAATAGTTCAAGATAAAATGTCATAAGGAAAGGACTGTCCCATTCCTAGGATCCCTGGCAATATTTAACACATCATGCCGTCTGACCCCAAAGGATTGTGTCAGGAAAATCGTAGACAGTGTTGGTAGGTAGCAGGCAAACAGCAGTCCTATAAGGCACTCATCTTTAACCCCTGGTAAGTATTCATGAAAATGAAATTAAATAAAACTGTTAAGGGCACGATGACTTTCACAATGGAAGTCAGTCATGGAATAGTCAGCCTTCTCCAGTTTAATTGCCATTTGAAAGATGGTGCACTCCAGGTTTTACTGAAACTATAGCCGTAGATGTCCTGATAAGCATCCGACACACTGTGACAGTTTGAACGATCAGCGCCCGTGGCATAGTGGAAACAGAACCAGTCTGGAACAATGGCAGTGACTACATGGCATGGTCAGCAGGGGAAAGTGGAAGATTTAGCTTTCCTAAGTATCCCTGGACCTGTGTGGTACAGACCAGGCATGGAAGTCGCTAAGCTCCTGATTGAGGAGCTCACCAAGAGTGGCTTAAAGAGAACAGAGTAGCTAGGTCTGTAGGTCTGTAGTCTGTAGGTTTGTAGCTATGCAAAGCCAACCACCAGTCAAGACTGAAGTGATCACATCAAGTTCAGATTGTTTCTAGCAATGCTTCTCAAACTTTCCTGTGCATATGAAACTCCAGGAGATTTAGTTAAAATGCAGATTATGATTCAGCAAGTCACAGGTGGGATGTGAGATCCTATATTTCTAACAAGCCCCAAGGAAGGACCACACTCTGAGTAGTGAGTATCTGCATCTCTGTAACACCAGCAGCAGCTAAGAGGTTGAATTGTAAATATGTGTTACAATTTGTGACCTCACTAGCCAATGAAAACCATATCATTTTTCATCCTAGAACAACAACAAAAAAATCAATTTCTCAGATAAATTTTGCACAAGTTCTAAGCAAGAAGGCACCAGAACTAAGTATGCTGACCAGAGGCTTTTCATCGTAGCTATTGGCTAAAGCATAGCCAGTTCTCCATATTGTGAGTAACATTCTTTGGGTTCTTATAATTTCTGAAGGCACTGACTTCAGAACAGTTATTGCCAAAAGGGGAGCACTTTGAGATGCTATCTAAAGAAGAATTTGCTTATGATTTTTTTTTAATTTTTTTTTCAACGTTTATTTATTTTTGGGACAGAGAGAGACAGAGCATGAACGGGGGAAGGGCAGAGAGAGAGGGAGACACAGACTCGGAAACAGGCTCCAGGCTCGGAGCCATCAGCCCAGAGCCTGACGCGGGGCTCGAACTCATGGACCGCGAGATCGTGACCTGGCCGAAGTCGGACGCCTAACCGACTGTGCCACCCAGGCGCCCCGAATTTGCTTATGATTTTAAAGACTGCTTCTTATTCGAAAACCAAAGTGGCTTAATTAACTTGAATTAATACATCACTAACTTCCCTAATATATCTAAGAAGGGATTTTTATATTACCACTGGAGAAACCATAGCCATAGGACCCTAATAGTCTTGGTCATTAAATCATGAAATGTTCCCACAGGTTTTCACTGGTGAGAGCAGACCAAGAAGACAATGTATTAAAAAGCGTGACTCACAGGGACAAACAAACAAAAGTCGAGTGAGCATTCAGACCCTGTATGCTTCAGTTTTCCCCACATGTAAAATAGACATAACTCCTCCCCTTTTACTTTGTAATGCTATAACCCTGAATGACTACCTATGAACAATTATACTATTTTGACCTTATTCCAGATTTGCTTTGGTTTGACTCCTAAGAGCTTTTGGTACTTAATTTGGGACAATGGTATGAGGACTTATTAAAACATCTGGAACAAAAAGATGGTTCTGGCTTGATTAGCTGCCCCAATCTCTCACGGAAGAAAGAAGGAATTCAGAGTTACTAAAGTAACATCAATATATCCTATTTTCTGCTTTTAGAAATAAATGTCTTGGGGTTCCTGAATGGCTCACTTGGTGGACGTCTGACTCCTGATTTCAGTTCAGATCATGATCCCAGGGTCATGGGATTAAGCCCATGTTGGGCTCCGTGCTGAGCATGGAGCCTGCTTAAGATTCTCTCTCTCTCTCTCTCTCTCTCTCTCTCTCTCTCTCTCTCTCTCTCTCTCTCTCTCTCTCTCTCCCCCTCCCTCCCTCCCTCCCTCTCTCTCTTTCCCTCTGATACTCTCACCTGCTTGTATGCTCTCTCTAAAAAATTTTTTTAAAGAAATGAATGCCCCTATTGCTATCTTTGCTGTGTTATTAATCCACAGCCTAGTGTCTCAAATGTTGAATGTGTGTGTGTGTGTGCGCGTGCGCACACATGCACGCATACTCATGGGAATACAGAATAAGCATTTACAAGGATGGAAGGAGAATTCACTTGTTTACAGAGTAAACAGGCTTAGGAAAAGAAATAAATCTACGGAATTTCAGTTACTACTTTATACACAAAGTCTTTGGAATGTCATCTACTAACTCACTTGCACTATCATTTTGAAAATTAAATACATGCATGTAGTGTAGGAAGAACTTTTAAATCTTTAAATTTTATTCCTGTTGTAAGTGTGTACATGATACACTATAATGTAATAGTTCTAATGATGAATGTGAAAAACAGGTACATTTATTCAATAAAATGTCTTTAATTCTATTCAATCTTTATCCAGCCAGTGGATATTTTTCTTACTTTTTTCCAAAAAATTTAACATGTACTGAGAAAATGGTAGCTATCCCAGTTTAAATGTAATCATATTAGAAATGATGCTTAATCAAAATACTCAAAATGTCACCGACTGAATAAAACTCTTATTGACATGATGTCAGTTCATAGCAAATTCATGGAAAGTGAGAATGCATTTGGGGTATATGTTGGGCATCGATTTTGTCTGGACCCAACAAAATAAAACATCAAAGTATTAGGCTCTAAGATTGTATCTAGAGGTACCTTCAGGAAAATAGAAACATCTGACTAGGTTCAATGACTTAGAAGCAGAGTCATGTTTTATGGCACTTCTTGTGGGAAGTTCTGCTGCACTAGTTCTGTATCAATCCTTAAAATCATTGAAACAAAATTAAAAATACAATGTATACACACACACACACACACACATATATTTACCACATATAATTAGATAGTTGTTACATACTGTTTCAAGATTCCACCACATTCTGAACTGCACACCTTATTTGTTTAAGGAAATCATTGTTTCAAAGTGCCTGGGTGGCTCAGTTGGTTAAGCATCCAACTTTGGCTCAGGTAAGGACCTCGCGGCTGATGGGTTTGTGCCCTGCATAGGGCTCTGTGCTGACAGCTCAGAGCCTGGAGCCTGCTTCGGATTCTGTGTCTCCCTCTCTCTCTCTGACCCAACCCCGTTCATGCCCTGTCTCTCTCTGTCTCAAAAATAAATAAACATTTAAAAAAAAAAATAAAGGAAATCACTGTAAATGGCCAGAGAGGAGAAATGATACTTGTGTTAGTATCTTCAATTCCCAGCCCATCTTCTCCCAACACAACATCCAAATGTTAAAGAGCTGGATGGGATATCAGAAGTGGCTATCGAGAGCTGGAGAAGTGTTTTCTTATCTCTGCCTGATTGATAAGAAACATGCTTCTTTTAGGTTGGGAGCATCTATCTCAAATGTTAGTCAACTCAGAAACTCCAGGTTGATTACTGAAGATCAAACTCATTAACCTGAAGTCTGTGAGCGGCTGGCACTTTGTTAGTTATTTGATTTCTGTTTTGTGAGAACCTTGAATCAAGAAATTTAGTGATGTTACTGTTGGTGGGAGGCCCAAGAGACAATGCTGAGCATTTGCTTGTTGAAATGTATATGTGTTCACTGCCTGTCGCTATGGATTCGACTTGGTTGCTTCATCTTTCCAAACCCTGCAGCATTTTGCCTTGGGCAGACTTGTAAGGCTTGAACCAAAAAAAGAAAATAAGAATTGGAATAAATTCCCTGGCTAGAATCAAAAAGAGAAGGAGACAGAAGATGGAAAGAGAAAGTGACATGACCCGAGTTTTGGCAGCATGAGAAAACTCTGTCTGACATGTGGTAAGGTTGAAATCGTGGCCTGTGTGCCTCACAGAACCCTCTCATCTCAGTGTAGGTTTGTAATCAAGAGTTGTCCTAAAGCTAGAATGCACTTCCGTGGGGAAGGGATGTGATGATACCATCACAGGGCCACTGTTCTTGGAAGTGGACACTTAATCTTCTGCCCTCCCTAGAACTTCACGGGGTTCATTTTTTCCTCTCTTAAAATGGTAAATGAAACCAGGCTCTTGAGAGAGAAGAAAGAAAGAAGAAGAAAGAAAGAAAGAAAGAAAGAAAGAAAGAAAGAAAGAAAGAAAGAAGGAAGGAAAGAGGAAGGAAGGAAGGAAGGAAGGAAGGAAGGAAGGAAGGAAGGAAGGAAGGAAAGAAAAGAAAGAAAGAAAGAAAGAAAGAAAGAAAGAAAGAAAGAAAGAAAGAGACTTAATCATTGTAGTTCTTACCCAAACATTTCATGGTCCTATGACCTCATTTATTCTCTCAGCTTTTCATTGTGATTTTTTCTTTCGTTTTAGTGAGTGCCAATCTTAACAAGCAAGAATAAATAAAAACCCTGAATTTTTTAAAATGTGAAGCAGGAATGACTTTGACATCACCAATATTAGTATTCTTTTCTCTCAATGATTTTCTACATTAAAAATGTTTTTAGAGCATAGGGGAAATACATTTTTTTCACAGAATTATTTTTCCCCCACAAATTGTGGACTGGTATTAACATTGTTTTGTAAATAGTTTGTATTAACTAAATATATAATTGTAAGAATTTATAGAGACATAGAAAACTACCCTTCCCCCACCCCTCGCGCTGGAACAACATAGGAGGGATAGGGAAAGGTAGAAAGTGTGTGTGTGAGAGAGAAAGAGGCAGAGAGGCAGAGAAAGAGACAGAGAGAGGAGTGGGCCGCTATATTGACCAACCAGCATTCCTAAGGGCCTGAAGGTCAAGTACAAGAAACCCATGGCTCACTCTCTCTTGGATCTTGCTCTCCTGACTCCTCCATTTTGTTTTTGTTTATGATTCTCTGTGCTTTCTATCAGAACACATGCCATTATTATTCATCAGAGAATGTGCTCACCTCCATCTTGTAATAGTGACTAAAATATCATGACACCCAACCCCAGCTGATCTTTGATGTTAACTTTATATAGAACAGAATTGGGCACAATGGAAGCAAATGTTTACACTTAAATAATAGCTAATTCATACTACTTAGTGGTAAATTTAATGCACTCAGACTAATTGGAATAATTTTGTTCTGTAATCACATTTTTTAAAATGTTTTTCATGTTTATTTATTATTGAGAGACAGAGAGAGACAGAGCACAAGCATGGGAGGGGCAGAGAGAGGGAGACACAGAATCCGAAGCAGGCTCCAGGCTCTGAGCTGTCAGCCCAGAGCCCGACACGGGGCTCAAACTCACAAACCGCAAGATCATGGCCTGAGCTGAAGTTGGATGCTCAACCGACTGAGCCACCCAGGTGCCCCAAGCACATTTTTTTACTGATAAACTTATGTATAGTCTCCTAGCACATTATTCAGAATAAATGTCTTGTAAACGACTAATATTCCATTGTCAGGTTTTCTTTTTTCAGTTATAAATGGAAATATTTATTTGTTTGCTGGTCATCTTTATAGCATTTTATCTAACAACGGAATTAATCTATTTGTACATTCATATGGTAGTTAAAATACTCACAAGACTAAGCTGTAAACCAATAGCTCTGACTTCATGAGAGACGACGTGTGTATCAATGCAGAGTCAAAGGTTAAACACGGGCCACGAAGACACTTCAGAAACCACACTTCTACTCAAGCTCAACACTTGAACACCGTGCCCCTTGTAGAAGTGAATAGATTAACTTCAGTTCCTTCTATTACTTGAGACTTGAGAAAATTTACCAGAATTTATTTGGGGGTATTAATTCACTTACTAAACAAACTTTTATCAAGTGTGTGCAGTATCCCAGACACTGTCCTAGATACCAAAAAAATAAAAGTGAACAAAACACAGGTATTTACAGAGAAGAGATATAGGAAAACTAGTACTAGGAGTAGTAGTAGTAATGATAATAATAATAATAATAATAATAAATGAACACTGCATAACAGGATGAACAAGGTACTATAGGAATAAGAGTAAGTAGGTCTAGTAAATTTACAGAAAGTTCTAAAGAGGAGATGGGTTATTTGAGCTGAGTCTCAAAGTGCAAAGAACTACCCCCAGGTGTTCTAACCTGAGGCCTAGACACCCCCGTCAAGCACCTCTGAACAGAATACGAGGGGATCCGTTAACTCGGATGGGAAGAAAATATTCACATGTTTCTTTTCTCTTAACTGTAACTAAACATTAGCATTTTCATTGATTATGAATGTCAGCAACAAAATACGAACAATTAACAGTAATATCAACAGCACCTGTGATTTTCCTCACCAAGAGAAATCACAGATCTATGAAATTTTAAGGGAATAGCCCTGCTATCATTTAATGTGCCAATAGAGAAGTTCATTAATTACTATACCACAATTTTTAAATTATTTAACTGTCCTTTGTTTTGTTTTCCTTTTATTATTTTTTTTAATATATGAAATTTATTGTCAAATTGGTTTCCACACAACACCCAGTGCTCATCCCAAAAGATGCCCTCTTCAATACCCATCACCTACCCTCCCATCCCTCCCACCCCCCATCAACCCTCATATTTAACTGTGTCTCAATTCCACTGGCTTCTTGGTAACTTGATGTGTTTTATGCATGCATTTAAAGACACTGTTGTGAGGAAGGATCCCTGGGCATCACCAGAATGCCAAAAGGGTCTATGACACCAAAAACAATTAGCACCAGGACTAGAAGATACAACCAGCTGGATAATAGGAAGGTAATTTGTGCACTAATAGAATTGTATCTGAAAAGGTCTACAAAAACACAGAGAGAGGGAAGTGTAAGAGAACCCCTAATTTCTTTAGAGAGTACTGTAGAAGCCCCCCAATCCAAAAAATGCAGAAGCAATGTATCAAAAAGACCTAAGAAGGAATTGGACAATGCTTTTGACAAGGCAAAACACAAATTTACCAGGAAAAAAAAAAAGCTTTCTAGACAGTATTGACAGAAGAGTAAAAAAGGCTCAAAATGAAAACGTGTGCTCAGATTTAAAAAGATAGGAAAAGTACAGAATATGAAGCCTTAGAACAGAGGCGAATGTGTGTGGGTTTGTATACATCTCTAGTTGCACATTGGTCTTCAAATTTTCATGTGTAGTCCTTGAAAAAATGTAAAGAAATTATTAATTATAAAGATGCTGGGGTTAAATGCAAAAAGTAGGGCCTAAAATAATATACTAATACAGCGGTAACTCCCAGAAAAAAAGCCACGGTACAGAGGCAGTTGTGCTTGAAGGGAATGAAAATCAAGGTCCACCATCAATGACATTGGTCAGAATGGACGGTCTTGACTAACAAGTACAAATACTTGCTGAATATGCCAGGCAGTTTGTTCAGCTGGAATTTGGTAATACACTACATGTTCTAACATAGTTGAATATTAAAAGGCCCATCTAGGATGGAAAGGGCTAGTAAAGAATATACAGAAAATGGAAGCAAGGAGCTTAAAGCTTTTAGATATTTTGCCAAGTTACTTAATAATAAATAATATGGTATTTCATTTTTATTTTAGAGACAGAAAGAGAGAGAGAGAGAGAGCATGAGCAGGGGAGAGGGGCAGAGGGAGAGAGAGAATCTTAAGCTGGCTCCTCAGCACAGAGCCCAATGTGGGGCTCGATCTCACAACCCTGGGATTATGACCTGAGCCAAAATCAGAGTCATAACAGACTCAGCAGTCTCAACAGATTGAGCCACCCAGGTGCCCCAATAATACGGTATTTTAATGCACTTGTAGCTTCCTGTGTTCCCAGCACTGTCTTTTAAGTATAAAGACTAGTGGGAGGAATGGGGCAGGGCATGCACATGGTTGGCCCGGATGCTGGAAGCAGCTCTGTATGGGTATATTGGCTTCCAGAAGAGTATCCTGGCAAATGTTCCCACGTTTCTCCGCTAGGTAAGTAATTTGATGTAGCAGTTACTACCTGAGAAAGTTTCTCACTTTTCTCAAGCAAGTACGCACGTAAGAAAGAAGCTCTTCAGTGCTGGAAACAAATGGTGATTTCCTGTGAGATATGTACTTTCTACTGTTTCCCTAGGGGTAGTAAATTCTCTCAGACTGAAACCTGTCGATGAACTCAGTAGGTGAGCTGTTATTAGGGCACTGAGGCATTTTCACTTTCCACTTTGGCATCAGAGGGAGCAGCGCAGAAAGCTCTCCTGGAGGTGAGCACTCAGCCTATCTTTAGGACCACGGCACCTTGGAACCTGAACAGAAGGCTGTGGCAGACACCTTCCGAAAGGGCTCATTCGTCCAGCCCTCACTGGTTCCCTCTACCCTGCACTGCAACTGTCATGGAATAATGGGTCTGAAATCCTAACTCAGTTATAAATTGAATCTTCAGAAACTAAAAGTGCACCTCCACTTGAAATGCGAGAAGAGCATACAATTCTTCCATATGTCACCAAGAACTGAGATCTTGATTGTTTTCTTGTGTTCAGCAACTTCTATCGTGTTCTAGGACGGCAGTATGTTTTTCCAGGATAGAAGGAAGTTCTGTACATTTCATGTCTAAGTCATCCTTGACTCGTCCCTCTTCTCTACTTCTAAACGTAATAAACCACCAAGTCCTATCCTATCTCTGAATGTATTTTAACTTCTAGATTGATCTCCACTCCTAATTGCCAGTGGCTCACCTGGGGTACTGCAGCAGCCTCCTATGTGGCTTTTCCGACTCTGACCTTCTCCACACACAGGCCATAGTGATCTCCCTTAACCACTGGCCCTCAGAATGAAACAGAAATGCCTTAATCTAATAGAAATTCCTTAATCTGAGGCAAAAGATCTTTAACATGACCTCTGACTCTATTTCTAGCTTCATTTCTCACTACTCCTTCCCTATCAATCTAAGCAACCATCTGACCAAATTACTTTTGGCTCCACTGATATGCAGGCTCCAGGCAATCTGAGCCTTCTAACATATTATTTCTTTTCATATAGCCTTCTCCCCCTCCCCTTTCCTGTCCTCTTCCCCTGACAAATACCCCTCACTCTTCAGATTACAAGGCAGAGAGCCCTTCTGCAGCAGTTCTGAGCAAGACACTTCTGTCCCACCTGTGTGCCTGTGTCTCTGCTTGATAAAGCCCAGGAGGCCAGGGATGGTGTCCAAGTATTCACTCTATCTCCAGCTCCTATCACAGCACCTCACAGACACTCAGTAAACATTTGCTAAACGCACAGATGAATAAGATAGGCGTGTGATGTTTGCTCTTTAAAATAAATAATATTGATAGAGTACTAATGCTTTACAGATAATATTTCTACAACTACATTTCTTTTAAAATGTCAAATTAAATGTCACAATTTTGCTATTTGCATAATCACTAAATATGAACTGGTGCCTCCTGATTCACACGGGTAGACTATTCTACCACTGTACCTGAAGCAACAAAATCCTTTTTTTTTTGCTAAACAAGTGGATTTTTAAAAATTTGCCTCATAAGGTATTTAGTTTCATTTTTTCTCCCTAAACTCCATGAAATGTAAAAAAAAAAACAACACCAAAGTTTGGGTAACCTTTATACCCCTAAAAATCTACTCATCCTCTCTTCCCTTCCTCACTCCCCAGAAGCTAGACACACGGGAAACAACGAAAATCTACTGACCGTCAGGAGTAAATGAGAGTGGAAGAGACCAGGTAGGGGTAAATGTGAGGAATGCAGATCACAGGAGATGGGTAATCACTCTCCAGCCTGCTCTGGTTACCACTGATAGGGAAGCGGGGGAAGATCTTTGGAAATAGCAAAAACAAAAGCTGTCTAGAAAGCACAGGTGTATTAGTAAGTATCTCCAGGCCAATTATTTTAGGGGGCTAGATATCTCCAATCATTTCTATCTTTAATAAAACCTTATTTGGCCATAATGCAATCCCTAAATTAACTAAAACCTATAGAAGTCAAATATAAAACGAGCTGATGCAACTTAATGAAATGCACCAGGCTGAGTTTTTGGCATCAGTGTCACGTTTGAAAAATAAGAGTTATTGGCTCTTATCAATGCACTTTAAAGTAATTTTGTGGTCAGTTTAGCCAGCTTCTCTAGAGCCAAGACCAATCCCAAGTGGCCCTGTAAATAAAGTCGACCTCGTGACTCTGCACCTGGGAAGCCAGAGGCACTAGCACAGACACTGGGTCTTGGCTGCTGTGATTTCAGCTGCGGAGACAAACTAGCTATTTCTCCCTTCACCAGACAAGGCCGACCACCCTACAGGCTTCCAGACATACACCTCTCACTTCAAGTGGTGAGAACCTATATATAGCTTTTTATTCTAATCTTTGACTTGGGGGTCCTCCTTTTTCTTCCCATGTGGGCCTAAAAAAGTGTATTAGTTTCCAGGGCTGCGATAACAAAACATCACAGATTTGGTGCCTTAAAATGAAAGAAGTTTATTGTCTAAGCATTTGGGAGTTTACACATTTGAAATCAAAGTGCTGGCCGGCCCATGCTCCCTCAGCAGCCTCTAGAGGAGGATCTTTCTTGCCTCTTCCAGATTCTGGAAGTCTCAGAAACTCTTTGACTTGTAGCTGTATCACTCCAATCTGTCTCCATCTTTTTTGGTGGTCTTCTTGTGTGTCTGTATATTCAAACTGTCTCTCCCCACTTTTTTCATAAGGTTAGTAGTCACAATGGATTAAGGGCCCACCCTACTCCAGTACGACCCCCATCTTAACTAATTCCCCCCAGAATGACCCGATTTCCAAATAAGTTCCTCTTCAATGGCACTGATTTAAGACTTCAACATATCTTTTTTAGGGGACACAATACAACCCATAACAGAAGGAGAAAAGAAATCACTCTAGTTTGCTTTTGTGTTACTCACAGTTTGTGTTTGTGTGTGTATTTAAATCTCCTCTTATTTACAGGAAAAACAATTTATTCCTAGTTCCATATTTGGACCAGAAAATCATCCTTTTGTTACAATTATATGGGGATACCAATTACCAACTTTCTACTGAGCTCTATCCCTCCACATTGACCAACTAAAAATGACTCTCCAATTTCCATCACTTTCTTACCTACATGAACTTAATTCCCACTAATCAGCATCAGACAACTCATCACTAAACCATCAACTTCCAGAAACTCAACCCCAAAATTCTTGGCCCTAGTGAATCTCTAACAGTTGTTATCAACATGAGAATTTATTTTCATTTGGCTGTTTGGGCTCTGCTCTCAAACTGCTATGCATTTACCCTCAATGCATCTAAAATGCTTACATGTGTCATCGCTGTACACTTTCAAAATTTCTTCAGTGATGGTTCGAAGAACCAGAAACACAGAATCATTTATGAAAACCAATTTACCATGAATTGGTATCTGGAGAAGACCACCTAACAACACCTATAGACGGAGAAAGCAGGATGTCTTAAAACAATTACACATTGCTTCTTCTTGTGACTCTGAGACTGAGTCTATCAAGTTTCAGATATCAACCTGAGATGCTCCTTTTTAGGTAGATATATGATGTATTAATCATCTCTAACATCTGATTTACCCATTTTAGGAGCCTAAAGACATCTGTGACAATGACAACAGCATTGGCCACAGAGAATCTTAAACTTTGTGGTGACAGGAATGATGGCAGGAAGTGCTAGTGATCACAGATCCAGTAAAAGATACGTCTTTCAGCCTTAGATGGGAGGCTTCTAACTTACCCCTGGGAACAACTATGAAAAATCCCTGCCCCCGTGGAGTTTACATTCCAGAGTGAATAAAGAATTTATTTATTAAGGACATTTATAATATGGTATGAGCCGGACACAGAAGTAACGGGGGTTGAGAGGTGCCAGGAGTAGAGAGGGGTTGGGGGAGTCAAGGAAGGCCTTGCTGAAAAGGTAACATTTGAGCCAAAATATGAAGGAGGTGAAGTTGGAAGCCAGTTGTTTTCCTATTCCTTCAAAAAGGAGAACCCTTTGATTTAAAATTTTCTCTTCGTGGACTTTGTGTTTTAAAACATTTCATTTTCCAAGAACTTAAATTCTTGGGTGATTGCCAAAATATATTCTCTTTGTAGAAAGTCTCTCAGGACACAGACAAAAGTTGGGTTCTTGGCTTTCAAAGCATAAAGCTAAATTCAGCTAGCAACTGGACTTAGGCAACAGGACCCTCACTTCCATGTTTATTCCAGCTCTAGATTTCCACAAGAATTGTATAAATTTAATCAAAACTAAACCCTCCTGCAGAGTCTCATGGTTCCAGCCCAATGCAAATTGTAATGTTGTTCAGAATATGCTTACCAGATGTTGGAACAGAAGTACCAGGAAACAAAGAGGATTGTGCTGTTCAGTGACATATCCTAGTGCCTGACACACAGTAGGTGCTCAATAAATTTTTGTTGAATTTTTTGAACTCATACCATTTTCCTGGAGCATTCACCAATCAGTGGGATTAACTTCCTATTTAAGATCTGCTTCTCCCAAGATTATTAAAATTTCCACTTTTTTTTAACCTTCCATGATGCCAGCACATCACTGGCTATGACTGTTCTTTCAGCTGAGTTACCTGTTAGATTATTGAATGTGTCAGAATGATGAGAAATCAGCAATGTAATAACGTGGGACGTGGGCAGGGAGGGGTACATTTTGCTCTAAATAGAATTATTAAATAAAAAGAACTCCCAAGCTATATCAAAATGCATGTTTGGAGAGTTGGATATCTGGAGGGACGGACAAGCTCCTCATAGATAATAAAGCCATTTTCCTTTTCATTCCCCTACTGATTTTACCTATTTCAAAAAGAGGAAGGTAGCAGCTCTGAAGATCCATGCTTATCATTGGTGGTGTGATCTTAAGGGCTGCTGAAGACACATTCTGTTTTATTGTCCAATTCATTTCTCAATTTGTACCAGATGCCATCACTAGGGTGGGGTTTATATTTTCCCAGCATGTGCTTCCTACAAAGTTCTGTTGTCGATAGCTGTTATTTTAAATTTTATTTTATAAAGCATGTACTCTCCTACTTGGCCATTTTCTATATTTTATCATATCCCAAACCTATCATTGATGGTGACAGCCACAAATCCCTGTGGTTTGCTCTCAGGAAAAGAGGAAAAGATTTTTGTGAAGAAAGGTAGATCTGGGAAGAATACTAATCAGTGCTGAATTCTTTTTTTTTTTTTTTTTTTTTTCAACGTTTATTTATTTTTGGGACAGAGAGAGACAGAGCATGAACGGGGGAGGGGCAGAGAGAGAGGGAGACACAGAATCGGAAACAGGCTCCAGGCTCTGAGCCGTCAGCACAGAGCCCGACGCGGGGCTCGAACTCACGGACCGCGAGATCGTGACCTGGCTGAAGTCGGACGCTTAACCGACTGCGCCACCCAGGCGCCCCAGTGCTGAATTCTTTTGTAGAGATAATTTTCTCACTTCTTTTTCTTAAAGGAAGAAATGAAACAAAACTATCTCACTCAAGATAAGTTATATATATATAACTGTTATATATAACAGTTATATATATATATATATATATATATGTATACACACACACACACACACACACACACAAATATATATATATCAACCACTTAAGTTCAATATTTGTTGAGTGCCTGTTCTATGCTAGGCATTTTTCTAGACCCTGAGGATACAGGAGCAAATAAAAAAGATGACAATTCTTCTTTTTAAATGTTTATGTTTTAGAGAGAGAGATAGAAAGACAGAGAGAGAGAGAGAGAGAGAGAGAGAGCGCACACAAGCATGAGGGAGGGGCAGAGAGAGAGGGGAAGGGAGAGAGAATACTAAATAGGCTCCGCCCACCCTGTCAGCACAGAGCCCTACGTAGGGCTTGATCTCAGGAACCTCAACATCATGACCTGAGCCAATACCAAGAATCAGACGGATGCCCACCCAGGCACCCCAAACAGATGACAATTCTTAATCTCATGGCACTTACAGGTTGATTTACATAACATGAATTGGCATCATACCCAAAGTTTTCTACCTTTCATGGGTTATCAAGGGATAGGGGCAGAGGCTGCTATTTTAATGTGCATATTTGGCTTTTCCCTAGCTGGATTTTGATTTTAACTTACAACATATGACTTACATCTAAGTTAATTTATTAGCTCCCCATGCATCACCACTGATTTTAAAAATAATAGAAAATACTCAAAAGTTCAAATTCATTAGCTTAAAAGCTTCAACCTTTCCTCCGAGATATAATTTTTATCATACCATGTGGGCTGCATATAGACCTAAATGGAAAATAAAGAGGGGAAAGTCTGCCTTGCAATGAAACCAGCCATAGTTTAATGTCCATTGTGAACGGTAAAGGTATTCATCCATAAATAGTTCATGAATTGTTCTTTTGGTTATTTTGTCAATTGCAGCCTATCATTACACAAACCATTAAACTTAATGGGTCTGAAACTGGCTATGACTTTAATGCGAGTTAAGCCTCCATTACCTATAGATACAGGCAATCAACTCTGGGGATACATTCCCACTGTTCAGAGGGAAGGATTACTCAAAGATCACAGGCTCCTTTTCCTCCAGTATTGAAGCTACAGCAGCCCAATTAGAAACAGCACTGTTACCATTAAGCGAGACCCTGTGGGGTCTCCTCAACCTGTGGAGACTTCATTACTCAAGGTGAAAATGGCAGACAAATGCACTTGTCACAAATTTGCTGCAAGTGGATGATTCCTGCCAAGCTGACACATGTAACTTTGCTTCCTCTGATGTCACCGGATAATATAACTCACTGCTGAAGCAGTGTTGACAGAAGAAGGAAAAAAAAAATGAATCTGTTGAGCCAAGGATAATATTACAAAAACAAGGAATGACAATGAGGCCATTTCTGTGTGTCTGCATTTCAACTGGCAAACTACAATCTGGAGATGTATAAATATCACCACAGCCACTGTCTGACATAGGATTCTGTTCCCAGGTGTGAGCTGAGTATTTTGCCCACAGACCTCTGCAAATAATTACTGGCTAAAAATAAATAAATAAATAAATAAATAAATAAATAAATAAATAAATAGGAAAAAAAAGATTGTCGTCCTCCCGCCTTCCCCCCTCCCCTAGGCAGTACAAGAGTATAGCAAATAAAATGAAAAAAAAACCCAGCCTTTTAAGCAACTGCCCAACATAAGTCATTACTTGGCAAGTGGCTATAACTTTTCTCTATAATGGTTCTTCACAGCACGACATCTACTTCCAAGTAGATGTCTTGATAAATATGGCATCAAAACCCATGCCTAAGGAAAAGCAGAGTGGGGATAAAAGTATTTCATTCCAGAATGAAATAAGTGAGTCAATATGACCATTGGTGATCTTGTACACAAACAATGAGCTGACTGAGCACATCTGCCATGTTTGAAAACCTATCTGCTTGCAGATGCTTTAAGGGCAATGCTTGAAACTTCAATTTCTTGGTATCTTTCACAGCACTTATCACTACAGGCACTCATTGCATCATTCAGGAAATATTTTGGGTTATATACTAGTACAGGCGCTATGGTGAGGACTGAGATATAAAGGTTTACACATCCGATAGGGGCACCCTCATAAATCTTCTACTGTATCTGTGAGGCAAAACAATTATCAAGTAATCACATAAACACATAATCACACATAATGCTATTGTGATCTCTTCCTTGATTGTTCCAGTGAAATGGATTACTCTTCCTTCTGTCCTTCAAAAGTTATCTTTCTTATTTCCCTATTCAACAGTTACTACTGTCTGTCTTATATGAACTGGGCAGATGTCTGTCTTAGGAGATTGCAATCTACTCAAGAATAAGGGCCACGCCTTCTCTTTGTGCTCCTCAGCAAACCCCCTCCCCACCGACCCCTTTCTTACACAGTCCACCTCGGGCCCGCAATTCCTACCACACGGTTTTGAACAGTGGGAAAAAATGTAGAAATAAAGTTGACCCATTTACTAGCTTTTCTGTTAGGTCAAATTCATTTCATTTTATTTCTTAGTACCTCCATTTAGACACTGGGGCTAAGAATTTACCATCAGAACATTTGGGACATTGTAACTCTAAGTATGAAATGGTGATCCTCAATATAAAGGCAACAGGACATAAATAAAAACCCCTGAGAGACAGAATAATCAGCCTCAAGGCATTAACCATTTGTATGGGAAAAAGAACAATTTTATTGGACTTAAGGCCGCAACGTTGTATCAGTGCTGGTTGATATCCACATCCAGTCTTCGGTAAAATGAGAAAATAAAGGCAGACCAGTATGTTTTTCATTAGCTAAATGTATTCAACTTATTGAGAACATCTTTCTTAAAATATTCCTTTTATGAAATAATGGTGACAATGGAATAGTTTTTAAAGAGTGTTCTGCCTGTTAAAATTTAAATAACATGCAACCTATCTTCATTTTTCTTCTAGAGATTTTACTGTTCCATAAAATACAACTATCTGAGAAACACTGGCCCAGAGTGTCTGCTTTCACTGGCCGAAACAGCTAGGAGCAAAAGTCAACCTAGATACTCAAGTTCATGTCAGGAAGCAGCTTATTGGCCAGGGTGCTTCATGAAGGCAGCAAGACTCAAGGAGTTTCAGAAGATAATTTCCTTGGCAGGAACCCCTCCAAATTCAAATATAGATACTGAAGACAGATATATTCAGCCTTTCCTTCGGTTGAGATTTTTTTTTTTAATAGAGACAATGAAATGAACATTTTCTGTGGTGCTTACAGCTGATAACATGATTACAGGTCATATTAAAAGAGGGGAGAAAAAAGGGAACAGGATAGGGAAATGAGAAAGAAGATGTGAAGGCAATGGAACACAAAGAATAAAAAAAGAAGAAGGGGTGAGGGGCTATAAAGTGAGAACATAAAAATAAGAAGGAAAAGAAGAAAGGAATTGGATGTGTGTGTGTGCATACACACACACACACACACACACGCACGCACACAACTCCCACTGTCAGTTCCAGAAGCCAACAGTACATGAATTCTATGTTGCCCCTGATTTGCTTCTCTTTACTCCAGTTGCTGAAGGACAGAAAACCAAGCCTGCAATTAACGAACTTCGTATCATAAAAGGGTGCAGCACAGCTTTGTCAATCAGACAACAGTGAAACAAACTCGAGGGCCAAGAACCCTAAAACAAATATATTCTTGGCATTGTAGTGTCTTCACCTTTGCTAACTATGTCTGTTTTTATTTCAGGGTCAAGAAAATCAGTGAAGAAGGAGTAGATATATACTTCAGATATCAGTGAAGGACTGTGACCCCATTCTTGTAGACAAAAGATTAAGATCACATATCTGGAACCTTCCTTCCTGAACTACTGGTCAGGGTAGGCTAGTGAGCAAAGAAAAAGAAAAGGAAACCCAAACCATGTTTGCTCCTAAGACTTTCCCCTGACTTCTTTCACCTCCTGCCAAGGATCAAAGGAGTTATTAATATAATAGATGTTTATATGGTGTTGTGGGGGTTTTTGTGTGTGGTAGATTTTATGTCCACAGAAAACTTCCCTATTACTTAGAAACAAAAGTATGTTCATACTTTGATGCGCAGCTCATCAAAGACTGCACTGTAGTCTTGTGGGTTCCCACCATCTTTTACCAAACAGTTTACCCTTGAAAGCTGGAAGCTCCTCTGTTTCTGATCCCAGGGCTCCCACATACACCAAGATGGTCTGAGGGAGAGTGCAAGCTGTGTGCTCAGCGACCAAGGCCAAGTTCCTGTTACTTAGGTTCACAGGCTGGAGAGCCAGAGCTGAGGACCATTCAGCTGGAAGAGTCTCCTTACTGTCTCACTGTCTTTACAGCTGAACCACCTATTGAATAAACATGGTGGTTCCACGGGTCCCTCCAAGTCTCTCTCCATTTGCTTTTCTTTTGAGGGAGAAATAAATTTCCTTTTGTTCATAAGCTAAACATTGCCTTGAGTTTTCCAGACTAAGTTATTCCACATTTGGAAGTTGGTAGGGAAGGGCAAAAGCCACCTTGGAGCAAGGATCATGTTTACAAGCCCTGTGATGTGGCTGGGTCATATTGCATTTCTTCACACCCCACCCTGAGAGTGAAGTTTAATGTCCATGTAATAAAGATTTTACCCAGCAGGTGGGAGTCATTACACACAGCTCATATTTCTAGGCAGCAACGTTCGTTCAAATTTCTAATCCAAAAGAGCACAGTAGTAGGTCCCACAATATTTTTGAACCCTGAATTTGCTAAACCACTGTCCAATTCATAAAGCACATGTGGTTAATTATAACTCAAGAGTTTTGAGTTGACATTATAACTCCAATTTTGCTGAAGATGAGAGCAAGTGGCAAATGTTTCCCATGGAACTGAGGCCTTTCGTAACAATATCTGCTATACTCTCAATTTTATTTTTTTATTTTTTGTTTTTCTAAGTTTCATTTACCTGGGGTGACTTTGTTCTTAGAAAATATTTTTTCACACTTTATTGTTAGTCTAAAGTTACCATGCTTTTGTCATGAGTTGCTGTATCATCGTGTATTTTAGCCAAATATATATCCATGCTTATGAAATAATAATACAACTGAATCCAAGGTGAAACATTTACAGTCTCACAAGATTGTGATGACTGATCTGTTACTTTTTGGTCCACATATTTTGGCAAGTTTCAGGTATAGATTAGGTTTCCCGCATTCCATGATGATGCATCAAGTATTTTCTGAGGAAAAAAAGACTTCTTTCATATAAATTTCAAGACACTGGAATATAGTTTATGAAGGCAAATCTTGAAATCAGTAACTGAAGTAACATGCTTTGCATTTTGCTTCACTATGCTAACAGTGAAGTGTATGCATATGTATTTTACTTTAATCAATTCATCTTATGTAATGTAATGAACAAAATTATTTTTATCTTTGCTGGCACAATTTCTGAACCAGTGTTATCACAGAGACTGACTAGATGAGTAACAAATTCATTTTCTCTTCCTGAGCACAGAGCCAAATTACATTTTCCAGCCTCCATAGATGTGGGTGCAAGCCATATGACTAATTTTGACCAATGGGATGTGAGCAGAAGGTGTGTGTCACTTCCAAATCAAGCCAGTTAAGAACGCGTGCGTGTGGGTGTGTATGTACACACGTGTCTTCTTTCACACGCTCATTCTGCCCATAATATGCTGGCTTCACAGTGATATAATGACCTTGAAGTAATGTG